>NC_060272.1:4962403-5262403 GCF_021613505.1 Equus quagga
GATGAGCAGTGCCATGTCCGTGCCCAGGATTCGAACCAACGAAACACTGGGCCGCCTGCAGCGGAGCACGCGAACTTAACTACTCGGCCACGGGGCCAGCCCCCAAGGTGGGGGGACCTCAATTTAAACTGTAATGATGCCCAAGTAAAATGATTTCATTTTAGCAAGTGGACTTCAGAGTTCTCAATTTGAGGTGTCTTTCTTAAAGGATTTCTAACAATAGCTCATGTTATAGGTTGAGTTTATTTTTGGTCTTAATGATTTAAAAAATGTCAAAGTCTTGGCTCAATGGTGTGGGCGAGTTTGTTGTATTGTTGGGAAGGACTCTATGCTGCTTTCAAGTGTTGGCAAGTTTATTTTTAACTGCACAGGGAGCGCTTCTAGGCGTGCCTTGCTTTGTGGGCTGTCCTGTATCGGAGGAGTGTCACTGGGAAGCCACGTTAGGTTTGGAGGCGAGTTTGCATTGAGTGCCGCTCAAGTCTAAGTTAAAACGACATTGCTCTCTGCTATGGATTTTCCAAAACAATCTTCCTGCCCTTCAGAATTTGAAACCTTTCAGATAATGCTTCCCCGTACTATTCACAATTTGACAGCACACCAATCGTCTTTTATTTGCCTTTAAATGAAAGGTCAGGGGGTTTTGAAGGTAGGGTTGTATGGAAGGTAGCCAGTCCACAGCTGTGAGATATAAAGTGAGAAATAAAAGCTATGAAAGTGCTTCGCTGTGACCACGTGACCCCAGAGCTCCTCTTGTCTGTCGAAGCTAAATGTCCAGTTATTTCAGTGGGAGGGAAATAGTTCCATCAAGACTTGCCTATATTTTTTATTGTTTTAGAAAAAGGGTCTATGATTTGGGCACTTGTGCTCTTAAGCAGAGGACTCTTCCCTGGGACAGACTAGCGGCGCTGGGGGTGGCCAGTGTTCCAGAAGAAAGCAGAATAATTCCACCCTAACTCCTTGGTGAGGGTGGGAGTGAGGTCCAGGAAACCACAGCACCCTCTGCCTGGGAAACAGCTGCCAGTGGGGCTGTCTGGTTGGGCCGCTGGTGACGGTCCGCTCTCTGAAGGACGGCCTCCGGGGGAGGCTCCTAGGCTCATGTGGGTGCGCTTCACTAAATGACGTCTGTTTCTCCATCCTCTTCTTTAAAATCTGCCCGGATGAACAAAGATACCACTCTCACTCCCCAAACCAAAACGTCAGTGCTCTGTTGAAGGAGTAATCAAGGAATTGTTGGCTGAGGACAGGTGGTTGTTTTCCCTATGACCAAAATGAATTAGCCTCAACAAGTAGCCTAGATTTCTCTCTGCTCTGTCTTGAGTGAGAATTACAGATGACTCAACCTTCCGTTTGGGTAAGGGAAGTTCTCGGATTCCCAGCAGACTGGATGGCTCCACTTACTGAGTGCCTGCTATGTGCCAGGTACGTGCTGGGTTTTGTATGCACCATCTGGTTTAAGCTTTACAACAACTGGACCCGGTAGATGGTGGCCTCTGTGTCACCTTTAGGGAGAGGCAAAGAGATTGTCCTGAGAGAGCCCGATGACCACTGTGCTGAGGGTTTGAGCACCTGTCTGTTTGCATCAGGCCATGACTTTTTCAGGCTCAGGTGAAGACTCGGCCCTACTCCTTGGGTCCCTGGAGGGACAGACAACTCACAGTGTTAGGACCACAACTTCCCTCTGAGCAAACTTTCTTTCCCTTCTTAGGAAGGGGGCTGTCTACACTAGAGAGACCCCTGTGACTCCTGGAGCAGTCCAAAGTGAGTTCACCTCCTATCTCTGGGAGCATCAACCATCACCGGAATTGGTGATCACTTCGGGGACCCGCTAATCCTCCACAGTTGTTTTAGCATCTCTGCTCGTCTTCACTTCAAAATCACCTGAGTGGGCTGCTTGCCCTGTTCCCGTACTTACAGCTAGGAATACACTGTAAAAATCCCCTCCGGAGGGGGCCCCTGCAGTAAAGCAGACCCCCCGGAGGACCCTCAGGGTCCTGGATCATTCCTTCTGTACCGCACAGGGCACACCCTCTCCAGGGTTTGTTTGTCTTAAGCGATTGCTCACGTGACTCAGAAAGACAGACTCGGGGGTGGAGGCAGGATGTGCCCTCCCACATTTTAATTGCTTCCAAGAATGATCAGATAATTGCATTCCTTTGAAAGATCCATGAGAATATGCTGAAGTGTCCCAGCAAAACAAAAGAGAGTCTCTGTGTGGTTTCTATTCTCATCTGGCTCTGTTGATGGGCATTGACTGCTCAGAGAAAGAGCAGGCTGGTGGGGAGATGGGCCCCGCAGGAAAAGTCAGGCTCCCTCCGAGAGAGATGTCAGTGAGTTGTTCTCATTAAATGAAGAAGTTGCCACTCCCCCCACTCTAGGCCTGCCACCCCTTCTCCAGGGACACTTGTTGAAGGCACAAGAAAATATGAGGGGGTCGGGAACCCAGGGGCTGGTGGCCTCTGGGGGCTTGGGCACATAATTCATTGCCACTCATTCCAGCTGCCAGATGGCAGTTCTAAGAGGCTAGGCTGGTCTTATATGGAGATTTCTAAAGGCTTGACCACTCTTGTGAAGTCAGATGTGGCTCATTTCTCCCTGTCCTCATAGCCTGCCTACTGGTCTGAATAAGTAGATGCTTTTGTAAGGAAAGGAAATGAAACGAAAAAAAGAAAATACACTCTAATTTTCTACTTTTTTGGTGGTTTCTGTGCTTAATTATCAAAATTATGGGGAAGAATAGCCAACACTAGATTTTTGGTGTGACCGTGGCTTCCGGCTGAGTCCGGGTGTTCCTGTTTGCATCTCCGGTAGAGAAGAGATTTCTTTTTGTGTCTGGGAGTCAAGGGGGTCGGGGATCCGTGTCAGGGGTGATGGTTCAGTCCACAGCGCGCCGATGAAAGGACTTGGGCATCGGACTCCAAACTCCTACGGACAGGGCCAGGAGGCAAGTGAGCCCTAGCAGAGAGCCCCACATGTACCTCATGGGCACCCAATCAACCTGGCCTCTTGAGTGAGTTCGTCAGCCCCATATTTCAGGGTGTTAGGAAGTCAGGTAATGGGGCCAAGACAGATGATCTGAGAACAAAGACAGGTTCTTTAAGTGGTGGGATGAGGCAGAATCAAGAGTAGGGGAGGCTGGCTCTCACCGGCTGGTGGTTGCCCCAGTGAGGACAGAGTCTTTGGAAGCTTAAGAGTCACTGGGTTGACTAGGACATTGACTGCCTTCCTTCTGATAAAACCCGCCTGCCGGTTTATTTCCCCCTATGTTTAGTAGTCCTGTTGTAAGGGGTAATGGGCCTGGGGTGGATTCCTTTGGTGCTCCCAAGTCCTCCCTCCCTCCCTGGACTAAACTCATTGTCTTGGGACCGTGCACCACTCAGGGCTAGCATCCCCCACTTTGGGGGCAGGGGGCCCCATTGGTGTCAGAATGGCCCTGTTCCACATGGAGATCTCCAGGGGCACCACAGGCTTCTGCTTATTCCTCCTGCTCTCCTGACCTTGGCCAGGATAAGAGTGAGCCTCAGGAAGCCGCTGGTCAGGAGGCTGACGCCTCGTGGAGCAGCCCGAACCCAGCCCAGCTGACCCACGCTGGAGCAGAATGCTCGGGGCCCCTGCAGGCCTGTGAGCATGAAAAATAAAGGTCGTTGAAGGCTCAGACTTTTGGAGTTCCTTTTATTATGCAGCACAAATGGACTAATACAGGATCTTCTGTATTATGTGTGGTGCGTATCGAGGAATCCTGGGTGAGCCTGTTCTACGTGGTGGGTCGGCTGGGATGGCAAGAGGGGAGCTCGGCACTCAGGGGCCGGCTGATAGGACAGCAGGGCCTGGCTTCAGAGACTGTGGCCCCCAGCTGGAATGCTCTCTAGAGAAGGTGACCAGCCCAGGGTCAGCTGCCAGCTGATGGTTTTCTTCCCAAGGCCGCTGAAAACAACCACCACCACATCACACACACTCATCAGCCTTGAGGTGCTCCCTTCAGAAGGAGCCAACGCATCACCAGCATGTCCTTTGGGTGGTATGTGCCCGATTAATATTAACCATCCAGGCGGCAACTCAGTAACCCCCCCACGTTGCTGTCCCTTTCAACTCTCCCATTGGCTCTCCTTCTTTGAAGTGGGGTTTTGAAAGCAAATTGACAGCATCATTTGGGTGATTGGCCCAGCTATTGTAAAAAGGTTTAAGAAGATTAGCTCAGCTCCTCGACAAGATGGGTGGACCACGCTGCTCCTTGGCACCCCGTCATTAATCTATCCCAGAGCTGCTTCCAGGATCAGGGGGCGGACTGGGAGCTGGTGGCGGCCGCCTGGCTCTGACGGTGAGGACTTTTGTCCGATGGGCATTCTCCACAGCAATCAGCCTCTGCCCGTGCAACAAACGACATTTTCCTGAATTATGGCAGGCAAAGTCCATTAAGGGCAAAACCACGGTGTGAGAATGGCTTTCACAGTTTCCTAGGAGGCAGCCGCTGGGACTACCAATTTCAGGGACTTACGCGAGAACCAGGCGGCAGATCCCGAATTGCCTGGGGGATTCTGTCTTGCTGGTGTCTGTCAGTGGCAGCTTCTTGCCATTCCAAATGGGTCTCTATTATGTGCTCTTATGGTGTGTCACCACCTTGTAGCACCATCACGCTGCAGTGGTCCCTTTCTGAGCAAAGCAGACACTGCCCAGAGGACGTAGATCTCCATCCTTTTGAGCCTTACTCCAACATTGGAGGTCACGCGTGCATGTGTGTTTAGTATGTACACAACACACGAAGGAAACTCACAGAGGAGTGGTGTTTCCAAGCTGTGTTGGGAAGTCCAGTTTTTGGAAGTCATGGAGCAAAGCACCGTCTTACAGAGACAACGTCAGGAAGGGTGTCTACACTCCCCCACCGGCTCACAGGTGGCAGGGGAAGCACACTCCTGAATTAGGACTCCCATGACACCCCAGAAACTGACAATGTCACTGACACGTGCTGTGTGCAGGACAGGGGTCCGCTGGTGACATCAGGAGAGCAGTCTCCCCTTCTCTCTTGGTTTCCACTTCCCTCTAGGCTTCCTTCCTCCCGCACCAGCCCCGCTAGGAGGGCTCAGTGTCCCGGCGGGCTCCGGCGGGAGCAATGACAGGTGGGAACAGAGGTCCGAAGTCACTGCTTCTCAGGGGCAGCAGGATGCCTGCTTCCCACCGCCCGCCTTGGCAGAGGCTTTCCTGGTGGTGGGATTGGATATTGAGGGGTTTTGCCAGCAACTTCTTGCTGGAAGGGGTCTGGTGACGCTGTAGGACAGCTGTAGACCTTGAATCCTCAGCCCTTTGTCAGAGATTCTAAATGGCGACTGATGTCAACTGTGATCCTCAAAAGCCTGTTCCCGTCTCCCAGCAGGCACCGGCCTGAGGTCCTGGAGGCTGCTGGAGCCAAGCACCCCCTTTGAAGCTTCCAAAGCAGGGCTGTTTGTGCCCCGCATTTACAGCCTCCTTCCTGGAAGGGCTCTTGTGATTTTTACTGAAGCTTTTTTTTGTAAGACCCAACCTCGTGCCCTTGGGGCTGGGCCAGGGTGGGTGTCCAAGGCCAGCCTCCCTACAGTCTTTGGAACCAGTGCAGGTCACCCTTGGCTTTCAATGCTTGTGGACAATATCGTCTCCTGGGAGTCGGGGCAGCCCCGTGGAATTGTGCCCTGCTGCTCCCTCCCACTGCTGGCTGGGCGAGCCCGGGCATGTCTGAGCCCACCTGACTCGCTTAGGTTTCCCGGGTCGCTGCTTTATAGCGGTCATTGATTGGGTTTACAGTTCAGTCACTCTTTTCAACTTTTGTGGGGAAAATTTAACTCCTTGGTCTGCTGATCGCATGAGGGAAGACTTCTTGTCAGATGCCCCCCTCAATTAAATGCTCTTTAAAATTAGCATGGCAGATTACTAAAATAATAGCTTATTGACTCAAACTCATGGGCTCTTATCTAAACCAGACACAGACCTTCCAGCCCCCCAATTATGTTCTCTGATGGGTTGAATAGTGTCTCCCAAAAAGATGCGTTCACATCCTATGTCTGGTTATCTGTGAAGGTGACGAGGATTATTTTGGGCTGGCTACTTTTAAAAACTGCAGACAGGAAAGAAACTCTGAAACATAGAATTTACTTACCCTTTGTTAAGAGGCATTTGCATTGTAAAGGAAATCTCTATCTGTGAGTGTGTCTCCCTCTCTGCAGTGGGAAGAAGGGGGATGACCTTATCTCTAGAAACTCTTAATGGGGAAGGCAAGGACCCAAATCTGCATGATAACCTTTCTCCTGTTTACTGTACTTGCCTGGGAACCTGACTCCTGCCACCACCAACATCCTCCTTTGTCTTTAGGTGAAGATGATATTTAAGGTGGTGGCTTCAGCCATTTTCACAAGTTGCTCAGCTTGCCTGAGCCTCTCCCACTATACATGTTATAAAGCTTTGTTTCATTTTCTCCTGTTGTTCTGTCTCATGTGAATTGAGTTCATTCTCTGACAGAAGAACCCAGAGAGGGTAGAGGGAATGTCTCCCTCCCCTATAGTTTGGTGACTTGGACAGGATAAAGTTTCACTGGCTGTGATGAGGCTCAAGGCTGCCCCAGGGAGAGAAGCCCAAGGTGACCTGCCCTACATACTGATCTGTATCATCCTCCAGGAAGCATAGGACATCCTGACTCAATCCGATCTGATTCTTATCTAGAGTTATAGGACCACTCAATAACCAGACCCCTGCACTGATACCATTTTAATGGCTTTTTTTTTTACATATTCTTTCCTTTGTCTTGTAAAGAGATAACTCACATACCCATGCCTTAAATTTAGCCCTACCCTCAACCCACGTTTGCAGCTTTTTATTGCCCGTGGGTCCTATCCCCATGCTATTCCATACTATTCTCTGAATAAAAAAGCACTACTGCCAGACGTTGAGAGTCCCAGAAATCTTTCTTTTGACTCCTCGACTCACTGAGCCCACATCAAAGGGACCTTATTTGGAAATAAGGTTGTTGGGATGTAATCAGACAAGATGAGTCATGCTGGAGTAGGGTGGGCACCCACAGGACTGGTGTCCTCGTAGAAAGGAAAAGACCACGTGAAACCAGAGACACACAGGAAGGATCCAGGTGACCACACAGGCAGAGATTGGAGTGATGCAGCTGCAAGCCAGGGGACGCCAAGGATGAAGGACGGAGGACGGCCACTGCCAGAAGCTGGAGGAGGTGACGACGGATTCCACCCAGAGCCTCAGAGGAGTGCCACCTGCTGACAGCTGGATTTCAGACTTTTGGCCTCCAAAACCATGAGGGAATAAATTTCTGCTGTTCTAAGCCAGCCGCTTTGTGTTATTTTGTTATAGCAGCCCAGAAAACTCGTACACAGCTCACCAAACACACTCACTCAGCCTGGTAGCCTGCTCTCCCCATTTGACAGATGAGAACACTGGCCTTGGAGAGGTTGAGCCCTTATCCAATGTCACACAGCTTGTGGCTCTGAGCAGAACTGGTACTTGGCCTCTTTGCTACAGTTCTGGCCACTTTGTTTTGTTTTGTTTCCTGATTGCCAGAAGATACTGTGTCTTTAGTTTGTCAGGGATGGGATGGAGATGATCACAAAATGATTAAACAAATTTTGGGAGGCATAATTTACGGATATCAAGTGTTACAATGAGTTTTGACAAGTACAGGCACCAATATAACCCAACTCCTGTCAAAACCCAGAACTTCTCCATGACCCAGAGGGGCCCCGTTCCCCTTCTCAGTCAGCTCCAGTCCCCCGGCTCCAGACACCCAGCGGTCTGATTCCTGTCACTACAGATCGGTTTTCCTGTTCCCGATCTTCATGAGGAGTCCCCTACATCTGTCTTCTTTTGTTCTGCACTGTACATCTGTCCGTGTCGCAAGGAGTGTCAGGAGTTTTCCCTCCTCTTGCTGGGTGGTATTTCACGATGTGGACACCCCACAATTTGCTTCTCCGTTCTCCTGGTGGTGGACATTTTGGGGGTTCCCAGTTTGGATTCATTATGGTTAAAGCTGCTGTAAATATTCATGTGGCCTTGTGGATATTGTTTCCTTTCTCTTGGGGAAAGAACTAGGTGTGGAATTGCTGAGTTATAAGTAGAAGTATGATTCACTTTATAAGCAACTGAGAAACCATTTATAAAACAATTTGTGAAACCTTATGCAGACCAAGCACCTCTTGTTGCTGCTCCGTGGCCGTCCCCTCTCCCTCCTCTGCACAGACGCAGTGTAATCTCGGCCGGACGGTTAAGTGAGACGCGTTTGTCTTGGGGCCTTGCCCACCTGTGACCACAGTGACCCACAGGTCGACCGTGCCCCAAGGCTCATGTCACCGTTTATGGCTTTCCCTAGGCTCTCATCTCAGTCACTGGGGGGACAAAGCTAACTGGGAAAACTTTATGTACAAACACACTTTGTTTTGTTCAGATATGGAGTTTGTTTCCTTGATTTCAAGAATGGTGGCCCCCTTTCTATACAATTCAGGCGTCACGGGAGCTGCAGTCAGATGGTGACGTGGCTTTAGAGAACCTCTTGGAGTTTCACTTCATCGGGAACATTTGCAGAACGGGCAGTTGACTCCACCTTCGAGTCCACGAAAGGCTGTGGGAAGAAGGAGAGAAGGACCAGCTTCTTGGCGTCTCCTTGGAGGCGCCTCCACAGCTGCTCAAGGAGTGCAGGGGAGAGAGAGAGAAGAGGGCAAAAGGGAGAAGAGGCGAGGGGCAGGCGGGCAGGCGAGGCAGCTGAAGGGAGTGGGGGAGAACCAGACCGACTCCAAGAGAGTCAGATGAAGAGAGGAGAGTCCAGAACAGGGAGCTGGCTGTGAGAAAGGATAGCATGGAAAGCGCTGGGAAACGCTCACCTAGGGGACTTGGGGAGAATGTGCTTTGTGCACGAATGCTTGAGAAGGCAGCAGCAGTTTCCAAGGAGCACAGTCTGGCAGCAGCATCCCAGACAGAATGGCTCTTTCTGGGATGGGTTTCTGCAAATATTCACAAATACAGCCTTAAACACCAACTAGAATGTGTCCGAGAAGCTGGGCGAGGGCTGACGACTGTGTCTGGATCTGCAAACCCCAGCCTCTCCCTGATGCCCACTTCCCTGGGGATCACCCGTCAGGGAAGCACAGTAACTCTTATGGTGAAGGTTCCATGGCCACATGGATTGGGGTCCCTTGGGTCAACCACACACCCTGGGGGAAGGTGGGCGCAGTGACATCATGGCGGCCTGTGGATGATCTTGGCGTTGAGTGGCACAGAGTTGGATCTGATCACCAGTTCTGAGTTAACTAACTGTGTGAGTTTGGGGCCGTCTCTCAACCTTCCTTCACCTCACTGGGTTCGTCTAGGGAATGGGCATTATAATGCAATATAACGATGAGTGAATGACATGACCCGCACTGCTTTGGCCAGTGCCCAGATATAACCCGTGCTCTGCAGACCCCACTCTCGCCATGAGCACTCCCTTTACTATTTTATCATCGTGAGGGAAGGAACAGGACAAGCTAGCCCTTAGCCACCAAACCTCTTGTCTTTAGGGAGGCTGCATGGTACAGAGGGGTCCACACCAGGTCTGGAACTTACTGGTTGAGCTCTAGACTAACTTATTTAACCTGTTATTAAAAAAAAAAAACCTTTTTAATATAAATTTTTGTATCGGTAACATATTCAGATGGTTTAAAAATGTATAAAAAGAGAAACATTGAGAAATCTCTCTCTTACTCAATTTACCCACCTCTCCCCAGGCCTCCTTGCCACCACTCCAGGACGACATTATCGTTAATTGCTTATGTGCTCCCCAGGTTTATTAACGCACACAAAAGAAAATAAGAAAAATATATTTTAATTTTCCCCTCTTGTTTTTTTGAGACAAAAGTTTGCATAATATGCACACTTCTGCACATTGCTGGTTTTATTATTAATTTGATCTACTTTGGAGATCTTTACATGTCACTACACAGAGAACTCCTTCCTTTCTTTTCTTACAGCTGCACACATTCCGTTATACAGAATACTCTACTTAAATAGTCCTCTCGTTGTGGACTTTTGGGTTTTCTAACATTTTACTGTTACCAAAAAGCCTGCCATAAATAACCCCGCAAGTATATCTGTAAGGTAACTTCCAGAAATTGATTGCTGAGCCAGAGGATGAGCATTTTGAAACTTGGCAGATGCTGTAAATTCTCCCTCTCTGAGGGTACCAGTTCACATGCCCACTGGCAGCACACACGGATGGCTTAGCCGCCACAACAGAACATTCTATGGAGCTGTGTAGAGATGTCTGAAGATTGAAAAGATCTATTTTCGTTTCTCTTATTATGAGTGAGGTTGAGCATCTTTTAATATATTAAAAGATCCTTTGGTTTTTCCTTTTCTTAAAATTATTGTTCATGTCATTTGCATAATTTTCTATTAGGTGGTTAGTTTTTATTTTATTAAAGTGATTTGAGAAGTTCTGTGATAAAAATTGTAAATTTTTTTTCTTTTTTTTTAAAGATTTTATTTTTTTCTTTTTCTCCCCAAAGCCCCCCAGTACATAGTTGTATATTCTTCGTTGTGGGTCCTTCTAGTTGTGGCATGTGGGACGCTGCCTCAGCGTGGTTTGATGAGCAGTGCCATGTCTGCACCCAGGATTCGAACCAACGAAACACTGGACCGCCTGCAGCAGAGCGCACGAACTTAACCACTCGGCCACGGGGCCAGCCCCAAAATTGTAAATATTTTTATTAGTTTAACTTTGTCTTCAATTTTTCTTACAGGTTTTAAAGTTTTTATTTAACTTTGGTATGTAGAATTTTTAATGTCAATTCAAATTTTTCGTCTTTTTTTTCTGGGTTCTGTGTGTTGCATCGTTGGTTTGAAAGTTCTCCTCCATGCCGAGACCATAGAGGCGCTCCTCCGTGTGCTCTTCTGGACTTTTTATGGTTTCATTAGTTACCTTTAAGTTCTTAAGCAGTGGTGTGCTGGAGTCGGCTCACACCAGCTCACCAGAGCTTCAAATCGGCAGTGTCAGGGTAGTTATACCACAGAAACCGGCAAATGCTGCATAATCAGGACTTTTTTTTTTTCCTCCAAGAGCCAGTTGTTAAGCATTTGTGAACACACTACTACCTTTAATCTACTTAGATTTTTAAACAAATTATGTACTTGACCACTTTCCAATTAGCTGCCTTATCCAGGAATAGAGGCGATCAGTGGCCAGCAGCCGGCACCTAGGAGGGGCTTGGCAGAGGCAGCCACTGCTCTCGTTGGAGCCCGCCATCAACCTACGAGATGTCCTTCTTTGTCCGCCCCTTTTCAAGACGTTGGACAGCAGCTTCAGCTTCTCCAGATTGCGCAGTTGGTGGTGGAGGCGGCTCCTTACACAGAGCCTTGCGATGCCTGGGTTCGCTGGGGCTACATTTCCCCCTTAATACGATGTTGTGATGAGAGCAACGCTGACTGTGTCATAACCTTGGGGAAAAACAGAATTTCAATGGTGGAGGAAGGGGTGACCCTGGGGTGTGATGAATTGTTCTATTTTTTCAAGTCTTACTCTTGGGGAGGCCTGGTTTTTCCTTGATGTTCGGGCAAGGGGGACCAAGGAGGCTGCCCGGGGAGAAGCAACCACAAGTGTTCAGAAGGACTGTGGCCCTCGCTTACCCCCCCTGCTCGTTCCTGGGGGATGATCTGGAAGGACCCCCTTCTCTGTCTCTCTCCCACTCACCAGGACAGCCCACGGGCCTTTGGTGGCTGCTTTCCTTTTGTGTAAGCCCGATTCTTTCACAAACATAGGTTGAGGTGGCAGCAGGCTGCACCAGCGTGATTTTCCCTGCATTCTGAAATTTTCTCGCCATGGCTCACGGTGGAGTTCACTTCAGCACAATATTTCCAAAAATGAGAGTAATTCTCACAAAAATGGCCTTTTATTTATGTTCACACACCAAAAGCATGTTCTCTCTTTAAGTGTTTCCTTCTCCTTAATTTTTCCCTCTTTCCACCCATCTTCTCTGTTCTCTCTTCTCAAGCCCCCAAAAGGGAAATTCTGTGCCATTCTTCCCCTGAAGTTCTTTTTAGGAAATAATGGAGAATATCCTGGGGTGATAGATGAATAGAGGAAAAGCCTGTTAGAACATGAAATTGACTCTCAGAGATGCTTAGAAATTGCATCTCTGGGGATATTTAAAGCTCACCTGGAAACTGTGTTGGATCTTTTATAGGAACCTGCCTCTAAGGGCAGGAAAGTGTCAGAATGGCCGCTCACACCTGAGCCCCAAACACACCAGTGCTGCTGCGCCCTGAGAACACCCAGGTGGACCCGTGGTGCCTCTGCCTTTCTACTTACGCCCTGTCTACCCAGCTGGGGACTGTCACTCATCCGCGAGTTGGAACTCAAGCATCGTGTGCCTCTGTAGTGCCTCCCTTCCCCACCCAGCTTTCTTTTAAGTCATCAGGCTCTCTTTCAGCGCAATTCTCACAGCAACTTTGCTCATCTCTGTGAAAGAACCAACCATGCCACACAATACTCACCAACCACGTCACACTGCAATACTCACCAACTGCATCATGCTGCAACACTCACCAACCATGTCATGCTACAATACTCACCAACAATGCCACATTGCAATACTAACCAACCATGCCACACTGCAATACTCACCAACCGCGTCATGCTGCAATACTCACCATACACATCACACTTTCTTCCTCCACTGTACCATGAACTTCTTTAGGAAGGATGTCTCATCTTTTGTTTCTTTAAAATTTCCTTTGACACTACATTAATGGGCATAGAATACTCTAAATAAGTGTTTACTAATTGAGTGAATGCATGAACACACACAGAGAGATGACCTTTGCTAGCCGGGGGGGAATAGGGAAGTCGAGCGAAAATGAATTATTCAGTGCATGCAAACTTTTCTTTATTTAAAAAACTTGAGGTAATCCTGGTAAAATTGTGTTCCATCTTCCCTGTGTTTTCCTCCCTGTCTTGCAAGCCCTTTGTCTACCAAGGATCTCAGAAATGTATTTCCCATGGATAATGCTTTGTTAGGTTTCTAACGCTGCTGCAACAGATCACTGCAAACGTAGTGGCTTCAATCGCCACAAGTTTATCACGTGACTGCCCTGCAGGTCAGAAGGCCCACACGGGTCTTGCTGGGCTGAAATCAAGGTATGGACAGGGCTGCGCTCCTTTCTGGAGGCTCCAGTGGAGAATTTGTGTCCTTGCCTTTTCCAGCCTCTAGAGGCCGCCACGTTCCCTTCCTCCATCTTCCAAGTCAGCAATGGCGGTTGGCGTTCTTTTTACATATCATCACGCTGTCTCTAACTCTGTAGTCACATCTCCCTCTGACTCTCTCTTCTGTCTCCCCCTTCCACTTTTAAGGACTCTGATGATTACATTGGACCCATCCAGATAGCCCAGGATAATCTCTCTATTTTAAGGTGTGCTGATTAGCAACCTTAATTCTATTTCTCAATCTTAATTGCCCTTTGGCAGGTAAGGGAGCATATTCATTGGTTCCTGGGATTAGGACATGGGCATCTTTAGGGGACCATTATTCTGCCCATCTTAGAGCCCATGGACCTAGCTCATTACTTTTGGCAAAGCAAGAGAACACAGCAATACATACTAGTGTTCCAAATTAGTATTAGCATGTAGTATTGGCCATATAGCATCAATTAGAGTTGCTAGGACTCAGAGGTGAGTGGCCTGGGCTTGGGCAAGCCTTACATACAGGTGTGTGATATGAATTTGGAAGGCAGTCAGTCACTTCCAAAATGGTAAAACCATCATTCATTATTCTATAACTTTACCCTCATTTTCCTAGAATCCTTTCATTCTTCAAGACTCTATCATAATATAAAGTATTTCACTCATATATTCATTTGTTTGTTCATTTATTAATATTTAGAACTGCTTCAAGCCCAGATATTTAGGGGCACAAATGTCAGTGGGAATTTTCTGTTACAGACATTTGCAAGGATTCGTGGGAATGAGCCAAAGAGGAAGGAAGGCTGCGATGAGCAAGGGGTCAAGAAGTCAGCCGTGAGTGGGTAAGCCTCTGAGTTATTCCATTAACATTTCTGCAGTGGGCTCTTCCCAATGGACCAGACAAAATGATATGGTCCCTGCAGTCCGTGCCTGTTGCTACTATTTTTGGGCCATGCTGTGACATTGTGACATTCAAATTGTATTTTACTCTGCTGGGGCTGGAATAATGAGAATCAACAATATAAAATTTGGCCTAAGATTTCAGAATAATGGAGAATAAAAACATACCAGGATCTACACAAACCGGGGGTGGGAGGAGTCGTGTGTAACCCTAGAGTTGCAGTTCTCAAAAAATTTAACAGAGCCCACCTATCACACATCTGTGTTGTCCAGAGGAAAACTATTTCAGCGATAATTACAAAGTGCCATTTGTTTGTTTTTGTGGGAGAGTGATGAAATATTCAATCATTTTAGCAAAGGGGAGAGTGGAGGCAGCCCTATAAAAACTGTAAAGAAGTGAATTGTTCATGTCCAGATTGGAAAATTATATGCTAAAAATGTTGTTAATGCAACTTTGAATCACTAGTCACTGTAGAGTTTAAGAAGTTCCCCACAAGTAAATTTATAATTGAGTAACATGTGATCATTTAAAAGCAGGAACAGCAGCGACGGAACCACTCATAACAGGGCCTCCTTTTGAAAAACGACAGAATCCTGACCATTTGTCTGAACTCTAAAACGTGCCAAACTGACATTACAGCTAGGATTTAGATAAATGCTGAAGTAGCATCTTCTGGACACTCTGGGAATGTGAGAGCTTTAATTTACGTTTCCACTGAAGTAACTCTTCCTTTCCTCCCGTTACATTACTGGGGATTCGTCCTCAGTCATGTCAGTGGATGTCTACCTATGTCCATCATTTGCCCGTAACGACTGAAGAAAGGAGTAGTTCTCAGCTTTGCAGGAAGCTATTTTGCCCATGGGTAGGACAAAATTTGGACGTATTTGTGGATCACTATTTTCTAAGTTAGAAAGGAATAATTGTTGATCAAACCATAAAATTAAAGAATATAAGTGATGGGTGAGACCTAAGGATACAGCTGCCCCAGAGCTCCTGAGCTGTGCCCACGAGGAACCCGCATTTGCAGCCAGTAAATCATCAGACGGCAGCAAAAAAAAAAAAAATACACAAAGAAAAAAATGAAATGGATAAAGGTTTTGCATTAGAAAGTTTCCCCATTTTTTCTTAAATCTTTGGTGCCTGCTCCTTCTTTTCTACTGACGTACCACAAAATAAAAGGCTGAATGGAAAACAAACATTTATAGTAATCAGTCACTTCTCATAAACATACGTGTGTTCATGCGATGTATAGGTATATGCTAGCAAATATGTGTAGGCATATTTTATGCCAGTACAATTTAAATGTCATATACAAGAAGGAAATATTTCAACTCTTCACTGTATTCTTTTTTTTTTTTTAAGATTGTCACCTGAGCTAACATCTGCTGCCAATCTTCTTCTTCTTCTCCTCCTCCTCCTCCTCCTCCTGCTTCTTCTTCCCCTCCTCCTCCCCAAAGCCCCCTAGCGCATAGTTGTACATTTTACTTGTAGGTCCCTCTGGTTGTGCTATGTGGGACGCTGCCTCAGCATGGCTTGATGAGTGGTGATAGGTCTGTGCCCAGGATCGGAACGGGTGAAACCTTGAGCTGTGAAAGCGGAGCGTGTGAACTTAACCACTCGGCCACGGGGCCAGCCCCCTTCATGGTATTCTGTAAAGGGTGAAACCTGCTAGAATTCCAGGAACTCTGTCATTTGCACACATTTGAAAATTTTGATCAGATCCCGTTTCTTTTGTTCAATTGCGTTTGTAGGTCTTCTGATGGATGATCTGTAGGAAGCATCGATTTAAATGCTCATAATTTCACGCATCTCCCTTAGGTAGAAGGCAGCCTAGCTCATCATTAGTCAAATCAAGTTTTTAGAATGTTTTTCTTCTCTGAGTCAGCCTCAGCCCTTCCTAAACCTTTTTGGTACTGGTATGTCCTACGGAACACAGACGCATCTACTCCTCATTATTTACTGTGACGTCCTTCACGTGTTTGTAGAGAGCTTGAAGGTCTTCTTTTCGACTGCTTTTCTTCAGGCCAAACAGAAGCGACCGTGGGGTGAAGGAAAGCAGGCAGTCCAGCTATGGCCCCAGTGAGTCACTCACTCTGTCAGGGCCTTGATTTGTTTGTTAACAAGGAAAGAGTCCTGCCTGCTCACCTCCTGTGTGATGCCATTGAGTGGGATAACGGACATAAAATATGTAGTCCTTTTTTAGAGAGAAATGAGAGCCTTTGCCTGAAGCATCCCAGGTTCTTTCACCTTCCCTCACGGCACCCGGCACTCACCTCAGTCCTCCGGACGCAGTCCAGCCAGTTCAGAATGTAGTGAGGCTATTTTCTCCCACAACCTCGATGCCACCCTTAGGACATTGTCTCTCTACATTTTTCTTGAAAAATGGCAAGAACTTTATGAAGTCGGAATCACCTCTTTACACAGCAGGTAGAATGTGCTCCTCTGAGGTGAACCCGCTAAACACCTCCATCAATTCTCACACCATTGCTGAAGGTGAAGTGTAGAACCAACCCCAGGTTGGAAGACAGAGTGGGGAGAAGATACAGTCCTGCTCTCAGGAATTTACGGGACTGTCGAGAGGTCAGACAAAGAACACAAAGCAAGAAGACAGCAATAGAAGACAACATCTGTGGAAGGACAAATCATCCAAGGAAAGGTGTGCCGTGCCATAGGGCTTCAGAGACCCAGGACCGGAGCACAGACGGGAGACCCTCAGGAAGGTGCAGAGAGAAGGTGAGCCCACGCGGGCCTGCAGGGTGAATGGAGCTGGAAGACCACAAAGGGCCAAGGTGCCAAGAGAAACGAGGCTGGCACATATGAGGGGGAGGGAACAAATGTGCTGAATCAGAACAAACCAGCGCTAGGAGAGTTCATGCAAGACCTTTAACTGTAGGAAGCTGGGCGTTGGGAGGATACACCAACGCAGAGGAGGGAATCCTGCCCTCTCCCAAAACATCTCCAGAGATGCTCTCAGAGGCCGACCTTTCCTCAGTCTTTTCATCTTTCATTTACCCAGCAGGGTCTGACCATCCCCAGGGCACAGGTGATGGAGATGCCAGAATAAGTATGGCCTCGTGTCTCCCTCTGAGGAGTCCTGATCTAGTTAGAAGGAAAGTGCTCAGACTCTGATTTCATCATCACTTGCTCGGGGCAGCATTGGAGGGATGTCTGGAGTGATTTGGGGGCACTGATAAGGGAGCAATTCCTCATGCCAGACAAGGGCTCTGGGAAGGGTTCATGTAGCAGGTGGCCTTGGAGCCAGATGAGGATGAGCACAGTGTTCCCAGACAAGGGGGACAGGCGGCATCCCCTGGGCTTCCCCAGAGCACCTGCAGGGCCCTGCCCTGGATGTTCTAATAGGTGGCTCCTGGGCACGTGGATTTGCGAAAACCTCCCTTGGTTAGAAAGCAATAGGTAGGGCTGAGGGGGTGTGGGGTGGGGGTCTCTGGATGGACTAGAGCCTGGCTCAGCCTGCGTGGTGGTTTTAAAATAGGTCCACAATTCTTTGATATTCCTCCCTTAAAGAGGTGGACGTTACTTCCCCTCCCCTCGAGGGTGGGCTGGGCTCAGTGACTGCTTTCTAGCACAGAGGAACAGGAATCCGTGAGAGTGTGTGATTTTGGAGACGAGGTGGTAACAAGGCCCTGTGGTTCCTCCGTGCTCCCTCTCTGGGGTCATTCACTCTGGAGGAAGCCAGACAAATATTGCAAAGATGCTCAAGCAAACCTATGGAGATGCCGTCATGATGAGGAACTGAGGCCTCCAGCCAAGAGCCGTGGGAATGGTGTTAAAAACAGGTCCTCCAGCTCCCTTGAGCCACGAGCCAGAAACACCCTGTCTTCATCATGCCTTTTATTTTTTACTTTTTTGAGGAAGATTAGTTCTAAGCTAACTGCTGCCAATCCTCCTCTTTTTGCTGAGGAAGACTGGCCCTGAGCTAACATCCATGCCCATCTTCCTCTACTTTATATGTGGGACGCCTACCACAGCATGGCTTTTGCCAAGCGGTGCCATGTCTGCACCCGGGATCCGAACTGGTAAATTCCGGGTGGCCGAAGCGGAATGTGCGCACTTAACCACTGCGCCACTGGGCTGGCGCCCATCATGCCTTTTATTTTCTGATGTTTTGACATTTGGGGCCTTACTGACACTGGAGAGGCTGCTGCTCTGGGGGCCAGCTAATTCCTAGAGACAGCAAACGTCTGAGTTCGGGCTGCCATAACAGACACCAGAGACCAGAGGGCTCACCAACAGCAGAAGCTTATCCCTCACAGTTCTGGAGGCTGGAAATCCAAGATTGAGGTGCCAGCACATACGGTGTCTGGCGAGGGCGCTTCCTGGCACTTCCACATGTGGCCCTGGGTGGCGTGGCGTGCCCCCTCCTCTTGGAAACTGTGAAGAACAAACGATCTTTTCATTGGCTTTTGTCTGATCCATTGGCCTCGTGGTACCTGAATAAAAAGAAAACCTACCTTCTAAAACACACCCAGCTAAATGCATCTTGAATGCCTGACTCAGAAACTGTGAGGTCATAAATATTTGTTGTTTGAAGCAGTAAGTTTTGTGGGAATTTGTTGCCAGTGATAGGTAACTAACAGCCTGTGAAGGCCCACAGATCAGGAAATGAGGGAGATACCACAGTTTTCAAGAAGGAGAGCAACAGGCCAAGTTTTTACTGGAAAGGCACCTCTGGTAGAGTCAGGGATGGTAGGAGAGAGAGCAGCCACAAGACAGAGGGACCAGTGCATTGGACACTCCAGACTGGCCCTTTTATCTTGTTAGTACAACATTCTAGACCCTGTATTCTTAGATTATAACTCTGAAAAGAACATACAGAGTGTTTGACTTTTTTTTTTTTGCAGGGGGAGATTTGCCCTGAGCTAACATCTGTGCCCATCTTCCTCTACTTCATAGGTGGGTTGTTGCCACAGCATGGCTGATGAGTGGTGTAGGTCCACACCTGGGGTCCAAACCCACAAACCGAGCTACCAAAGTGGAGTGCACCAAACTCAGCCACTATGCCACGGGGCCAGCACCAAGGGTTTGACTTATTTTATTTGCTATTTTCCAAAGGATTCTGTTTCATCAGTGCCTTTCATGGCAATGTTTATTTTCCCTTTGAGGGCTGTCTTGAGAAAGACCTAAAACTGACAGGTGTCCCCTTTCTTACCTTGTTTTCTCCATCTGTTTGAAGAGTCCAAAACACCTCACGACTTTCCTTCACTGTGGTTTTTGCCTAGTTTGTTTACTTTAGTGACATCAGGAGACCTGACCCAAGGGTCAGAACTAAAATCTTGGGGCTGGGGACACTCAGTGTGTCTAAGTGAATAGAGATGAGGGAAATAAGAACTGGCAGAAGTGATGAACTGGGGTTTATTGGGCTTGGACAGAGAGGGCGTGGGGCTGACCTGGCAGCCTTCTGCACGTGTCCGATGGCACCCCTCTCTCTGTGGAGGCCGGGGCTGGGGTCAGCTGCTTACCGGCACAGAAGGCAGAACGGGGTGAAAGCGGCTTATCCCCTCGTGCAGGGCTCAACTTGGGAACAGGGATGGTTTTACCACAGTCAAGGAGCCACCAACGGAGAGCAGACTCACTCAGCCTCGTCTTTCTGCAGACTCGTATCATGCTTATCTGAAGGTCTAACCCTGCGTGCTTTTAATGATTTCTTAAAGCCCATATTCTAGTACATAGGAAACAAAATCGGAACAGACCATCTTTAAACAAAGAATCATAATAACAAGCCATCAATCCACGTTGTAAGCACCCTTTGAGGAGGCAACGAGACGGATGCTTTTAGAACTAAGTAAATTTAAAAGTGGTCCAAGGCCATTTTCTCGGAACGGGAGGAAGACAGGCATGTATGAATCGGTGGTTCCAGAGCTGGTGAACTGTCTCTCAGGTGGAGCCCACGACCCCAAGGAATCCAGGAGATCCAGGGGAGGCACTTAGCTCCAGCACCTTCCAAGGCATATTTGTGGGGCTGGTGAAGGAACATGGCAGCTTCAGGCAAAACAACAAAATGAAGCTTCATTTACATTCAGAGAATTTACCCAATTCTTGATGCAGAGTAAGATTGCTGGAGGAGAGTGAACCTCCAGTAAGGATCTGAGTGGATGCAGAAAGCAACAGAGCAAGGCAGATGGGCCACACCATGGTCCTTGTCCTCTGCATGCAATAACCCCGCCAGCCCCTCAGTCATTGGGGTGGGCTGAGGTCCATGGGTTTGGGGATAAACGACACAGCAGGGGCCTTCTGAGTGTGGCACCGGCTCTCAGCTCCTGCCAGCCTCCGCCTGCTCCGTGCGTCTTTCTTTGTCCAGTCTAGACAAAACACTCGGACCAGCGCCAACTCCCTGTTAGCAAGGGCCGGCACACGCCCAGGAGCACGTCCCTCCCCATGATGGCCGGGGCCACCACCTTCCTCTGGGTGGCAGCACACTCCGCGTAAAGCTGGCAGAGTCGGCACCAAATAAACGCCCTTTCCCAGGAGGACGGCTCTGCAGAGGTAAGACCAGGTCACTGCCCGGCCTGGACCGCTCAGGGCCTGTCACCACTCCTCCTCCTGCCTCTGCCAATGCCTGCCCTGCCGCACACTGGCACCCACACGCACACACACAAACACATATGCACACACACATGCACACCCTCGCAAACACATGCACAAACATTCACACACAAACACATGTTCACCCATACACACATGCACACACTAGCACACTAACACTAACATGCACATCCATGCACACCCACGCATACTCACACGCACACACAGTCACACAGTCTCTGGGAACTGGCCCAGGGCTCACATCCAGCTGCAATTCCTTCTCCCAGAGCCCCCAGCACTTTCGCTCCTGGAGCGTGGTGAGCAGTCAGCTCAGCTCTGGATGCCCCATAATGCAAAGACACTCCTCGGGGTCACTGCGGCCTCTTGGAGACACCCTGTGTTCCCATTGATGGAGCCTTTGCCTGCACGCAAAGTCGAGCCACATGATCCCAGCTCCTTCCCGACGTCAGGCATGGGGTAATGCTCCTTCTGCCCTACGTGCCCACCCGGCAGCGCTGTGACCTCTCGGACGCCTCCCACAAGTGTTCTTTTCAGCCTTCACCCTTCAATCCTCTCCCTCGGGGACCAGTCCACAGAAAACCTGGCCTTTCCGCCCTTTCATCTTGACCCTGGCATCTTCAATGTAGATTGTCATTTCTGTGATGTGCTTGTAAAATACTCGTTACAGCTACTGTAGTGGAGGGAGGAGACCGACCCCAAACTACGTAACAAGAGCATTAAGTTCATCGACCAACACGAATATGATGTGTCAATAATTAATGCTGTTTTCTTTGAAAAGTCGGCCTTGCATATGGAAGGAATGGGAGGAGCTGATAATGAATCGAGAAGTAATTCCCATGAGGCTAATGGTTCCAGGACCTGAAATTGGCAGTGAAACGGGGGCTCTGAGGACAGACTGCTGAGTCTGGAATCTTGGTTCCACCACCTGCCCGCTTTGTGGCAACAGGCAAGTGAGTTAACCCATCCAGGCCTCTGTTCCATCATCTGTGAAGTGGAAACATTGGTAGATCCTGTCTTTTAAGTTGGTACCCAGAGGTAATCCTTGTAAAGTTTCTTACCAGTTACCTGGCACATAGAAGCACTTAATAAATCTTGGCTACTTATTAATCACCACACTCATTAACAGAAATGAAGGAAACCAGAGGGAGCGAGTGATGGAGAAGCCCAGGTCTTGGGTTTAGAATGGGCTCCTTCACTTTTTAGCTCAGTTTCCTCAGAAAGTCTAATCTCCACTGAGTTTGGTCGCCACATCTCTAAATGGGATAACGGTGACATGCCTCACATGGTGCCATGAGGGCCCACTGAGTGCAGAGATGTGGAAATGTTTCTCCAATGCTGGCTGTAATTAAAGACATTCAAGGTCTGTTATATCCTGAGAAACAGGATAAATAAGACCATGTATGCTGACGTCCTTCCAAATACGTGAAGCTTTACACATGGAAGGCACCACACGATTACTAAATGAAGAAACTGAGTAAAGGTCATGGGAGTGACTTCAAGGTTAGGTCTTGGAAAAGAGCAGACCTGCCTGAGAACCCAGGAGTTAGGGCTTGAATTCTAGTGACTTGTTCTTCTCAACTAAGTGTCACAGTGAGCAGTTGTGCCCCTTTTGCATGGAGTTGCTTTGGGTCGGCTTCCTCTGACCTCGCTTGGTGAGTGTTCAAGAGGCCAGACAGCACAGCGGCCCTGTGTCCCGGGGAGACTGGACTCACTTCCCTCCCGCCCCATGGCACTCGTCCTGTGGTTTAAAATCTGGGAGATGCAAGCAGGCTGGTCCACAGTGGCCTCTAATCTCATAGCGAGGGTGTGCTTGGCAGGCCTGGAGATATCTTTAAATATACAGTTCAAGAGGACATGATGTGAAGTTTTCCTGCCACGTGGTGGGGAAAGATCTTTTCTAAAATAACACGGGTACTGTGTGTCAGGGATGCAAGACTTTTGGTGGTGGCAGTGGTGGCTCTCCATCTTGGGCATCATTAAAAGATGGGAAGAAAAAATCACAGAGGACCTACTAAATACTGCCAGAAGCCGTATGGCATTGGAGCTACCCTCCGAGAAGGAGCAGGTGCTGGTAGGGTGGCTTGAAATTCGAGAGTTCTGGGGTGTGGTGCAGTGGGCGGCGCGCTGGACAGCTCCTCCCAAGGGACCTGTCTTCCCATTCACCCTGGTTGGGACAGGGCAGGGGAGCCTGAGATGCAGGCTCCAAAAGTTATGGTCCCAGTGCTTTCACGAGAGAGGCAATACCAAGGCTGGCTCCCAGAGGTCGGATGGCATCTCCCTCCTCCCGAAAGCAAGCAGTAGCTGCTGTAATTCAGTGGTCCACACACTGTGGTCCCCGCCCAGCAGCAATAGCATCACCTGGGACCCTGTTATGGATGCAGGTTCTAGGGCCCCAGCCCAGACCTTCCAGACCTGCAACCCCGAGGAGCTGGGGGCTGGCAATCCGTGTCTACTGAGCCCACCAGGTGGTTGGGCTGCCCCTGGTGGGTTGGGCTCAAGTGTTAGAACCCCTGGCTTATTTAAACATCGGCCTGAAGATGTAAATATTTATTCAAAACTATAAGGGGCTAAAATAAATTTGTCTTTTAGGGGCTGGCCCCGTGGCCGAGTGGTTAAGTTTGCGCACTCCGCTGCAGGCGGCCCAGTGTTTCGTTGGTTCGAATCCTGGGCGCGGACATGGCACTGCTCATCAAACCACGCTGAGGCAGCGTCCCACATGCCACAACTAGAAGGACCCACAACCAAGAATATACAACTATGTACCGGGGGGCTTTGGGGAGAAAAAGGAAAAAATAAAATCATTAAAAAAAAAACTTGTCTTTTATCCTGCTATTCTGCTTCTAGGAATTTATTTTCTTTCTAGGAATTTATTCTATGGACACACTCATCTAAGTGTCCAAAGTTATGGGCAGGGGTGCTATAAAAAATAGAAACATCGTAAAGTTCTGTCCAATAGGGCGATGGGAGTCATACGGACGACGAAGCTCTAAGCTTTCTAAGAATGAGGTGGATGTGTATACTCTGGTCTATAAAGATGCCTAAGAGATGTTGCTGAAGGGAAACAGCAAGTTGCACAACAGTCTGTAGAACGCAATCCTATTGTGTTTGTAAAAGGAAGCAACGTGTTCACACAAACACACTACTTAGTTTGTGTCTGGAAAATACACAACACGCGCCTGTATTAACTTAATGATTTTAAAACTACCCAGTGAAAAGAGATAAAAACCAAAAAATTACACAGAGAGAGCCCCCCGTGTTTCTCCGGGCACGCCCTTTCTCTCACCCCCTCCCCTCTCTGGACTCATTGCTGTCATTCTTATCAGACTAACAGCTCATTTCCTCATGTCTGTCTTCCATGGAAGCCGAGACCCAAGGCTTCAGGGCACTTGAGGATATTAAGCAGCCTCATAACCTTTATGTCCAGACTAAATAGTTTAATCTCACTGTCTAATTTCTCTTCAGGAAAACTTAGTCATTTTCTGAGGTTCTTCTGAGGAGCTGTCTATGGTTTTATAAATCTGGAGATGTCAGGCTCAAGCATAATCAATTTCCCCAGATAGGATAATCTCATTAGGACAGTTATGAATCAACGGTAATCATGATTGCAATGCTCTTGGTGATCATTGCCTAAGGGTGATACTCGACTGATGGGTAAAAGAGAAGGAAATCTTAAAATGCCGTGTGAATGAAGGAATGTGAGGAATTAAGACAGAGAGAGAGAGGGGAATGCACAGGTTTTCCACTACCAGCCCTTGACCCCAGAGGCCTCCTCTTCCCTGGGGGCCTGGAGGACTCAGCCCTCTGCCATGGGGGTACCCGTGCTGATAAGATGCTAAGGCCATCTGTTACTTTCTGGCTGTTGGGACTGCAAAGCAACCCAACAAAGGACCTCCGGTGACCCGGCCTTCTGGATCCCAGTGAGCTGGCCTTCTGGATCCTGCCAGAAGACCCAGAGAAGAGAAGGAGGGAGCAGGAGCCCTTGCAACCACAACTAAAACCACTTCTCTCTGTTCTGGCCAGGAAACGATAAGCAAAGGGGGCAAGCACACTCGCCTGCAAGCACGTCCACGTCCTGGGAGTGAGTGTAAGCCAGAGAAAAGGGAGGAATCTCCGTGGGGAGTACGCGTGACTGAGGGGTTCTGGTGGTATTCCAAGCCTGTTAGTGATGATGATGATGGCGACGATGACGTTACCGTTCCTTCTTAACTTCTTCCGTCACAAAAGACGTATTTACTCATTTCACTCAGGAAAAGAAATGTGGAGATAGGAGTTAGCCTCCCCGCAAATATCCAAACGAAGGGCAGTTTTTGCCTGGCTCTGACTGTGCAGCAGGGAGCTTGGCAGATGTTGCAACTTCATAGCATCCGAGTGGGGCTCTTTAACTTGAAACTTGGCAAATGTGAGAACAGAAGAATTGCGGAGTACTTTGGTACTGTGGGTGAACCTTAACGTGGTGGGAGGATGGCTTGTACCCTGCTTTGGGCACATGGGGAGTGTGTGATGCAGGTGAAGCCCCACTGCCTGGGGGGCTGGAAACGTTTTCTAGCCACCAGTGGCTGAGCCATGTCCCATCCTTGGTGCTGGCCTTTTGCTTCTCTGCACACTGCATCACCCTTCCTCAGTGTCTGCACTTCACATCTGTATTAGTTCTTATTAGCTATCTGTTGCGGCAAAAGGAATGACCCCCAGGTTAGCTGCTTAAACACAAATAGTTATGATCTCACATCTTCTGTGC
This sequence comes from Equus quagga, assembly GCF_021613505.1. Lineage (NCBI taxonomy): Eukaryota > Metazoa > Chordata > Mammalia > Perissodactyla > Equidae > Equus > Equus quagga. The sequence continues at coordinate 4,987,790 of NC_060272.1, forward strand.
GTCAGAATTCGGGAGTGGCTTAGCCAGGTGGTTCTGGCTCAGGGTTTCTCACAAGGTTGCAGTCAAGGCCACAGTTGTCTGAAGGCTCGGTGGGGGCTCACTCGCATGGCTGTTCGCAGGAGGCCTCAGCTCCTGGCCACATGGGCCTTTCTATAGGGCTACTCGAGTCTCCTTACAACATGGCATTCCCCCAGGTGAGCGATCCAAACAAGAGAGGAAGGAGGAAGCCATTGCCTTTTATCTCTGAATCTCAGAAGTCACACACTGTCGCTCCCATCACATCCTATTTGTTAGAAATGAGTCTTTCCATGCAGTCCACACTCAAGGGGAGGGAACCAGGACTCCCTTTGAAGGAAGGGGCACTGAGAATCATCGTGTGTAGTTTGAAACCAGTGCAGCCTCCATGGGATGTCACATTCACTCCATCACTTACTTGTCTGTGCATCCATATGTCCTTCATTTATCTAACGCCTTTTTCAAGAGTGCCTGCCAGGTATGAGCACTATGCCGGTGCCAGGTGAGGGATGGGGGGGCAGACACAGAAGCTGTCCCTCCGTTTACCCCCAAAGCCTACATCTCATGGTTAGACAGATATGAGCAAGAGTAGTAGGATTGAAAAAATGTATCTTAATGTCTGCAGGATTGTGGTGATGGTGGGGTCTTCATTTAATTTAGGAGCTAAGTGAATAGTCCCTTTCAAGGGGACTTACCAAGTGCTTGCTCTACAGGAGGCCTGCAGACCAGCAGGTGGTTGACTGCTCTGCACAGAAGTGACCAGGAATGGGCAGTTAGACTCTGTGAGGAAGAGCACCAAGGTGAAGTGCCAAAGGGCATTTAATAACAAGGACTCTAACGTCCGGCTTAAGCGATGGCACTCGGGGAGGCAGCTGGTCACCCACCAACCCAGCAGGACCTCAGATGGAGACCGAGTCCAGCCCAGCCCAATGAAGGTCGACTGTCCAGGGCTTCAGTGAATGACAGGAGTGGGTGGTAGAGAAACAACAGTGGTGGGACCAAAAAGGGGCGGGCTTCAAGGGCACAGGGACTTTCTCAGAGATGAGAGGGGCTGTATTCAGATAGTGACAAGGGGGAAGAAGTGTGAAGACATGGTGTCTGCCTCCAGCCTGGGGAGGAGGCAGAGGGGAGCACTCTCTTGTCAGGGCTCCATGATAGCTGGCTCTTCCGGGAGAAAAGGAGGCACAGGGGACTTCCACTCTGATTATAGGGGAGACTGTGTTACATAGAAAGTTTCCCAAGGGTGCTAGGGAAGGGTTGGGGTTTCAGAGGGAGCACTTTTCTAGAACAGTCTTGAGTCTGGTACAGAAGGCAAGAGTGCTGTGACTGTCACTTGGTGTGGTCTCTGAGGGGTGAGCCACCCAGCACAGGTGGTGATGATGTGGGGTGGGGGCGTCTCTTGCTCTGAAGGGGGGAGGGGGCCCAGCAGTAGAATCATAGATCTTTAGCACTGAAGGGGAGCTTGGTGGTCATTTGATTCCATCAATTCCTACTTTTCAATTTATTAGATATGGTTGACATACACTAAAATTCCCTCTTTTAAAGTGGAGAGTTTGATGGGTTTTGACAAATGTAATCACTGGGGAACTATCACCACCATCAAGATACGGAACTTTCTGTTATCCCCAAAGGTTCCCTCTGCCCCAGATAGTCAGTCCCCTCCCCTGGTCTCCTGTCCTTGACCACCAGTGAGTAGCTTCCTATCACTATGGTTTTGTGTTTTCTAGAGTTTCATATAAACATGACCACACAGTAATTGTGTTTTGTGATGCCTTCTTTTGCTTAGCTTAATGCTTGCAATGCATCCATTTGTTTGAGACAGCAGTTTCCCTTTTTATTGCTGAGTAGGACTCCATCGTATGGATGGACCACAGCTGGTTCATGAACTCATCAGTCCATGGGCATTGGATTGTTTTCACTTCTGAGCTGTTATGAATGAAGCTGTGAACATTTACATGTGGGCTTTTCAATAGCAATCGGCTTTCGTTTCTCTTGGATAAATACCTAGGAGTGAGACTGCTGGGTCAAATAGCGAATGCCGTTTTAACTTTGAAGAAAGTGCCAAACCATTTTCCAGAGTGCTTGTGTTGTTTTGCATTCGCACCGTCAATGGATGGAAGTTCCAATTCCTTCACATCCTTATCAGCACTTGATATGGTCAATCTTCTTAATTTAATAGAAGTGTTATTTCATGTGGCTTCCTGTGGTTTAATATGCATTTCTGCAATGACTAACTATATTGAGCAGACTTTCATATGCTTACTTGCTATCTTATTTGGTGCAGTTTTCAAAACTTTTGTCCATTTAAAAAATTGGTTTGATTTCTTTCTTCTTCTTGAATTATAAGGGCTAGTACAAGTTCTTTATCAGGTTTTTAATTTTGTAAATATTTTCTTCCAGTGTATAATTTGTCTTTTCTTTCTCTTAATCATCTTTTGAAGAGTAGAAGTTTTCAATTTTGATGAAGTTAAATGTTTATTTTTTTTAATGGTTTTTGTTTTTTGTATCCTAAGGAATCTTTGTCTAACTCAAGGTCAAAGAGATTTTTTTCCTGTTTTCTTCTATATTCCTACTGTATTAGCCAGGATTTTCCAGCAAAATATAACCAAGAAGATGTGTATGTGGATGCATGTGTGTGTATATATATAGAGAGAGAGAGAGGGAGGGAGAGAGAGTTTTGTTAGAAGAAATTGGCTCATATGTCTGTGGAGGCTGACAGGTCCCAAGATCTGCAGTGGGCAAGCTACAGACCCAGGAGAGCTGGTGGCATGGTTCCAGTCTGCGTCTGAAGGCTGGCAGGCTCGAGACCCAGGAAAAGCTGATGTTTCAGTTTGAATCTGGGTTCAGGAAAAGACTGATGTCCCCACTGGAATGCAGTCATGTAGGGGAAATTCCCTCTCATTTGGAGAAGGGTCAGCCTTTCTGCTGTATTCAAGTTGTATTCAACTGATTGGATGAGGCCCACCCACACTGGGCAGGGTAATCTGCCTTACTAAGCCCACCAGTTCAAATGTTAATCCCACCCCAAAAAAACCCCAAGAAACCCAGAATAATGTTAGACCAAATATCTGGGCACGTGCAGCCCAGTCAAATTGCCACATAAATTTAAGGCTCACACCTGGTCTTTGGTGAGTAATAAAAAACCCCTGAAACCTAGAAAGGCTCTTCAATCAGGCAGGGAGTCCAGGAGGTGAGGAGCGTCAGCAGGACGGGAACACAGACCTCTGCTCTTGGCTCTCTGCCCTAGCAACAGGTACATTCCGTTGGAACCTTATTCTGATGCACAGAGTTTTCCACTGCAAATGCTGCTGCTAGCCGTTTGCCTTCCACCTTTCCTTCTGTGCATTTTGCACGTTTATGCATCGTGCCTTCTGTGCCAGTGAAGGTACTCCACTCTCTCCATTCTGTGTGGGGCTCAGTTACTGACCTCTGCTAAAACATGCCCACTGTTTGTGCTGCTTTTCTATCTGCCTCTCAGTCTGCATCTTCTCCTTGGCCAATGTCCTAAAGATACAGGGCCTAACCCTGCCACATGGTCACAGGATCTAGAACCTAACTGGTCATTTCTTTTCAGTCTTGCTGATCTCTGTGGCTGCTGTGGTGGCCGGTGGGAGCTCAGTTCTGCCTGGCATTGATGCAAATACCAGGCATCCCCTCGATGGCCACCATCCCTACTTCTCAGTCAGGTCTCTTGGCTCAGTGCTGTGGGAGTTTCTTCATTTGCATATAAATCATATATAAGAAGTGCCCAGGACGGCGTCCCTCGCTGTGTGCGTTAGATGTCTTCTCTCTTTGTCTTCGTCCATTGACTGCCTGGTGCAGCGGGAGGACCCAGCAGAACTCCAAACAACCCCTGGCAATTCATAAAGCTATGAGATCATCTTTTATTCATGGCCTGAAGGGGTCCGGCTTTGAACACAAGCCCCAGTCTCCAGACGCTGGGACAGAGCAGAAGATCATCAGAAGGTGCAAACCAGAGACGATTCGAAATAGAAGGGAGTGCTGGGCAGAGCAGGCTTGTGCACTTCGGGATCCTGATCCTCGGCAGCAAGGGCAGGCATGGGAGCGGATGGCAGCCCCGCTCCCCGCCCGTCGGGCAGACACCGCACAGGTGATTGGCTCTCCGGCTCTCTGGAGCTGCGATCCAGACCCAGCACAATCACGCCTTGTTCTGGAGAGTTCCAGGCCCACGGTGCATCAGCTTTCAAAGGGCTCTGACTAATAAGTTCCGAGTGTGGTGGAAGATTCTGAGAATGAACACGAGGGAGGTAAATGTCACTATTGTGTGGGGTGGAGGTTTGTTTACCATTTCAAACAGACCTGGCTGGCCTTGCTAAGGGCTCACGGACAAAGCATTGTGTAATCGCCCCCAGCACCGAGGAGGCTGGGCTGGCAGAGGGCAGGATCCACTTATGAGACAAACGGCTGGCTAACCATGGAGCCAGATGTTGGCAAAGGGCGGCCTTAAACCCAACATCCTCTCTACAGCTGGAAGTCCCAGATCAAGGTGTGGGCAGGCTCGGTTCCTTCCCAGGCCTCTCTCCTTGGCCTGCAGCTGGCCGTCTCTCCCTGTGTCCTCACGTGGTCATCCCTCTGTGTGTTTCTGTGTCCTAAATCTCCTCTTATTATTAGGACACGGGTCATACTGGATTAAGGCCAACCCAGATGACCTCGTTTAACCTGAATCACCTCTTTAAAGGCCCTGTCTCCAAACACGGTCACGTTCTGAGGTGCTGGCGGTCAGGACTTCAATGTATAATTTGGGGGGACACAGGTCAGCCTCTGGCAGTCCCAAAATTACCGTCGCCATGGTAACACTCAGCAAACATTGACCAGTATCGGGCGCCAGGCTGTGAGGCAGCCTAACACGACAAACCCTCCAGAATGGGGGCTCACAGGTGCTGGCACCGAAGGGCCCAGGGATGGCTTGTTTCAATCTGCTCTTTTATTGATGAGGACACTGACGTGTGGAGAGGGGTGAGGACAGCGCCAGACGCTGGTGAGGACGCGGAGCGGCAGGAGCCGTCAGTCACTGCTGGTGGGGATGCAGGACGGTGGAGCCACTTTGGAAGATGGCAGTTTCTTACAAAACTCAGCTCCCTCTTGCCACAAAGTGCAGCAATCACACTCCTAGGTCTTTGCCCAAAGGAGAGAAATTCTACCAAATATTAAGATGTCCCAGAAAGTTTTAAAAAATTGCCAATTCGAAATAGCTAAAAAGAAAACTGGTGATTATATTTTATCACTTTTTCTATATACATACATTCTTTTCATAGCTATTGTATTGTTTTTAAAAGTATTTTTGCATATATTTAGAATCTATTAATTATCAGCATTTCAAATGAAAAGGAAAGAAGTCTTCCTTCTAATGGGTACTTTTTGCATCAGAAATGAAATATAAGATTCCATGAGGACACAAACAGAATGGCCCCTCACTGTATTCTTTGAGTTGTATTCAAAGAATTGTACATTGAATACATTGAATCGTATTCTCTCATTTTAGGACTAAACCTATGTTGTTATTGGAAAGTACCAACAAAGCTTGATAATGCCACAATGGGAGTAACCCTTTAAGCCATGGTCAGGCAGGTCTCCTGAGCGTAGGTCTAGACAGCAAGGGAGGAAGAGCCAGAGCCGTGCTGAGAGAAGAAGCAAGTGAGTTCTCCAGGGAATATCTACGTGGGTCTAACCCATAGCAATGCTGCTGTCATAATTTTCACCCAGTGCTGGTGCCCAACATTGAGCGCCTTTGACTATTATTTCTGGTGGTCACGAAAGAGGGCCACACGTCCCAGCGTCGTGCTCTGGGAAGGCGAGTTTGGTGGGAATGCCAAATTGCTCAAATCCCATCAGCTGGAACGTCGAAGTCTAGGTTGCTGGCATATAGTCTACGGGGACCCCAGCCAAAGGGCAAAAACCGAGGTCCCACTGCCCTCCAAAGGCAGAGATGCCCTCTCCCGTCAGGTCTAGTCACTGAGCGAAAGACTAGGGGAGTAAGCAGAATGGAGCGGCAAAGAGCGTCCGTTCCGGCAGACCTGGAGGAGCAAGCTTGTCTCCGAGCTCTGGAGCGGCTGGTGGGCCACAACATCACACACTGTGGCTGGCCCCCAACTGCGCGGCTTCTCACCAGGCGTCGCGTGAGTTGCCTAGGTCTTCAGGGGAAGGAACTGCGTGTGCACGTGGAGCGTTTGTTTCTGGGAACTTTTCTAAGTTGCTAGTACAGTATTAATACTACCTTACGTGCCCTCGTTTCTTTGAGATGTATACTTTGAATGTGGGTGGAGTGTACGTAGATTTCTCATGCATTAGCGGAGCGTTTCTGAAAACAATCCCAGAGAACCAGCATTTGAGAGGCCTGGGGATGAGCACGTTTTGCTGTTGGCACTTCTCTGCATTAATGAGCTGTGTGGCCTTGACTGGGCCACTCATCCCCTGGGTACTCACGTATATTCCTCTGCCTGGAAGTAAAGCCATCAGATGGCAACTCCCAAGATCCTTTCCAGTTCAGAGGTTCAGGGGTTCTGCTGCAAGGTAGAGGGAGGTAAGTAAAGAGTAGCTGGAAGAAAACAGGCAAAGCTGAAGACAGGTCAGGAGGACTGGTATTCATGTTAGAACGAGGGAAGGAGGAAGACAGCAGAGTCCTCCTGGCAGAGGCGAGGGCATCATGAGAACTGGGTCACTATCTGAGGTGCCCTGCGGTAAACAGAGGCTTCTTTTGAAATCTTGTGCTTTATCTTACAATGCAAATGACAGTCTATGGTGTAATGTATCCAGGTTTTTAAAGTACAAAATAAAGTTTTCCCTAAGGTGTTTTGGAAAGCTGCCCCACGCTTATGTCACAGCATCAAAGTATCCTGTGCTCCATTGCCAACGACTACAGTTTGAAGGTCATGTAATTTGCTGCTAAACAGAATTAAAACCTAAAGTGAAATATTGTTTTCCCTTCCCCTTCCTGTGCGGGTGTACCAACCACTGTTTTTCAGAGTTAGCCTCTCGTTTGAAAACATCACCACAAATGGTCAACCATGGCCAAATCCTTTCGCAGCTGTCAGCAGGTGAATGCTTCGTCAATTTTCGTCTGTGAGTTTGTTTGTAATGAGATTCTTGGAAGATGCATGCAGCAGATCCCCCTTATCTGTAGTTCTGCTTTCCCTGGTGTCAGTTACCTGCAGTCAACTGCAGTCTGAAAATATCACGTGGAAAATTCTAGAAATAAACAATTCATAAGTTTTAAATTGAGTGTCATTCTGAGAGGTATGAAATTTTGTGCCATCCTACTCTGTCCTACCCTGGACATGGACATGAACCATCCCTTTGTCCAGTGGATCCGCACTGTGTACGCTACCCGCCTGTTAGTCACTTTGTAGCCATCTAGGTTCTCAGACTGACCGCCACGATATCACAGTGCTTGTGCTCAAGTCATCTTTATTTTACTTAGTAATGGCCCCAAAGCACAAGAAACGTGACAGGCAATTCGGATATGCCAAAGAGAAGTTATTACTCTTAATCTTGTACTGTACTTAATTTACAAATTAACCTTTGTCATAGATATGCGTCTATAGGAAAAAATAAAGTATATATAGGGCTCGGTACTATCCCAGGTTTCAGGCATCCACTGGCGGTCCTGGATCATAGCTCTGGTGGATAAGGGGGGACTACTGTAATCACAAGGAAAGCTACTGACTTTTAATCTCTCAGCATTGCCAATGGCCTCAGGTATCTTACTAAATTGGCTTGCATTTATTTTTTTATGCCACCAGGACTGATGATTATTTCTGCACACAGAACTGGGAAATCTCTTGTACCAGATCACAACATCAGAGACCAGGATTCCCTGGGTCTCCTTCTCCTATCTTTACAAACCCAGATCATCCGTGTTCTCGCACCTCACCTGGCCCGTGGCGCCCGTTCTCCCGTTCGCTGGAAGACTCGATGCCTTGGAGTGCCGCCAGGGGCTCCCCTTAGAAAAGACACCCTTCAGGAGGGTTGTGCAGACAACAGTGACAACGGGCCAAGTTGTCTTCATCACAGGCCACATGTCAGGGACGCGGGAGCTTCTTGTCTGCTGGGAGCACTGCAGGAAAAATCAATTAGTGCTTGTAATAAAAAGCTACTTCTTTTTGTTTGCTTTTTAAAAAGCAAATTAAGTGTTCTAGTCATCATAAATTTAAATTAAGGATAGAGAACAAAGACCAAACTAAAATTAATAAAAATAATCCTGAAGTTATATAATATGATCAGATAAAACAAAAAGAGGCGGTATAAAAAGGGAGGAATGAAGGCAGGCAAAACACAGAAGCACAGATGGAGGGAGAAGCAGAAGCAGAGAAACAACCAGCCATGCTTCTGTCGACGCGGACACACAAGGTCCACCAGTCAGTGTGATACATAGGGGCACATCACCCTAACGTGTGTCTCCCGGGATACTGGCAACAGAGACTTAAAATCTGGTTGCCTTTTCACAGTTAGAGGGATCACATTCCTGTCGGTACCTGCTCCATCTTTAGGAAGACTGTCTCAGTGCCTTTGCACAAATTTCCCATGGCTGTCTTGGAGTCTTAGGGGAAAGAACGAGCAGAAATGTTACAGAGCTAGGAGACAGTTAATGGTGAGCCACCTGGTGAGGGTAATAAATGACTTAGAAGCTAATTTTACAGATAAAAGACTCAAATTATTATAGATCTGCAAAAACGAAGAGAGAAAAAGATACAGGCACACAGACAATCACGTTCAAGGAGGGCTACTCTGGCGGCCGTGAACCTTAATGCAGCATTGGGCTCAGCTGTGTTTTCTAGGGCTGGACGCTAACACCGCTCCATCAGATGCCACACCAGATTTTAGGTCCCAAACACTGGAGTCCCTCCTACTCAGAGGGTATCGGGTCAAGGCAAACCTTCAGACCTTTCTAGCCAGCTCACCCTTAGGCAGCCTTGGAGTATTTTATGTCAGAGACCCCAGACCAGGTACATAGTTCACGTAGCTTCTGGCACTGGCTTTAGATGGTCTCTGGGAACACTGCAAACGCTTCCTTTGTAGGCTCAAATTCTTCCCTTTACCTTCCTTTTGGCAAATGGCTTTTCCCATGCACCCCTCCCCATTTTACCCTGAAACTCTGCAGCCACGTGTCTCACCTCCAGACAGTGATGCCCAGCAGTCCCTTCTCCAGTGGGGCCGGTTCCTGGGGACCAAGGAGCACCACTTGAATCCCACTCTGACATTTGTTAGCTGGTGGCCTCGGGCTGATTGCATATACTCACAGTTTTTCCATCTAAGGAGCAGCGTTATATTGCAGACCTGTAAGACAACGTACACAGAGGACCTGACTCAGCGCCTGGCCTGGCCAGCTTCCTTCCCAACCTGACCTCCATCCCAGGCCCCACATCACTTCTCTAACTGGCCCTGTTTGTGCTCATGTCTGGTGGTCCTAGCTGTGGCTATTACCAGAGCGCATCTTTGGCAGGGGTCATGAGGGGGACGGTCTGCTGAACAAGGCAGTGCTGGGGGACAGTCGTAAGCAGCAAACATGTCTGCCTGCAATACTTTTTTTTTTTTCAAGGAAGATTAGCCCTGAGCTAACTGCTGCCAATCCTCCTCTTTTTGCTGAGGAAGACTGGCCCTGAGCTAACATCCGTGCCCGTCTTCCTCTACTTTATACGTGGGGTGCCTACCATAGCATGGCTTGCCAAGTGGTGCCATGTCCGCACCAGGAGCTGAACCAGCGAACCCTGGGCTGCTGAAGCAGAATGTGTGACCTTAACCACTGCGCCACCGGGCAGGCCCCTGCAATGTTTTTTTAAGTGCATTACTGTAGTTTTTAAAGAGTTGGCTCCTCCTACCACTCAAAAGGTGTCCTCATCTCCTCGCAGTCTGTGAGGTGGGCACTGCCTGCCGCCTGCAGGAAGACCGCCCCTGAAGAGGGGGTGGTGCCTGCTTGGCTCCCCCTCCTCACTGGGGAGATGCGAAGGCCTTAGGGAGGGGGGCTGGGGATGGAGTTTTCTGGAGCGTCAGGGTAGAACAAGAAAGCTCAGGGGGCGGGGAAGGCCCCGCGGAAGTGCCTTTCCCACAGTCCAGCTGCATCGTGCATCACGGCATGGAGGGCTTTCAGCCCAGACCCTAAATGTGAAGACTACTGGAACTTTCCAAAGGTTTGCCTTGACTCTCTAGGGTTTAGAGAGAGCCAGTCCTTTAGGCTTCATTCCTCGTCAACTTTGAAAAATAATAATAGTTTTTTAAAGCACGCAAGAGGCCAGGCTCAAGAAAATGAAAAATGGCTGGAGGAGACTGAAGCAACTTGGCCATCAGGCGGCTGCAAGCGCTCTGTGGGTTCACATGCAGATTCGACGCTGGTCTCGCCGCTGTTCTGCACGGAGGGGTGGACGTGCCTGGGTTACCTGCACTGTTTTCTCTTCCCCACAGTAATTTCAGGGTCTGGCTTGGCTGTTTGGAATTGAGCTGTCACGAGTGAAGACAAGGGCAGGTGCCACAGTGAGTGGCGTGCGGGGTGAGACGCAGAGCAGAGAGCGCTGGGAGGCTGTGGGTTTTAGGCATTCGCAGGGCCCCAGAGGAACGTTATTCTCTTTTTCCTTTGTGTCTTTTTCATCTCTGAACAAGGGTCTCGCAAAATTTAGTTTCTACTAAAGACTGTGAAGCCCATAATGTTTTAAAACAGTATTTTTATTATTCTAAAATGCTAGAACTTCTGTACTTACTTTTAAGTAATTGGAGATTTATAATCCAATAAACTAGAAGCCTCAGATATCTGAAATTTTTATTTTCACAGAGATATTTTTATTATTGGATTTCTAAAAAACAGATAAATTTGTACAATCAGCAAAACCCATAAATTGTATTTGAAATATCTGTTACAGGTTTCCTTCTTCTTTATATCACCCTGGACAGTGTCCCCATCTTGGGGCAGTGCCTTGGCTTGCTCCTCTTCCTTTGCTCCAACTAGTGTTACGGACTGTGAGTCTTATCACCTTTTCGAAGCAAGGAAGGTGGAACGGAAAAGCTGATGTGTTTTACTGGGCTAAGATGGAAACTTCAGAAGGTTTTACTAATTTTCTGGAAGACGAGGGAAAAGTGACCTATGTTTGGTGTCTCGTGCTTAAACTGGCACAAAAGAATGTGTAGATCTCTGATTTGAATAGGAAGACCCCATCCGAGGTTTCTAAAACTGGTTCCCAAGCCATGAGCACCCCATACTGTTGTTAGTGCAGTAAAAGGGGAGACTGTGTGTCTCTAAATATTACTTTAAATAAAGAGGCATCCAAAATAGATCAAATGAATGTTTTCACTGGTAATCTAAAGCACAACTATTGTATTTTAAAATTTCTTAGTTCAATCGGCAAATATCAAAATACACGAATACATTAGGGTAGAAAAAAAGACTATTAGCTGTCTTTATAGGATGAAATGGAGCAAATAATTAGCAATTTGTTCAGTCGAGGAAAGGTTAGGAGAGAGGAGGCAACTTTTTAGAGCAATAAAATGACTCGTAAACACGCTCTGCCTGTCAAACAATACATGACAACAGACGTTAGCATGAGAAATAGAAACCCTATTTCCGTTCTTTTAAAAGCATGTCGATATAACCCATTTGGCAATGACATCCCTGCTTCCTGGCTGATGCTCTTCCTGCAGTCTCTTTGCTCATCTCAGTTCTTGAATCCCTTTGCATCACTTGGGAGGCGCATTTCTCGCCCTTCTGTCTTTTGATATTTCTATTGTAATTGTTATGGTTTCTTCTTGGTAAATATTGTTGTTTGGAGATAAAGTCAAAACAAACTCTGTGTTATTTTCTTTTTTAAGCCAAAAATACTAAGCGTTCACCTAAAACTCAAGTGTTGTTATTGATTGTAACCATGTAGCCTGCCTGAGTAATTCGTCGTTGTGTGGCATTAATCACCGAGCCTCTGTGGACGGGGTTTATATAGAACACTCTACTCACAGTCTGGAGTCCCGTATATGGCTGAAGTTCTGAAAATACATCAAAATAAAATTTAAAAAAATTTTAAGGATAACTGTGAAGTTTTAACAACTCTCTTGTTAAAAGTTTTTGATGGCTGGAATATGAAGAACATGGCAGTTGTTTCCCAGGCTGGTTTTTTCTGCCAATAAATGTTCAATCAGGGAGGCATTGGTCTACCTTTCTCCTTGTCAATATTCAATTCAAACGACAGAAAAAAATCCTCCTAAAAAAACCATAGCAGTGTGCTAGGAATAAGACGGAAGACCTTCAGTAGGTAAGAAACTGAGGAATTCCTGCAGGAGAGAAAGCATTTGGGATCAGAAGGATGGAGAACGCAGAGCATCAAGGTGGGAATTGAATATGTAAATAATAGGAGTAATTAGTTTAGAAATACTTTGCTTAGTACTGCGGGTTCTTGAGGCTTTCTCTTCTCAAAATCTTTAGCTAAATCCTGAAAACTGCTCTCTAGAGAAAGCAAACCCCATGCCTAGAAAGGTCCCTGAGAGGCACCATGGAACTTACAGTAATCCTAGGTTCCTGCAAAAAACAGAGAAGAGAGGAAGGGTTGTTGTGATTTTTAAAGATTGGCACCTGAGCTAACATCTGTTGCCAATCTTCTCTCTTTTTTTTTTTCTTTTCCCCAAAGTTGTATATTCTAGTTGTATATTCTAGTTGTAGGTCTTTCTGGTCGTGCTGTGTGGGACGCTGCCTCAGCATGGCTTCATGAGCGGTGCAGGGTCTGAGCCCGGGATCTGAACTGGGGATACCCTGGGCCTCCTAAGCGGAGTGCATGAACTTAACCATTCAGCCGTGGGGCTGGTCCCGAGAGGAAATTTTTTAAAAAGATAAGCAGCTCCTTCCAAGACAGAAATAGACTAAACCATTAAGCCCCAGAGTAAGTATCTTAGGACGGCCATTGTGGATTCCCCGGTAGTTACCTACCCACCATCCTGCAGGGGAGCTCGCCTGCCAGGATTAACCAAGAGGGGCCAGGCAGCCACGAGGAGACCTATGAGGACTAGAAACCCATACAACCACGAAAGGAACACACGCCGACCACCTGTACCAGGGAGCACAGCCTTCGTGTGAGACATGAAGGGACCGTCAAGGATCACCAGGTAGTTGAAGAAATTTAAGAGCATGAAGAAAGCAGTCAAGACCATCAAGCAAAGCGACCTGCCCTCGAGGAAGCAGAGATACTTCCACGGGACAGAAAAGAATGCAAAACTTCTAATTACTGTTTAGTGAGCAACGAGAGAATTGTTCCTCCACAAAATGTAGGGAAGTTGCTTTGAAAGAGCAGCTATCAGGGGACAAAAAAGAGTCTTCTTCAAAAGAACTGTTGAAATTAAAGATGTCTGGATGTGCTAAATAGTAGAATGGATTTGATTGATAAGCCAACTGTGATCTGGAAAAGAATGCTGGGAAAATTTCAGCTTATGGAAGTAAAGTAGAAAGACTAAGAAGTGTGTTTAGAGACCTGAGAAATAGATGCCGGACTTTCAGGGAGGGAGGCAAGCTTCATGAAAGGGAAGGGTAGATCTGAGATGGGAAAGGAAAAGATGTCCTTGAGCTGAACGACATTTACGTTTTCAGATGGAAACGGTCAAGAAGAATAATTTACAAGTAAAAAGCCATTCTTGGAAACATCACATGTAATTTTGGAAGAGCAAGAGATAACCCTAAAAGCTTACAGAGTGAATAAAGCACAAACTCCAGATTCTCTAAAAGGAAGCGAAGGTGACATGAACACCAGATGCCTCTCTTCAGAGGATGCGAGAAGACAGCAGGACTGTGGCTTCACAGTTTATTTGCTCAACAAACATCCATTTAGTGTTTTAGACACACATCCCTGCCTTCATGAAGTTTACATTGGAGTGGGGGGAGACTGACAACCCACAGATCATAGATGGATCAGTGGGATATATTGAATGTTACATGGTGTTAAAAGCTTGAGAGAGAAAAAAGGAAGCAGGTAAAGGAGCTCTGAAATGTTGGCTGGGGAGAGAGCTGGCAGCGTAGATAAGGTGTCCAGGCAAACCCTCCCTCAGAAGTAACTTATGAGCACAGATCTCAAAGGGTGAGAAGGTGGGCATGCAGCTTCTGGAAGAAAATTCTTGGCAAGGCAACAGCAAAAATAAAGATCCTGAAGTAGGAGCTTATCTGTCCAAGTTCTGAGGAAAATGGTTTGGAACCTAGAATTCTGTGCTGGGCCAACACCCAACAAAGTGTTAGTTAGGGCAAAATAAGAGCATTGTTTTACACATGCCCACCCTCAGGAAGTTTTCCATCCACATATGTCTAGGTAAAAATGTATGCAAGGATATACTTGAGCAGTATGAAAGGAGAATCCAGGAAAGAACGTGACCTGGAATATAAGAAAGAGTGATAGGTAAAGAAAGCTGAAAAGAAGCAAAAAACAAAATAAAGAACAAAAACAAAAACCAACCAACCAAACAGGAACATAAATTAATTTAAATGATGGTCCCCCAAAAGTCTGATGAAGGGGTCATTCTTGGGGAAGTGGCACTGTTTCCGCGATTGTGATGACATTTCCGGCTCCAAGAGTCTGGCCATACCATTCACTTCTGCAGTAGCAATATTTCTATCATCCTAACATTGAAATGCTGTTTATGGTATTTTAGTTTTAGGACACTCCTTTAGATAAAGTGCTGATGATTTATTGAAGGTTACAGAGAATGTAGTCCTTATACACAAATATAAGCCTAATTTCACATCAAAAGGAGGATTCAACTGACATTGCCTACAGCAGTAGAGTTAAATGTGTTGTTTTAAAAATTATAATAGAAAGCACCAGAGAAATAAAAGATAAAAATGCATACTTTTCAACCGTATGAATGCATTATTTTTATGATTAAATAAAAATGAGTTAATTTTTGAATGTTTCATAGTGGAGAAGTGTAGCTTAAAATATAAGGCATTTCCAATTATGAAAAAGCTCTGATTTTTAAAAAATAAAATAAAATGTACTTGAAATCACTTTAGCTTTGCAATATTTGGTGGAAAAGAGTTGTTGGTAAACCTCAAAACAGGTTAAAACAATACAAAAAGAATAAAATGTGTCGTTGTAAATTTTTTGTTTATTGGAAAAATATCACTAGGAAGGCAGGACTAATCTATTTCATCAGCAAATAATCACAGTTTTTGGAATTCTTGGGAATTAGAGCATAAGATATTTCAAAGTAATATCTACAGAAGCATATAATTTCAAAATGAGATAAATGTGAGGTGAAGAATAAAATATTACAAGACCTCAGAATGAAATTAGCATTTTATCGGATTACTCAATACGCTAAAATTAGTGCAAAGAGATAACCAATAGTTTGATGAAAAAGCAACTGTCAATTCATGTGAGATACGTACAGAAAATGTCAAAATTGACAAGACATTCTTGGGTGTTTTTCAATGTTGAAGAGACAACTGTGGCCAATTTACATCAGGCTGTAAAAACCTATTTGTAGCAAATCTAAGTAGATGTCAATAAAATGGGTTGCCAGACCAAGGATGGTTCTGGGGAAACAAACGGAAATTCTAGTGGAGTTGTAGCACAATGAGAGGGAGAGCCAAAGCTTTGTATGGCTAATGTTCAGGGAATGCCTGAAGCAAACAATTATTTAGTGACCAAAATGCTAAGTGCCAAATGACAGTTAATTGTTGGACGGCTATGAAAACGCGTGATGGTTGATAAAAGCAGAGAGTTTTGTCCACTGAGCAGTTTCAAATCCCTTCTGCATAAAGACATTTTTGCAACGTGCCCCCTCCCCTGGCAACCCCAAGTCATCAGCTGATATGATGGCAGAAATTATGTGACAATTCTCCTTATCGCACTGTAGTTGTTCTTTACTGCATTTACAACTGATTTTTCCAAAGTTCCCGTTTAAAAACGTTCTGCGCTCTGATAATTATTGCTGTCAACATAAAAACACCATAGCAGTAGAAACGGCAATCAGATAGCATGTTCCCATTGGCACATCTCAGAGACTTTCATTCTGGGGAACTTCATCATTATGACAAGTAATTGTAACAACCGTAAGGGAATTTCACCCTCGAACCTTTGGACAGGTGATGTACTTGACCATTGTTTAGGAAGCAATGAGTTCTTTACTTCTTTGTGTGTCCATTTTTTATGTCTCAAGTCTTTTCAAGGAAACAAGAGGCTGGATTTGAAAGACATTTCTCAGATTTCGGAAACTCGTTAGAAGTGTTTATTTTAGGAGAGAGAAGAATCTGGGTTGACAGCAAGGTTTCCGTATTTGGTATCTTGAGTGTATGGTGAGGATGTTACCAGTCAAGATTGAGAATACAAAAGTTAGAACACATTTTCAAGCAAGGAGTAGAGAAATAGCCCCATTTGGGCCTGTAAAGTTAGACCCTGTGGGACGTCAGGGTGCAGAGATGGCTAATGGACACATGCAGGTTCAATGCGGAGATCCAGGGAGAACTGAGTGAAAGGCCAAGATCAACTGCCGTCACTGTGAAATCATGCTGGATGGAATCGCCTAGGGAAATAAATGCCCGAGACTGAGGAGGACCAAGTGCTGCCTTCCAGAAACCAGCAGGTCCGGACGTGCAAAAAAGCTGGAAGAGAGAGTAGGAAAAGAAGCACAGTATGAAAAAGATTGAAGGAAGACTTGTGCCATGGAGGGTAGGAGGCCAAGACTTCAAGAAGCAGGAATGCGCTTGGGGAGTGCTGACAGGGATGAGCGGTGTGAAATACTGCAGGAGGAACACACACGAAGGCAGGCTTTTGGATTCTGGGATAATGGGGCCATTGGATTCCTTCTCGGCTCCTGTCAACCCTAACGTTCTCTGAGCAAACACTCCTCCTAATCCTTCCTGTTGAGAACACAGCAAAAGTGGGATTAGATGTGTGCTTTTTTTCCTCCCGCAGTATAGATCATAAACAACTTGACCATTTCCTTGATATGAAAGAAAACACATGTTCATTTCAGATTGGGGAGGGGGGAAGTTAGTGGAAATTTTATAGGGACTTCAGTAGGCAGAATAATGGCCACCCAAGATGTCCACAGCCTAACCATTAGAACCTGAGAGCGGGTTACCTGACACGGCAAAGGGACTTTGCAGGTCTGGTTAAGGTTAAGGACCTTGAGATGGGGAGATCATTCTGGATTATCTGGGTGGGCCCAAAGTAATCACAGGATTCTTTAAGATCTGAGACCCTTGCCCAATGGCAGAGAACCAGAGAGATGGCAGGGTGTGGAGGATTTGGCCTGCTGATGTGCGGCTGCTGTGAAGTTGGAAGAAGGGGCCAGCAAGCCAAGGAAAGTTCCAGTGCCTTCTGGAAACTGGAAAAGGCAAGGAAGCAGATGCTTCCCCAGAGCCTCCAGAAGGAACACAGTCCTGTCAATACCAATTTGACCCAGGGAGACACACTTTGAACTTCTGATCTCCGGAACTGTAACATAATAAATTTGTATTGTTTAACAAATTACAAAGTTGGTGATAATTTGTTACAACAGCGATAGAAAACTGCCAAGGGGCTTTTTAAACACATAGTGTGTTGACATTTGTATTCATAAAATGTCTATTTGAATACATATGTGAAGGAACTGTATCTATTCTTAAGCTTAGAGGGGTCATATTTAGCCGCACGCAACTGTTTGTATACAATAAAATATATGGTCACAGAATTGGGAAAAAAAGAAATCATTGTTAAATAGGAGGAGTTCTTATTTTTCTCAAACAAACCTAGCACTTTGCTCCCAAGGAGAGAAAACAAAACCTGCCCTAATTTCAGGCCACCTGTGTCACACTATGATCATGTGATGCTGAGAATATTCCAGTTCCTGAGCTAAAAATAAGTTGATGACACTGTGTTCTATTAATGAGTACACGATCTTATCAGGACTCTGGGCTTTGATCTAGAGTCACCCACTTAAAGTCTTTGTAATTAGTTTTTCTTGGGAACTCTAGACTGACTTTCTTAGCCTTTATTTTTTTCCTGTTGAATGATCAGTAAGTACCACGTATTATTGCACATATGGTGGTTGTTTCTTGAAAAGTAACATTTTTTTCTCTAAAGTCTTAAATGTAGTCATTCTTGTTCCTGTCTTATTTAGACCACTAACATTTCCCACCACTGTCAGCCAAGAACTAGACCAGATTGTTTTCTTCACTGGGGTCAGACTGGTACGCTCTTTCCAGACAGCTCCAACTTACAAATGGGTTATGTCCCATAGTTCATATTCAAGTCTGTTCTTGGAATTTGGAACAGATTTCCCCAGACAAACAAGGTAATAAAAGATGATGTGGTCCTTACGCTGCTTTTCAAAGTGTATTTGAATGATCCCAATCTAAGTGCGAGGACTGAGAAATAGAGCCTACTTGGTGCAGGAGAAGAGAGAAACAGATGAACAGAGTATCTTTCCTATTTCTGCATAAATACCTAGGCAACATGCTGAAAGAGGAGGTGTTCATTTTCCTCCTCTGTCCAGCTCCCATTTGCCACTGCTGTGCTCCTCCAGGAAATCCAGACTCTCAAGCCTTTGTCAGCCCTCTATCGTGACATAAGACCCAGCTTTCCAACAGTCAATTTCTGGGAGTGCCCCGACACAATAATCTTCAAATCAGCAGTGACTTTGAGAGGAGTCTCTCAGGACTGTTGTCTTCTCTGACTTGGTCCTTGTTTCCCAACTTCTGTGGAGTGAATGTTTGTGTCTCCCCCAGATTCATATGTCAAAAATCTAATGTGCAAGGTGATGGCATTAGGAGATGGGAGGTGATAAGGTCAGGAAGGGAGAGCCCTCATGAAGGGATCGGTGCCCTTATAAAAGAGACTCCAGAGTGCTCCCTTGCCCCTTCCTGCATGGGAGGACAGAAGAAGGCAGTCATCTGCCATCTGAAAGAGGCCCTCACTGGAACCTGACCAGGCTGGTACCCTCATCTTGGACTGCCAGCCTCCAGAACTGTGAGCAGTAAATTTCTGTTGTTTATAAGCCACGCAGGCTGCGGTATGTTGTTCCAGGAGCCCACACAGACTAAGACACCAATATCCCAAGGAGTTTTATTGGATGGAGCCTGTGTGGTCTCCGTGATCTCCTTGTTAGCAAGCGTAATGTGTTTTATAGGAGACAGCCTGTGCCAGATGCCTGCCAGTTACACTGACGACAGCTAGAGGCTCCCAGAGTCCTGGCCGTGTGTTCACCAAATCACGAGCTGCTGTGTTTTACACGGTGGGCCTCTGTCAACCTGGCCACAGCTGTCTAGACCGAGGATGCACATCTTCCCAAAGAGGTCTTTAGTAGACTGGCTTATTAGCAGGAGGCCAGCCCCCTGAGGATGTTCTACACTGACCCTGTGTCTGGTTTTCCCAGGACAGCACAAACATACGTCTTTGAGCCCTGAATGAATTGTTAGGAGTCCTCCTTTTCACAGGCAGGAGTGTTCTAGTCCAGTAATGGTCACCCTACTTACACTGCCCGGCGTTTCACTGAACTGTGAGGATTGAAGGACAGCACAGGG
Source organism: Equus quagga (assembly GCF_021613505.1). NCBI lineage: Eukaryota > Metazoa > Chordata > Mammalia > Perissodactyla > Equidae > Equus > Equus quagga. Next base: position 5,007,279 of record NC_060272.1, read on the forward strand.
GGGAGTCGAGGGACCCAACCATGCATGGGGCACTAGTGGCAAGACCGGAAAAGCTGCAGAACTGTACAGAGAGTGAACACCATCAGGGGTCCCCAGACTCCTCTTCTAGGGGACAGCCTCAAGCTGGATGAATCTTCATTGATTCAGTCCGTGTTTACTGAATCCATCCTATGGGACAGATACTGCCAGAATCAGGGGACACTGCAGCCATTGGGCTAGGTGTGGTCCCACAGCCGAGTAGGCAGGTGGACCCACCAATGTGACCAGTGCTCCAGGAGGAGAAGCTGCTTGGGCGGAGCAGCTCCCAAGCAGTGTTTTCTGGCCACACAGCAGAGGGGCCCTTCCCCCAGACTTGTGGTTGGGGAAAGGCTTTCCAGGAGACAGCATCTGTGCCAAGCCCAGAAATGACAGAGAGAGCAAATCATGGGGGAGAAAAGGGTGGAGTGGAGGGGCAGGCGAACTCCAGGCCTGGAGGGGAGAGTGGATCTGGGAAATGCAAAGGGCACGAGTGGCTACCGAGTCACCAGAGCACCCAAAGCTGGATCCCCAGACCAGCAGCTTCAGCATCCTGGGAACTTGTAAGAAATGCAAATTCTCAGGCCCCACCCCTGACCTCTAAACCAGAAACTCTGGGGCGGGGCCCAATAACTGGAGTTTTCACAAGGCCCCAGGGTATTCTGACACCTGCTCACAATGGAGCATGCCTGCTGCAGCCTCTCACAGCCAAGGCTGCTTGCCCTGGAGCCACTGCTTTGGGGGAGCTTTAGGACGGCCTTGGGTACCGTCGCAGTAGACCCCTCTGCACAAAGGTCTCTGTAGCCTGGGAAGTCCATCCAGGCACTCCAGGCTAGCTCCTCAACTCTGGGGCATCTCGTGCATGATACTCATGGCTTCAGATTTGGACAACTCTGGTTTTCCTACCATCTCTGGAACATTCTCTGGTCTACTTTGCTGGATGACGTGAGAATTCATCTTTACAGGCTCATAGCCTTAGCAGAAGGGAAGGGAGGAACAATGTGGTTCCATTTGAACTACACGACCATCTTTTCCAAGACGCTGGTTCTTTGGCACTTATCTCTGACTTCTCACTGGGAAGAGACAATCCACGGGACACAGCCAGGTGCAGGGTAACGGGCGCAGATTCTGGAGTCAGATTGCCTGGCTTCGAATCCCAACTTCCTCACTTACCCCACTGTGTAGTCAAGGGCATGGCACTCAACCTCCATCTGCCTCAGTTTCCTTATCTGTAAAATGGAGATGATCTTTCCTACCATGTGGGATTATTGTGAGTAACAAATGGGTTGACAAATGTCAAGCCCTCTAAACAGGGCCAAATGTGGAATATGTCCTCAAGAAGTCTTACCTGTTGTTTCCAGCTCATGGTATCTCTGCATATTACAGTGTTGTTACTGTCTCCTCCCCAGCAGAATGTAGGGGCCACACCTGCTGCTGCTGCTGCTGCTGTGAGGCTCTGCTACCCTCGGACATAGGAACATGTAGTTTTCTGCTTTCCCCCAACTTCTTTCAGATATCCCCCAATCTCAGAGATTGGTCAGCAGCCCTAAGGAGGACGGCTTGCCGAGCTCCTTCAGTCTAGTGCGTGGTGGCCGCCAGCACCTTGGCTCTCCCAGGTGGCTAGTGCTTACTTGTAATATTCCATTGCCCGGCTGCCCTTTGGATCTAAAATAGCCATCCTTTTTTTTTTTTCCCACCGGGGATTCTATTGCAGACTTAGGAGTCAAAGCTGATGATGGTTGGGTTTTGGGGAGGGTCAGCGTGGTGACATGTTGTCTTTATGGAGGGCACACGAGTCACGGAACTGCCCACGGTCTGCTTTTCCTGCTCTTAGACTGTTTATTGTTCTGGGCCCACTGGAGCAAACAGCAGAGTGATTCATTGTGGCGGAATCTTATAGAACATGATTCCTAACCTGCATATTCTGAATCTTTAGTTCTGGGTTATTAGGTGTTATATAAACAAAGATCCCTGAAGCCAAAGAACTTTAGGAAAAGCTGAGTGACAGATAAACAAGCTTCTTTCCTCCAGAATTTCTTAGAACTTTTGTGTATAAATGTGGTGGATGTAATACGCAATGTTCCCCAAATGTGTTTGATCTCCGAGCACCTTTTGGGGAGCATCTCGGGGTCTTGGCTTCTGTGTGGCCATACCCCAGAAGCATGGCTTTCGCTGCCATAGATACAGGAGCAGGAGTACGCGTGGGGAGGGGCTGTGATAGTCACGCGAGTAACTGTTCATGGTCCTGAACCACCGCTGTGGGCTAGTACAGGGCTGGTTCTTACAAAGCCAGGACACCGAGGCTATGTAGACTCTTTCAGGGATTATGAACCATGGAAGAGAAAAGGTTGTGCTGGAAGAGAATGGAGAATGAGGGACTGAGCAATAGTGAGCCTGCTGGAGAGGCAGGGCCCTGAGAGCAACAGAGGAACAAAGAGAGTCCTTCACTGTTGTTTTACAAGAATTTCAGTTTCCAAGAAAGAATCACCATGGGCCATGGTCATAACTTTGAAGGACTGAAGGAGAGGAAGCAATCAATGTGCAAGGAAGTTTAGACAGAACACGTGCTGACATGAGTTGATAAGCTTGCCTGTGCGGTCAGTGTCACTGAGTTAGAACAAAAGTGCTCATGGCTTTTATGAGTATTTTTTTAGCGTTGTGAAAAATTTGCCAATTTAATGTGAGTTGCAACGTATTTCCTTATCATAAAGACTAAATAGCTTTTTCTGTGCTGTGGGGAACTGTGAGAGGATGTGTCCCCCTTCGTTTCTCTTGGACTCCAGACCAATAGACCCTCCTGAGGGCACCCCGCAACTTCCTTTGGACTCAGTGGCTGTTTAGGCTTACTGGACCCTGCTTGCTTTGATGTGGGGCACATTATCAGGTCTTCTCTTTCTCATCTATATCTTCCCAAGAAAATACAATCTCAAATATGAAAACATTTACATTTTATTTCATACTATGAGTTCTTCCAGGATACCTCTGCCAAACAGGAAAACATATTTTCATTTTTCCAAATTACTGAAGAAAAAAAATAAGTCCAAAAATCCTTTTTAAACTTATAATCAAAACTATTTTATGAGATACCTGCAACCTTTACAATAAATGTCACTCTTCTGTTCTACTGGTTATGACAGTTGTTCTCACCCGGGAGCAGGAACGGGGCTGGTGTGCACCATTTCAGAATCCCCCTCCATGGGGCTTGCTTCTCCCTCAGTCTAGGATGGCGGGCATTTGAATAAACTCCACACTGAATATTCTCCAGGCTCTTGACTCTTCAGTACAGACTTGCAAACCATTCATGGCTGATGGATACCTCCAAAATAATGTTTGATATGTTTTAATTGCCTAAAATACTTTATAGCTGATTTCTCATAAGAGGTGAGTTGAGCCAGGTGGAGGTATTTTCCTATTTTCTATCTACTCCACTCGAAACTCTTCTTTGGGAAAGGGGCAGAAGAAATAAGAGTGATCTGCTGAGGAAAGAAGATAATGTGTCCGAGCTTGGGAGTTGTGGTGTGGACTGCAGACTGAACTCTGGCGGCAAGCAGGAAAGGCAAGAGAAGAGAACTCTGATGGAGATAGTGCTCTTCTGATATTCCCATAAAGAGCCACAGCTGCCACTTGAGATCGTATTTGCTAAGAAGGACAGTGTTGGGGACTGGCTAGCTTAGGAACGACCTTTAGGTCTAGCTTATCAGGGAAATCTACAAGACAGCTGCTCCAATCATCTGAGGATGCTTTGCACAGAGGAAAAATCCGCTTTATCTTCTAACCTCGCTTTCGATAAAAGGCTTGCATTTGGCAAAATGAAAGAAACATGAAGAGTATGTAATTTTTTAAAAGAGGGAACAGCAATATCAAATTTAAGGTAAGGTGGTAAAATAAATACTTGGTTATTTACTGTTAATGAGTAATAGGTATCTCCCTTTAGTGGTGGGTGTACTCATGTGAGTTGTGGGCCAAGCTTTACTAACGTGGTATAACTCAGCCTGTTAGAGGAATGTCATACTTCTGTTTTATATCCTAATTAAGAGTAGTGGGTATCCCATTTAACAAGGGATCCTGCTGAAATTATTATGTTAAATGGGCTCTTTCACCCTGCATCTTTTCCAAGCCAAGATATTTCTCTAAATTCAGAACTGTTAAAACATATCAGTATGCAAAGAGTATCTTACAGTTTAAATTTGATTTTTCTAATTTCTAAGTTAGTTTCTTACTATAAAAGTAACATATGCAAGCTTATGAGCAAAATTTCGAATGTTACTGATGGCATAAAGTAAAAAGTAAAATTTCTCCTTTCTGCAACCCCTATGAACATTTTTGTGTGTGTGCACCCTTCCAAAAATTTTTACTCAAATGCTATGATCCTGTGCCCTCTCTTTTGCAATTTGCTTTTGTTTCCCATTTAATATCATTTAGACTATTCTCTGCGTATCATTCTTTTTAAAGACTGCATGATATTGTTCAGGAGGATACGCCATAGTAAATCTAACGGACATTTTCATGAGCGCTTAGCTTGTTTCCAGTTGTTTCCTCAGCATCAAAGAATGCTGAGGTGAACATCGTGGCACACGGGCCCCACGCTTGCTCAAGCAGTGGAGGCATTTTTGGAGGTGAATTGCTAGCACAAAGGGGATGTGCGTCTAACCTGTGGATTGCCGCTGTGAAAGTGCCCTTCAGCCCGGTCGTAGCCAACTCTTCCCGAGTCTCGGGGCGTTTGTTTATTCCCGGCCTCGCTGAAAATTGGGTTTACCAATCTCTTTATTTTTTTAATCTGGTAGATAAAAAGTTATGTCTTGCTGTGACTTAAATTTTCTTAATAAGTATGGTGTTGAATATTTTTACATATTTTATTGTCCATCTATATTTTTAACTTTACCTTTATTTATTTTTTTTTGAGGAAGATTAGCCCTGAGCTAACATGTGCTTCCAATCCTCTTCTTTTGCTGAGGAAGCCTGGCCCTGAGCTAACATCCGTGCCCATCTTCCTCTACTTTATATGTGGGACCCCTGCCACAGCATGGCTTGCCAAGCGGTGCACAGGTCCGCACTGGGGATCTGGCCGGGGAACCCTGGGATGCTGAGGCGGAACAGGCGAACTTAACCACTGAGCCACTGGGCCGGCCCCTTACTTTGCCTATTTTTAGATAAGGTCATTTAAGTTTTCTCTCTGATGGTTTGTGAGAAGTATTTCTGTAGGAAGGAAATTAGGTTTTGGTATGTTTTTTATGATGCAAATATTTTCTCCAAAATGGCATTTTAATTTGTTTATGTTATTTTCAAACATACGTTAGTGTAAGATTTTTTGTGGGGGTGTTTGTGTGATCATATATACTAATCCTTTCTTTCCTGACTTCTGGGATACAGGATACGTTAAAGTTGATTTTATTCTGCTCCCCCACTCTTTTCTCCTGCTTTATTGGTCATATCCTGTTATTCACAAACAACCAAAAAACCCAAGCTTGTTGCTCATTTTTCTTTTACCCCTTGTGTTCCAAGAACAATTTTAAGGAGCACAGTAGTCCCGTTGTGTGCAGGGCAGTGCTGTGCAGGTGGGCTGTCCCTAGGTTAGGGACATAAGTACCTTGCTGGGGTCCTCAAATCAGTCCCATCACAGAGCAGTGAGGTCGGGCTGAGTCTTTAGGGGTCGGAGGAGGGCTCCGACTCAGGGCCCAGGGGGCGTCCCGGGCGTCAGGCTGCTGTGATGGCTGCAGTGCACACATAATGGAACGTTTTCAGGCCTTCTTTCTAGGTGAATGGTCATCCTGTATCCTCTTTAAACATAATTAGGGTGAGGGAGGGAGCTTCTCTCTTGCCCTCCTGGGGTCCTACTCTCCCTGTCCCGAGAACACTGCGGTTCGCACGTTGCTGATGATGTGTCCCAGCCCACTCGAGGGCAGCCAGCCGCATCCTTAGTTATTTAGCTCACTGTTGCTCCAGGTGGCTGAAATCTCTCCTTCCTTCCACTTTTCAGACGAATTTAGATGCAGGAATAAGCTTATGTGACGCCAAATCAAGACGTGAATAAGAAGCTTTGGACAAGATGCTGTTATGGAGAAAGTGACAGACAGTCCAGGAACGTGACTTCCGAGGCGGGTCCTGGGCCTACAAACGCCAGACAGAGAACAACATCTCAGTCAATTTGAAAAGTGAAAAGTGGCATCTTGTTTTAACTTGCATTTCTTTGACGACTGACAAGGTTAAGCCTTTTTTATATGCTAATGGCCTTTTGTACTTCTCGCCATGAAACTTAAAATGTTTCCCTTTCAAACTTGTTGTGTGGACACTTGCCTAGGCAATTCTCCACCTTCGACCACTTTGGGGTTCCATGGTGCCGTGTGCAAGCACAGGAGAGAAGACGCGGTACACAGACTCAGAAGGCACGGGGTTTGGGTCTCTCCTGCGCTAACCACCACCTGTATGACACTGGGAGCATCTTCATGTGTATAATGGCCGTCACGACATACGTCCTACGTTCTCACAAGGTTTTGTGGAGGAACGAAAGCGATTGCAGATTTGGAAGGATTGTTGAACTTGTAAAGCACGTATGGATGCTGCAAACAAAAAGTCGTCAGAAAACATGATCCGTTTCCTCTCATTGAGAATAGCGATTATGTCAAACAGGCAGTAATCCTTACAAAACCTCTTCTATTCCCGCAGACTCAAAATTCAAGCCTGTGTTCCCGAACCAGGTCACATGTTGATTCTAGATTCCAGCTCGTCAAAGGAGGGCTCTCAGGACCTTACTCTGAACCCCAGCATCTTCTCACAATGAAGCTCGAGATGTCTCCGTGCTTGTAAAGAATCTTCCTAAATAGATTTTTTTCTTTGAATTTTCTTAGCATGCAGGCCTCACAATTTTAGTAAATGCTGCTGAATCCACGAAAATGGAATTTTGTTTCTTGGAGTTTCCTAATTTAGAATGGATCTAGCTTTTATTTTATTAGCTGCGACACCTCTTTGCTACTTCTATAGGTGATAAGATTACTGTGTTGGTTAATTTTATGTGTCAATCTGGCTAGGTTCTAGTACCCAGTTATTTAATCAAACATGAATCTAGATGTTGCTGTGAAGATGTTTTGTAGGTATGTTTAACATCTACAATCAATTGACTTTACACAAAAGAGTTGCCCTCCATAACGTGGGTGGGCCTCATCCAATCAGTTGAAGGCCCTAAGAGAAAAACCAAGGTTTCCCAGGAGAGGAAACTCTGCTACAATACTTTTAACTCCCGTCTGAGTTTCCAGCCTGCTGGCTTACCCTATGAATTTTAGATTTGTTGGCCCCCTACAACATGTGAGCAAATTCCTCAAACTCTATGTATCTATCTATGTATCTATGTATCTATCTATGTATCTATGTATCTATGTATCTATCTATCTATCGTCTATCTATTATCTCCTTTTGGCTCTGTTTTTCTGGACAAACTGACTGATGCAATTATGGACAAGGATCAGCGGCTCCGTGGCACCTAAAGTCTGACACAGGCATAAGGGTTTTGGAATGTTTTTCAGCATCGACACTAAAACGTATCTGCCGTTTCTTGCTCGTACTTTTGCTCTCAACTAGCAGACTCCCTAGCTCAGAAGAAGTATTCTAATGCCATAATTACTCGCTGTTTTATAAACTCAGAGAACAAAGAGCTACCAGTATCTTAACCAGCCCTGAATCTAACTTAAAGGCTGTCACTTGGAAGAGGAAAATGGCCTGAACGTAGAGAAGGGGCAAGTACGATAGTTCGCAACTCAAGTCCTTAAGTGCCAGATTCCGATGATCCAGGGTCTAGATTTCCAGCCCAGAATTTCAGCAAGGAGGGGCATTGGCAGGAGGCATTTGACTAGATTGACTACCAAATAAATGACAATTTCCTCTGTGGTCAGTCCCCTGCTGCAAACTATTGGTTGAGTTCCATGTTGAGAAAGAGGGTCCTGATTTCTCTGTCCTATCCTTGTGCAGAGGTGGGTGGCTGGCCTGAAATGGAGCAGGCTTACAAAACACACTGTTTTGGTGAGATGGTGGTTTCCTCACTAAGCCGGGGTTTTAATTTAAAGTCTATGCTGTCACAGTAGAGCCTTGAATAAGTGTTTACTGTCTGCCTACCACGCAGAGGGCGTTGTGCTCGGCCGTGCAGAAGATACAACACGGATAAGGCCCACGAAGCTCTCTGGAGTTTTACTTTTGGTAGAAACATGAGCAAAGTGGTTTTTGCGCAAAGACTGGAGAGGCATCCTTGCAGGGGAACTTGTTCAGAGTGTAGCCTAAGGAAGATTTGATAGCCCAGCGAGATGAGTTAAGACAAGACAGGGATGTGAAGTAGAATGGTGATGATAGGAATCGAATGGAAGAAATGGGCTCTATTGATTAGGCTTTTGTGGGTTCAGTTTTCTTTAGATGTGTTGCCTACACACTTCATATTTAAAGTAAAAACTAAAGTAATTAAAAGAGAGAAAGAAATAAGCAGATCTTGTTATGTTTAATTATCTGATGCATTTCTGAGCTTCCTGGAAGGCTGGGAAAAAGGGAAAATCCAGTAGATTACCAAGCTCCTGTTTCCATAAAGTGGGAAAAATACTAATTCAACCCAATTTATGAGGACATGGCAGAGTAGCTGGTACTGGGCACTCCCTCTTGCCATAAACAACTAAAAATCTAAACAAAAAATAAAAAGTAACTGTTTTTAGACATTGGGTAGAAAGCAGCAAAGACATGTGACCCAAGAGAGGACATATGGAGTGAGTCTCAGGGTAGCCCTGGTTCTCTCCCCAGGAGCTCTCTCTGGATTTTGGTGCAGGAATGTGGGGCCCAAGCAGAGCACTGTAGCTTTACTGAGTTGAGGAGATGAGATTAGAGTTGGAGTTTCTGAGGCAGTTGCCATTTTTGGAGCAGGATATTTTGAGAGGATCTGAAGAAATCTGCATAGGAGTTTCCTTGAGTCTTCAGACTCCTTAGGTCTAGTGGAGAACAGGTACAAGGAGCTCTGAGTAGAATGGAGATTCCAGGGGAGCGTTATGCTGCAAGAAGCAGGAATTCCTTCTGCCAGAGTGGAGAGATCTCACTGAACCCCCAGGCATTTAACTGAGACCACAGAAAGTCAGGCATTACAAACAGGCTTACCTTAGTCCTAGAGGAAGGGCTATTTTGGATTGACTCTCACAAAACTTAACAAATAAGCCTTGAAAAGTCATCTGGCCCTGCCAGTAAATCAACTTCCTGCCAGAACAAAACTCAAGACTCTTTAAAGGAAAGCAACACAATCCAGAATTTTAGCATCATAGAATCTGCAATGTTAAGCATATGATAAAATAAAATTTATTAGCCATGCAAGGAAGCAGGAAAATGTAGCCAATAATTAGGAGGAAAAAAAGGTTGGTGGAAACAGATCTAGCCATGACAGAAATGTTAGAATTAGAAGAAAAGGACTTTAAAACAACTATTATATATATGTTTAAAGACTTAAAGGAAAAAAGGGACAAAATGGTCAACTTGGGATTTTGGTAGAAAAATCAAAACTACTAAAAAGAATAAAATAAAAGTTCTAGAACTGAGAAATATAATGTGTGAAATGAAAAGTTCACTGGGTTGACTTAACAGCAGATTGGACACTGAAGAAGAAGGTGTTATTCTTGAAGGCAGGGAAATGAACTTGAAGGCAGGGCAATAGAAATTATCCAAATGAAGAACAAAGAGAAAAGGTAAAAATAAATAGAGCCTCAGCGACCTTGGGACAACATCAAACAGTAAACATACACGTAGTTAAGGATTCAGAATGAGAAGAGAGAAAGAGAAGGACAGAAGATATATTTAAAGAAATAATGACTAAAATTTTTAAAAAATTGATGAAAACTATACACTCACTGTACACTCACAGATTCAACCATATCAATAATTGCATTAAATGTAAGTGAATGAAGTACTCTAAGTAAAAGGCAGAGATTGTTAGACTGAATTAAAAAAGCAAGATTCAACTAAATGTTGTCTATAAGAGAAATACACTAAATATAAAGACACAGATAGGTTAAAAGTAATATGCTGGAGAAACATATATAATGCAAGCACTGATTTTTAGACAGGTCTAGTTACTATATTAAAATCAGACAGAACACACTTCAAGTCAAGGTATAAGATCAGAGATAGAGACATTTCATAATTATAACAGGTTCAATTAATCAGGAACACACAATAATTCTAGATGTGTATGCACCTAATAACAAAGGGCCAACTTCCTGAAGCAGAATGACACAAAGGGAGAAACAGACAAATCCAGAAATGTAGTTCAGTGATTTTAAGACTTTTTTCTTAGTGATTGTGAGAACTGAAGATAAAAAATTCAGTAAGAATATGGACTATTTGAACATCATTGTCAAACAACATAGGGTTTTCAAAACAATTCAATGGGGGAAAGAAAGTCATTTTCATCAATTATAATGGAACTGGGTATCCATATGGAGAAAAGTAAACCTTAACTCCCACTTCATACCTGCAGTGGGTTGAACAGCGTCCTTCAAAAATTCACATCCACCTGGAACCTCAGAATGTAAACTTATTTGGAAATAGTGTCTTTGCGGATATAATTAAGGATCTTGAGATGAGATTGTCTTGGATTTAGAGTGGACCTTGAATCCAATGACTGGTGTCCTTACAAGAGAAATGAGAGGAAGACTTCAGATAGAGACACACAGGAAAGAAAGCCATGTGAAGAAGCAGAGATTGGGGTGCTGCTGCCACAAGCCAAAGCATGCCAGGACCCACCCCAAACTGGAATATGCAAGGAGGGACTCTCCCCGAGAGCTTTCAGAGGGAGTCTGGTCCTGCCAACACCTTGACTTCAGACCATGGCCCTCAAAACTGTGAGGAAATAAATTTCTATTGTTTCAAGCCAGTCAGTTTGTCACAATTTATGGCAGCCCGAGAGAACTAACACAATACCATACAGATAAACAATTTGAGACGGATCACAGATCTAAACGTAGGAGCTAAACTGCGATGTTTCCATTAAAGGGTAAGAGAGAATTTTCCTGATCTTGAGGCTAGACAACTATTTCTTGGACAGGACGGAAAAAGCACTAACCGTAAAAGAAAAGAATTAATAAATTAGATTTCATCAAAACTAAAAGCTTTTGTTTATCACAACACGCTATTAAGAGAATGATTAGGCAAGCTGGATACTAAGAGAAAATATTTGTAATAAATATATTTGACAAAGGATTGGTAACCAGAATATATAAAGAATGTCTACAACCAATAAAAAAGACAAACAACCAAAAATTAGTAAAAATAGGCAAAAGTCTTGAACACACAATTCATGAAGGAGGGTATATGAATGGTCAGTAAGTATAAGAAAAAGTGTTCCACGTCACTAGCTAATCAGGTAATACACATTAAAAAAACCATAAGATAACACTGCAAACCCGCTAAAATGGCCAAATTAAAAAAAAAATCCCTGAAAATAAATATTGGTGAGAATGTGGAGCAATAGGAACGCTTATGTTTCCATGTCTACCCAGGACTAAGCTGTAACCCCTTTGAGGGTAGAGAACACGTCTTACTCATATTGGCAAGCCCAGTGTGGCATACAAAGGTACTCAATAGCTGTTGAATAAGTGAAGTTGAAGCTCAGCCACGCCCTGTTGGCACGTCATGTGAGTCATTCAGGACTTCCTCATTACCATTTTAAGGTAAGTGGTTGTAGCACAGCTTCACGGAGGGAGCAAATCAATGGTTCAGTTGGCACCACATTTACTGGTGTTCCAATGGGTTTGTCAGGAGTGGAGTGGGAGAAAGGCCAAGGGAAATTGCAGTCAGGGTCCTGAAGGGCTATGGATGGGTGTAGCAGGAAGCTGATCACAGACGTGGAGAAGGAGAGAGGAGGCTACCAGCTCAAGTCAAGTCAGGAGCAAGGGGCCAGATTGCGCTGGGGCGTGTGGAACACATTCGCACTGACAACTGTCTGTTCCCAGCAGACTTTTTTGAAGGCCCAGTTTTTTTATCTCCTGTGGTCTTGTGTACTTCTGTCTACACGGTTGTTTCAAAAGCTGGTATTTATAGACTCTGTGTGTGTGTGTGTGTGTTATTTTTAAATCTCTTACAAGACCACAAGTATAAAGCACTCCAACAATTTTTTTAATTAAACTGCTTTGCATAATTGCAGCAGAGAGCCAGCAGAAACGACCCTCTAAGGCGTGTGTGCACAGTGGGGGCAGCAGTTTATGTATTAATCGCCCCATTTACATGCCCTCTCCCATTTCTGAAGCAGGGGATGAGAGTAAGACATAGAAATCATATTTGAAAGTAGGCTTGAAAAGTCAGATTTTGTTCATTTGATATCTTGAAAATTACCTTGAAACCAACAAGACTGTATACGATATTTATGACTGTGTCTTCGGAAATTTTCAGGGCTGAGTTTTGGATACTTAAAATCTATTAGTCAAATTCGACCAGTGAGTATAATCACTTCTCGTTATTGAGAAGGTATTTTGAGAGCATGGCCACTTGAATCACGTTTATGATCCTGGATTTCAGTCAGAATCCAGGCTGTCAATTTGTAACAAGAGTTTTCCAAGACCAGCAGCAAGATGGAAAAGGGCCCCTCCAACGCTGCCCATCACAGGGTGCAAAAACATTTCAATGTTCTGAGGTCTCTCAGTCAGACCGTGAGTGCTTGGGAGAGTTGTCCTAACATTTTTTTGGCCGGAGAGTTGAGACAGAGTTCACTTGGTTAAGGAAAAGCTCTTTTCTTCCTTTTTTAAATTTTGTAGAGACCACGATACTGCTCAAAAATATTTCTTGGTTTATACATCTATTTAGAAAGAAATGAGTTTTGTACTCAAACGTTTTTATGAGTTGCAGTGTGCTGTGTGGCTCGTATGATAGGTCAATAAGGGGTAAAATAGTGCTGAAAGGGAGGTAGTTTACTAAATTAGCGATTTTATTCAAAGTGTGAGTTTCTCTGAGTGAAAATTTTAATCACACGTATAAAATATTCGTTCTTTCTTCTCGATGGCTCTTATTGACAAATACTTTCTGTTTGGCCTTTGTATATATAGTGTGGTTGGAGGAAGTTGGCTAACGAATGTCTAGAATCTATGCAATCATTTAAAATATGAAGATCTGTTTGTGTGTGATCAGTCAGATGAAGACTGGCCTTGAAGACTGACGAGCTCTGACGGCTGGCATGCAGCTTGCCTGCAAGCGGGCAGCCACCAAGGGCTGGAGGAAGGCCGTCTTGTCCTAAATGCTGTTTGAGCCATACCTGCCTCCCCAATCCCCGTCTCCCCAGGACAGATGACCGACATTTCGTCAATCCTTGAAGTAGTAGATGGTCAATAAATGTTCTTTGCATTGGGTAAATCCTGTGAAATGCATCTCTGCTTAGCCATTCTCAGCGCCTGAGAGTGAGGGGCGTTCTCAGACGTTTTCCTTTGAAAACCCAAAGGTAAGTTTTGAACTGAGAAGTCAAAGCTGTCCCTCTGTGATGGAATCCCATGGAAAACCAGGTAGACTGGGGGTGCCGAGAGGGGATTTGATGTCTTTGGGGAAGAATGACAGTGCAGCAAGTTGTGATAAAAGAGACCTCAGGAGAAATCCAACAGTTCCCAGTACTTCCCCCTGTGGTGTCAACCTTGAGGACCTTTAACATGTTTTTACGAAGTTGGCATTAAATTTTGAGTGACTAGTTTTCAGAAACATGGTTGACCTTCGTTCTCCTCCCCACGCATCTTCAGCGGTTCTGTGAGTAGCGATGGATCGCCGTGGGAGGTTAGCTCAGGTCAACCGGAGACAGGTCTTCTGGGCTTCTCTTCCCATCCATGCAGCTGCCAGTTGCAAACTTGTTTAAATAATCTCTTGTGCTTAAATTTATTTAATCCTTAAAAGGCACCGTAAATAAAACGCATCCTGCCTTGGTATAGAAGGACTCTAAAGAGCTGTTTATGGATTCCTAGAAAGTAATGGGCAGAACTATGCATGGAATGGTAGCAGATAAATGCAAAAATAAAACAGACAGGTTCACTTTGACTATTAAAGGAGACACATTTGGGATAGTGCCTGGAGGTCAGTCAAAGGACTGGCACAGGGTACCCGTGTGCTCATGGGCCAGCTCTTTCAGGCTGTGGGTTGGCTCTGCTCTGCCTGTGTTCACCATTTCGGAGCAGTAGTTCTCATGCAGTGTTCCAGCACAGTGACATGCCCTAAATAATGTTAATGCAGCCCCTGGATCCTGAAATGAACAATCGTGAAATCACCCTCTCATCAAGAAAAGCAAGGTCATTGCTTCTCCTACGGTCGTATGTTGAGGTTGGGGGAGGCAGGCTGGAGTCCCACTGGGGTACTTAGGGGATGTCCTAGCAGAGCCGGGCGGGGTTAGACTTTTGTTCTCACTCTCTCCTTTGGGGCCCAGAAATTCTCAGAGAAACCATGGTGTTTGGTGTGAGTGACAAATACATCGCATGTTTAATTACTGCACATCCCAGGCAGTGAAAGGACGCTGGGGACGATTCTTATTCAGCTCAAGAGACCTAGGAAGTAGTCACCTGGGCATAATTAGCTGTAGGTTGTTATCTGAATACATAACTTAGTGTAGGTCTCAAATGTTACATGCCTTCAACATCCCATTGATTTGAGAAGTGATGGAGGATCCTGTCACACGTTTTTAGGAGCTCCTTTGTCTCAACGTCCCCCCAAATGATAGAGGTCTAGCCGAGAATTTTAAGTAAGTCTGTTTTGGGTCAGATTTCGTCCAACATAAGCAGTTCTATTTGGTTCTTAAAGTAAGTTAAATGCTTAATGAAACTGGTGCTTGCTTGTGAGTTACATTCCCAGTGGTAAAGAATGAATTCTGGAAAGTGTCCTACCGGGAGGGATGGAGGAGGGGAGATGGGCGGGGTAGCTGGTTGTATGAAAACGTAGCCGGAATGCCAGAACCCTACAGTTGTCTACATTTGACGGTACCTCTTGTTTCTGCACCAACCAGGCCACTAGCATGCTTACTGGTGAGACATGAAGAATCACTGGATGATAGATGATTGACTTCTAAAAAGTACATAACTGTTACATGTAATTGCATTTTCCAAAGAGTTAACAACTTTAGAGGAACTGCCCCATCAGATTTACCAATAATGAGTAGCAAGGAGGGACCATGAGCAAGGACACAGCATTTTATTTTTCATTTTCTTAAACATACAAGATGAAAAAGTGTGTGATCACTGTGCTTAGAAATAAATTCGTTAACATAATTCCTGTTAAAAGGTGAGAATTAATGAGATGGCTCCATTTATATTTTTGGTCAAGGAGTCCTAAGAGATTTTCCCTCAGGAAGGAGATGGGATCCACTCTTCCTGAAACCAGCTCCAGTGCTGGTCAGCAGAAGGGGAGCTCTAAAACTGCGCCCCCACTCTAGGTACTGGGGGCCAGGAGGCTGAGGGGAAGTCTTGGTTTTAGTGTCCATTTTCTCCTGTTTATCACACATCTACTTTTTTTGGATTTTGCAAACACTTACAATCCATGTAAGATGGTTACAGTATCCCGTTTCCCCTCTGTCATTCATGTGACTTGCTCATCCTGTAAGAAGTTCAAACTGTGTGCGTGTGTGTGTAAGTGTGAATGGACAGGCTCTTCCGGCATGTTTCTGAGCCCGGGGGAGAAGAGGCTGGTCTCCCGCAGAAATTGGGACTTCGGGCCTCCTCAGGGGCAACAGTCACGAGTGCTTACAAGAGCTGCCGTCCTCCCCAATGAGGCTGAGAGCTACGTCCCACTCATCCTTTAAGGGGTGGACCGCCCACACCCACTGAGGAGGACTGTTTCCTGGAGATGTCGCTGAGACTGTGGGGGTGGGTTCAACCTTCCAGCCAGCAGCCTTGTCGTGATCTGTGACGGAGGCCCCGCGTCATGGGTCTGAGAGGAGAACAGGGGCAGGCCTGGCTCTCGGTCCATGTGGAGAGGGGAGGCGTGTGCGGTCCAGGTGCGCAGGGGGAGGGGGAGGGGAGCTGGCGAGCATCCCGGAGCTGTAGGGTCCCCAGCCATGCTACATCTCCCTTTGGTCTACTTCTCAGCTCTGTTTCTGTTGAGGGTTCTCCCTGTCTTTATAAGGACAGACACGAAGGGCACAGCTGGTCCCCCAGGGGCATGTAACTGAGGGACTCACAGAGAGCGGGGCTCCCAGGAGGAAATTTCATTTGCCAGTTTGGGAGGTGGAGGCAGAGGGCTTCTTTTCCAGTCTGAGTTGGGCAGGCAAAGGAAAGCTTTCTCAGGCAAGGAGAGTGCTTTGAAGTCACACATCTCTTCCCTTGGACTTGAGAACGCCTGGAAGACGTGAACTCCTTTGGCTTTGGGTTGTCTCATTTAAGGCATTAAAAGAACACCACTCTGGGCGTCCTGAGGAAATTCTAGAGGGGATTCCAAGGTTGGGTGGGAGAGTCGGACTGCTTCTGTTCAGTTCTTGTCTCTAGAACTTAGTATGGGGATAGTAAAGTGCCTACTTCACAGATTAATCGTGGAGGTTCAGTGAGATATTTCAGGTAAAATTGCTCAACGCTTTGCTTGACACAGAGCGAGCCCTTCATAAATGCTGGACCCAATGATGACAACCCTGAGTGACAAGACAGCGACTTGGGGCTCCTCCATATGAGTCCTACCTCTGCCCCGATATCTGTACAATATTGGGTGGGTCACATCACCTCGCTGACCCTCCACGCCCTCATTTCTTAAAAGAAAATAGTAGGGTTGAGCTGGTGGAACACAGATGTCCTGGAAAGCGCTGAATTTCCATGATTCTCTAAATAAGAACATTAAGACGGGAGAGGACTGTGATTCTCAGCTCTGCTCACCGTCCCGTCCCATGGAAGCTTTCATATATTTAAACAATGTTCTAACAGATCCAGATCATGGGAGCTACACGCGTGTTTGTATTTACACGTATGGATAGCTACCAATTGTGTAGAGCTGGAACCTTTAAAAAATCTAAATTCTTGTGAAACTCTAGAACTGCAGAGGATTTTGGATATCATGAGCTTTTCCTCTTTTTTCCTCAAACTTAGAAATGCAGCAGCAAGTCCACCGAAGCTGTGGGGCTGGTTTAACTATGCTTTATTCTATTTGGGGAAGTTGAACAGAAGGCTGGCCAGCTTACTTTTTAACTCCACTTGAAAATTTACGTGGCTCTTGACTCATCCAATGACTCAAGGAAGGAGCATATTGGTGGGGCTGATCGGGGAGGAGCTGGTCTTCTTATTTTTAATCCAGTGGAATGTACTTGCCCACAAATAGCCTCCACTTATCCTACGTCATCAAGGACTCTTGTGTCCAGTGAGGAGCAAACGCACTTTTGAGCCAAAATGGTCGTGGAGACTTTACCACCAGGGAAGCGTGTGTGCGTTAAGCACGCACATGCACTTGGGATGGGCTTGGAGCTGTTTTGATTGAGAGAGAAGCGTTGTGTTCATTTTGACCAGGTTAGCTGTTTGAGTTTCCTGTTCTCATCAACCAAGCTCCTTCCTGTCGACTGGTCATCCGCACACAAGGCGGGTGTATTTCAGGAAGGGAATTTGATTTTCTCCTGCTCTCTTTGCGCCATCACGAAGTTCTCCCTTCAATTATTTTTAAGTCCATTCTTATTTCCTGGAAGTAAGACTGTGAACTTTTTTGTTTTTTAGAGATCTAGCCTCCTATGAAAGTGTGTGTGTGCACATGAGGAAAAATATGATTTCAAAGCTCTTCCCTGTCACTTTTATTTACATATCATTTAGAAAAACCATGCTGAGTCTACCCTTGAAGAAGCCTCGGTATAGGTATTTCAGGTCTCCTTAGGTGACAATTCTCATCTACTACTCTCCAGATCACTTTGACCAGGACTTTATAATTTTCACTCAATTATCTGAACAGTCCTTGTGCCAGGAACCTCTCTGTGGCTCAGTGAGTCCGGGAAACAGAGGCTGGGAGCATGGCAGGCTCAGACCCCAGAGGCCAGAGCTGTGTGAGGCTCAGCTCCCCAGGGGGTCTTGAAATCTTCTCCTGTGTGGATCAACGAGTGGAACCTTCGAAGGTGCTGCTGTCTTGGTTTGGCCTGACCTACATTCACAGCACTAGACCAGAAGGAACCGTGGGTCTGTTTGCCTATTGCTCCACCATGCAGAGCTAAGCCACGTCTCTCAGGCTCGACGCCGCACAGCTGGTGCCGGCCTGGCCCTTCTCTCTCTCTTCTTGCACTCGTGTAAGTACCTGCTTCAGAGGACAGGCCCTGGACGTCCCTCAAGCATCGCTCTGCTGGTTCTTTGAGCTTTTGCATCTGAGAACTTCCTCTCCTTTTGTTTTCACTGCGTTCCACTGAATGGACATTCTAGAGTAACCGTGTACGTTTATCTTCCAAACCAGTACACTTTTGAGAGGGCTAAAATGGTAAACCCAGCGATGCCAGGAAAACAACGCGAACTGAGATGTGTGGTTCCCTTATCTCTAGAGTGCTGTACATGGTACTTTAAATGGAATTTAAAGACAGAATAGTTAGTTGACCAATATGAATACTGCCTGAATAGCATCAGAATTTTAGACTGAAACCGAGTGAGGTAAATAAAGCTGTTTATCTGAAGGCTCTCTCTGCTCAAGAGCCTCTGAACTTTAAAACATGGTAAATATTTGCACTTGACTTAGTAAAAATAAAGCTTGATGAGAGAAGAGTTTGTAGTGGAATTCTGCCACTTTTAATGCAATATTTGATTTAAATTCAATTCCTAGAAACCTCAGATGAATGTGGCTCGTGTATCAAAGCGCTGGGTTTAATTTATTGTGGCCTTAAATACACAGCTGGCTTACATGTGAATGAGTATATATATTGAAAAAAATCTGTTCCCTTAAGAGCAGTCAAGGGACGCCATATATCAAATTTCTTGTCATGTTGTGAATATTAATATCCCCCAAGTGCCAATGTCAAATTATTTGACTAGGAATCTCACAAGCAGAGTCTCTCACTATTTTTAAACAGGGTTCTAACATCTTTTAATCTTGAGTACCAGCGTGTTCTCCGAGTCCAGCTGTTTGTTTTTCCTTTCCCTTCTTTTTTATAAAATTCTAAACAAGCTCTTTCTCGTGACAAAACATTACACTTAGAAAGCTAATTTCTCTTTATCTATGTGTAAAGAAGAAAAATAAAGACTCAAGAAAGTAAATAATTATAAAGAGGACATTTTTGGCTTTAGAATGTCCCCGGAGAAGCAATAAGTTGCCTTTGAATTTGTGTTTTGCTTAACATCCAAGTGCATTTGCAACAGTGGACGGCAGGTGAACGCATTCTGGAGGGGACGCTGGCGATGTGTGTCTAGCAGTTGGTTTGCTAGGAATGGGGGATGTGACTCTCAGTGGACACGTCGAATATTGCTGACTTACCTAGGTGACAGTTACCTCCGACAACAGTGTCATGTGGAGTGGCGGCGTCTCTGTCTTGGGGATGGCCCTTGATGCCTGCCATGTGTGGCTTGGGTCTTGGCGCGGCCCCTTGGCACTGGCACTGGCACTGAGGGGCGGGCAGTCCTGTTCCCTGTGGCTTCGATCTGTTGAAAGATGTTTCAAGTGCCCTGGGAGAGAGGCTGCCAGTCATACCAGCGTCGATGGTTTTCCCTTAAAGTGGTGAGTTGTATTTTAATGCTGGCATCGTTCCGTTTTGGGCTAATATTCAACACCAGGTTATTGAGATTTTTATACCTCAGTTTATTTATTGTCTGTCTTTTTTTGGGAAAAGGATGTGAACTGGGTAGCTTTCTATTACAAGGAGGACTTTTCCCTTTCTCTACGACAACACCTGAAAGCCAACATTTTGCTTTAGAAAAAGATGAAAACTGTGCATGGAATAATGAGAAGCCTTCTTTATTTTCATTTTTGCAGGAGATTGTGATCAATATATTTTTTTTTTATTAATGTTATGATAGATTACAACCTTGTGAGATTCCGGTTGTAGATTATTGTTAGTCATGTTGTGGGTACACCACTTCCCCCTTTGTACCCTCCCCCCACCCCACCTTTCCCCTGGTAACCACCGATCAGATCTCCTTGTCAATATGTTAACTTCCACCTATGAGTGGAGTCATATAGAGTTCGTCTTTCTCTGACTGGCTTATTTCACTTAACATAATACCCTCAAGGTCCATCCACGTTGCTGCGAATGGGCCAATTTTGTCTTTTTTTATGGCTGAGTAGTATTCCATTGTGTATATATACCATATCTTCTTTATCCAATCATCAGTTTCTGGGCATGTAGGTTGGTTCCACGTCTTGGCTATTGTAAATAATGCTGCGGTGAACTGTCATCGATATTTTTGAGATCTCATTTTAGGAGTTTTATCTTTCAAACTCAATTTGCATGATCTTGTCTATGCATTTTTAGTTTTGAGGCAGATTCACCCAGAGGACACACTTTTGCAATAAGATTTAATGGTCAGCAATGAATGAGCAACAGAGAAAACAGCAGGTTTATGGTTTTTTTGTATGTGTGTGAAGGGAAAAAAGTGAACGCCCTCCATCAAACCTCACTTTTCTTCCTTCTTTCCTCCCTCCATCCACTCCGCCCTCCCTCGGGATCTCAGCTGCGTGATTGGTTGGGTTTCCACACAAAGGAAGATTTATTACTTTAATGTCTTTGGGATTGAGTTGTATGTAATCTTACTTGGGACACCAGGGAGTGCATTCTCCCCATTCTCTATGTGTTGTAATCCCCTTCGAAGCAAAAAGAAATGTACAAGTGTGGGGAACAAAGCAGCCCTCATCTTGTTGAACCTAACCTTTCAGAGTTAAATGTTTGGCATCAGTGACAAAATAAGATCAAACATTCAGGACAAGAGATGCTGAATATCAAGAATATAGAAAACACACAGTTGCTGCATCTCACATCTTCCACATTCTTCTCCATGAACTCTATGGTCGCTAGGTCTGAAAAATGCTTTCTATGTGGAAACACTCCTCTGTAAAAGGAGAATTCCAGTCTTACTAAGATGTTGAATTGAATGATGTAGCTGTAACCTTGAACTATAGTTTTTTATTTATTTCAAGTTAAAAAATACACAGGTGGGGAACTGGTGAAGGTCGTTCAGCCCCTCTTCTGAAGGTGGTCCTCATGGTATGTCTCACACCTTGCCCCTTGCGCTGGAGGAGCGAGAAGTAAGCCTGTGCCACTGGCCACAGCTCTAGCTTATGTTGGAAATTTTGCAAAATTATTGATTCTCTGCCAAATATGCCAATATTTCTACCTTAATGGGTAAGTTGGGTTTTATCTGCCATTATTCCACTTTTTAAGTGAATATTGGCCCAGGTTGAAAAGTTGTTAATATCTACTTTGTAATTTTTACTTCAACCAAGCCAACCACATTCATTGATGGGCTGACATCTCATGAGAACTCCAGGGGAATGATATATCCCCTCAGTTTTGCAGCAGATGAGTCTGGGGCTCCAAATGAATAAGCAACTTCCCAAGATTAAGTTTCCCAGCACTAAGTGCCAGACCAGTAAGCTCTTCTTTGAATGTCAAGTCCTTTCCATTCTTCACTGGCATCGAAGTTTCAAGTTGAGGGCTCTCAACACCACTGTCCTTCTCAGAAGACTAGGTTTTCAAAAGAAATTACACAAAATGTTTTGAATCTCTTGGCACTTTCCTTCTATAGTATGTGGATCAAGTTAGGACCCTTCAGGTTTTCAAATAACGGATGAGCCAAATCAAACTGGTTGAGCATTAAAGATGATTTTTGTTTTGATCCCATGCAGCTGAAAGTGCAGAGTGGGGCACATTTCAGAGATGGTTGATTCAGAGGCTAGATGATGTCATCAAGACCCTCTTTGGTGGAGCTCTGCCTTCTGATGTTACGTTTCACCTGAGAGAGGGCTCCCTTGTTTTCTAGGAAGGATGCAGGACAATCCAGCAGACAGAGAGCATTTTCATCCTGTAGCTCCAAGCAACACTCCTGATAGCCACTCTGACGACTTCTTCTCTCAAATAACCAGATTCCACGACCAGGGGGAGGAAAGGTGCTGACCTGGTCACCATCTGACACGGGTAGAGTAGGCCTCCCCAAAAGTCCATGGGCTTTGTAGAGCGGGCATGGATGATGGGATGAAATCTGTGCAGCATCCTTAAGGCAAAACAGATGGAAAGTGAGAGGTGGACACAAGGGTAAACTAGTGCTGCCGTCAGTGCTCAAACTCTGTGCAGTAATGCCTGATTGTCTTGATTTTAGGGTTGACTCTGGAACGTGAGAGTTTCAACTTTCCCATTTGGAAGAAAGGATAGAAGGAGGAACTTGACATGACTTGTGCTTCTTCATGCTCCACCTCTTGGTGGACACTGGTGATGGTTGTGATGCGTGCTCAGAAGCTTTGGGAACATTCCGTGTAAATCCTGATTTTGAAGTTTTGTATGGAGCACAAACACCCATGCACATACTCTCTCTCTCCTCTTATTCCTAAACTATTTGAAAACAAGGATTTTTTTTTTCTATTTTTTGTTTGTATCCCTCACAGTACTTGGCATGGTGCCTTGCGTACAGTAGGTGCACTAACAATAGATTAGGACTTATTCTAGGATGGTTCGAAGTTAGGAAGGTGTCTCTCTTGGACTGCGTTTTCCAACTTTTGATGAACACCATTGGAGGAAAGCTAACATTGCCTCTTCAAGAATTTGCTTAACTCTAAACTGATAAATTTTTTGTCGTCTGCCGGCTACATGGCCTGAGATGTTTTAGGTGGTAGAAATATTCAAAGTGCTGGAAAATAGTCTCGACCAAGCTCCTGCCATAAAGAAGCTCAGAGTTATGAGGGCCACAGATAAGGAAAGAAACATTTACAAAACAAGGCCGAAAGCGGTGCGGCAGAGCTTGGTTCTTATTATGGGTGCAGTGGCGGGGGGGGGGGGGGGGGGGGGGGGGGGAGGGAGAAGAAGGAGCTCCCTTAAGTTCCAGTACCAAAACTGGGCAGATATTTTGTTCCGATTTTATCCATTCTTCACCCAAAATAGATTGCTCAAGATATCACTGAGTGAACCTTTCCTCCCTTCTAATTTCGTAAAGGAAAGTTCAAGGGGAAAAGAGATCCAGAAACCCAAAGTTGTCAATGACATAGGCCAATAATCATATTTGGCATATGTGGCTGCAAATTTTGGGTGTCCTTTGGAAAGAAAACTTGGATAAATAAAAATTCTAGTGGCATTTTGGTGGGAGAGGAGGGGCGGAGAAAGGAGAGGTTAAAGAGGATATTTGCACACTTTATCAATTTAATGCGTACAGGTGTAACATCACCTCCAACACCGGCCTCTTTTTGTCTGGCTCCTGGAGGGGACTGAAGAGGGTAGGGTGGTGGGGGTACTAAAGGTGGAAAGGGGTCTTCAGGGCCGCACCTTCAACTTCCCACTTAGCCTTCATTCATTACAAAAATGTCCCTAGGACTTGCTGTTCTCAACATCCTTCTGAATATCTCTGGCTTTTCCTTCGGAAGCCAGGCCTCTAGAAGTGAGGAACAGGCTTGGTGCTTTAAGATGACACCTGGATGATTGCTCCAATTTCGTCAGTACCTACAGTTCTCATGGCCACTCTCATTGGTGTCCCCTAAAATCCAGATGTTGAAGCCCTAATGCCCAGTGTGACTGTATTTGGTGATAGGTCTTTAAGGAGGTGATTAAAATTAAATGAGGTCATGATGGTGGGATAGGACTGGGGTCCTTAGAAGAAGAGGAGAGACACTGGAGCTGTCTCTCTGTCTTCAGGTACACAAAGAAAGGCTTTTTAAGGACACAGCAAGAAGGCGCTGCCTTCAAGCTGAGGAGAGAGGTCTCACTGGAAACCAACCCTGCCAGCACCTGGATCGTGGACTTCCAGCCTCCAGAACTGTGAGGAGATCAGTTTCTGTAGTTTAAGTGCCCCTGTGTGTGGTGCTCCGTTAGGGCAGCCCTAGCCACTAATACATGACGGGAACAGACCACCATTATTCTCTCTAGCATGGAAGGCCACAGAGGGACACCCTGAGCTTCTCACACAGGGCATCTTCCAGCAGCAGGGGGTGCTTTGTGGGAGATAACCCCTTCTTGAGCTTTAGACATTGTACTCATGTTCCTAACAACGATTTTTATTTGGTTTTTAGAAAGGCAAATTCGTCTAACACCTATTAAAGACTGTCGGGCTGCCACATTTCATTGGTGCTACTGTTTCCTGAAGTTGCCCCACTCTGCATTTCCCTACAGCCAAGTGCATCCCTTACAACATTTGTGGTCAACAATGGCCAATTAAATGACTCACATCTGACCCAGAGATGGTGGCTTCTGGATTTATAGATAAGTCAGAAACTCCAGGATTGTCAGGGCGGACTGTCCTTGGATAATGAAGACCACTTTCTGGTGACATATATCCCTCTTAACCCACTCCACAGGAGGGGCACATGTCTGGCCCGGCTCCTGACTTAATGACTCCTGAGAAAGGTTCTGCTTTGCCTACATCGTCCCTCTGGCTTTCCACCCAGGGTTGCACACCTGCCGCTTACCGGTAGCTCAGGAAGCTCTGGATGATGAGTTATGTCCAGTCACTGACTTTCCTGCTCATCACCAGCGGCCATGGCTGGCAGGCTCCTCGTCCAAAGGGATTGGGAACGTTAGAAAGACCTGGAGGATTTAGCTCCTCTTTCTCTCTAGAAAACACTATTTTCATATCAAGAAGTGCTAATGCTGTAGTGTGAACAAATGAACACCTTGTTGAACTCATTCAGAGCACAGCAGAAGTTATTTCTTCTGTTCAGATAATTTCACAAAACTAGGACTGGTAAAATGGACATTAAAAACATCCTTCTGGTTTTTTTTGATAGGGAGGATGTCCTGAGCTGAAGCATCACTGTCTAGTCCAACCAGCCGGTGCAAGGACGAATATCTTCATAAATTCAGGGTCTATTCCTCTGTATGTAGTTTATAGCCATGGAGGGAACCTGAACACCACCGCCTCCTCCCCTGCCCCCCACCGGTTTTTCCTTTAATAGTAATTTTGGTATTTTAAGATGTTGAGTAATAGGGCCTTATTAGTTTGAAAAGCTCTGACTGTAAAACTCGAATGCATGATGTAAATAGGAACCAGAGAGGTGCGTGCACAAGTTGGCTAGTGATAGATTATACGACCTGCAATTTGAGAGTTAAAAACACATCCGCCAGAGGGAACAGGAGGGACTCTTGCGGTGATGGAAGGGCGCTGTGTCTAGACTGTGGTAGTAGATATACAAATGTAGGCACACAAGAAAATTGTAGAACTCAGAACACACACGCAGGACAAAAGCTGGTGAAATCTGAATAAGATGGGTGGACGGCATCAATGTCATATCCTGGTGGTGACGTTACACTATAGTTTTAAAAGATGTTACCATTGGGGAAATTGGGTGAAGTGTACATGGGCTGTCTCCCTATTATTTCTCACAACTGCTTGCAAATCTACAGTTATTTCAATAAAAATTTTGATTAAAAAAAAAAGTTAGCCTTATCTCCTAAGTATACTTTCCAAATCTCTAAATGTTAACAAGGTCATGGGGGAAAATGTCTGATAAAACACGAAAGTGAAAATAGTATTTGATTATTTTAACTGTGGACAATGTTTTCCAGACTGTTCCATTGATAGGCATAAAAATTGATTAACACACTCTTGTTAGGCTGAAAGATGGCATCCCCTAAGAGTCCTGGGACAGACAAATGAACGTTTAGAACGACGCCACTGAGACCGTTTTGTTTTTTCCTCTGATTGTAAACATGATACTATTTATAGAAAACTGAGAAAATAGAGTAAGGGACAAAGAAGGAAAAACATCTATACTCCCAAGACTCAGAGGTAACCATGATTAACATTTTATTATAGTTCCACCAGTTTTTTGCTCTATTCAAATATACATTTACATACAACAAGTATTTCTCCATTTTCTAGGAAACTCTTATAAACAACATTTCCAAGGTTTGATAAAGCACATTCCAAATGTGGTTGTACAAACTGATATATGCACAGCTGTGTAGGTTCCCAACAGTAGCCAACCTCTCTCTCTCAATTTTTCTGATGTTACAGGTAAAAGTAGGTACTTCTTGTTTCGACGTGCAGTGAGGTCAAACATTTCCCTAGATGTTTGTGAGCCCCTTGTATTTCCTCTTTTGTGAATCACTCGCTTACATACTTTGCCTGTTTATTGGGACGGGGTCAAATTGTGCCACATGAGTGTTGCTTGTCATGAATATAAAGCTATTAATGGTTTTCCTCAAGGAGAGCTTCCGAACTTGGTCGTAGCTCAAACATGTGAGGCATCATGGGGCATTCATTACTTTTTTTGAAATGATTTAATTCTCATCCTTCTTCCTATTTCCATTTTGAGATGAGAATACAGTGCAAAGGAGGATGAAGTATGATATGAAACCCAAAATATTGGAGTGAGGGGGCAGAAATGTGTGTAAGTTTATCCAAATCGAGACTGGAGGCTCCGCCCACCGGGCCAGGCTCATCTGAGGGAAAGTGTTGAAAAGAACAAAGTCGTCTTCGGATCCCCCAGTCTCACCTTCCTCTATCCTCTTTAGTCCTAACCCTCCGGGGTCCTCACGCTCTGTTCTCTCACTTCCCACTTTGGGAACATGTTCTTTGAAACTGCGTTATCACTAAGATGTGCGATTTTAAAGCATTACTCTTCTTTTCGGAGATTTTGCATGTTAATAGATTCAAATCCTTAAGATAAGTTGTAGAAACACGATGTGAACTTTTAGGCAGCAGCTGGGGAATGAAGAAGGATTTTGCGGTTGTCTGACTGCCCTTGAGTCAACTGTTAAGCCCTGTCACTGTTTAAAGTGATTTTTTAAAAGAGTGATTGGAACCGAGTCAGGAGAACAAAAGCATAATTCTGTACGTAGAAGCTTTAAATATAAATACATTAGTGCCATTGTTCGTCATATCAAATACTAGGAAAAACAATCTTTTTAAACAGATTTATCTACTCCAAAATTGTGTCTCTATTTCTTGGACCAAAAATAAATTAAACAAATGTTTATTTTTTTCCATATAAATAGGGACATTTAGAAAACTGTGGTTTTAACTCTGTATTCATAGAATTTTTATGATTCACTCGTTATTGCATTTAGGCCTCAGCATTGAAAGCTGCCCAAATATTTTCCCTTGGTGCATCCAGAAAGTACAGCGGGTGAACTTCTGCTGGTTGGAAGGAATAGCAGAAAATGTGTCGTATATGATTTCTAAAAAGATGACCCTTTATATACTTCGATTTTACCCGTGGAGTCAATGGATGGTAAGAATAATGGCTTTTGCCTCCTGGTTTCTTCCTAAATGTCCTTCAAGTCTGCACTGAGGTGTCACCTTATCTGCAGAGCTTTTCCAGGCCACTTGTCGCCAAGGTTGGTTACAGCCTTTCCCGGTATCACCCGCCACTCTGGCTGTCTGGATGGCAGCCTGCAGGAAACACGGTGTTGCAGCTGGGGGCTATTTGTCCATCCTGCTGCTTGCTGTCTCCCCAGTGTCTCAGGGGCTGTCTCTTCCTCTCTGCTCTATCCCTGGAGCTATGAGCTGTCCTGGTGTACACGGGCCACAAAATAAATGTTTCATCAATGAATCAGTGACTGAACCGAGGGTCCTCCTTCCTCTCTGGTGCTTGTCTGTGGCTGCCGGGACCCAAACCCCGGTCAAACCCTGCTCGGCTTGGCTGAGAAAGCAGCCCCCAAGGCTAGACCTTCCCGGGCTGGTGCAGCACGGTCACTCCAGTGATGGCGTCCTCATCATCTTTCTCACCCGAAACACTGTCCTGTTTCCTCTAGGGGAGCTCAACAGTGGACATTAAATATCTGTCTCCACATTATGGAAAATTTTATCTAAAAAAATCTGTATTATGTGTAGGGAAATCCTTTTCTTTCATCTAGAAGAACAAATCTTAGGGTACGTCACATGAAGCTTGGCATGGGAAGAACTTCGAGTCCACGTGGCTCACTCAATCCCACAAGCTCGTCCTAGACTGTGTGTCAGGTGCAGTGTTTTCTCTTACATCACCATTCTTATGTTTTTAGAGGTCCTCTCCCTAGTTCAAAGAGATCTATGCTTATCTTAACAACAACAAACTCTCTCTTTGAGGTGAAATCCGGCATGTTTGTAGCAACACGTACATTGTCTTTGCTCTGATCAGGCAAGATTTCCAAAGGCGAATTTTAAAGCCAATGGTATAAATGCACAACTGGTTACTTTTCTTCTTTGTTTAAGCTGTATTCTTTCTGAATCCTCAATTGCTACAGAGATTTTCCTGTCACTCCTGAGTGATACTGAGCAACTACATTTGCATAGGAGAGGTATGCAGATGATTTTTTTCTGACTAATGATGTGGAGGATGGGCGGAATCAGTACCCACAGAAGAGCCATTGAGCCTGTGAAGCAGAGATGATATTTCCTCTTCCTTGTCTGGAGACCATGGAGACTGTCAAAACGAAGGTGGCCTTTCTCTCTGGACAGTAACGAAAGGAGATGAATCTGGCTTTGCCTTAGAAGTCGGGGTGGGGACTGTCACAGAGCCATGCTAGAAAGCCTTCCAGCACAAGATTGTTTTGTTTGACTGTTAATTAATTTATTTAAAATCAGGGCTTCAACTGTCTTTGCCTTTTGTGTAAAACTTATTCCAGGAAATCAAGGAATTGTTGGAATATGTGGATTGACGTAGGCCTCCGGAGTGAAAAGCTGGAGACACATTTCTGGGCCCCTCACGCCTTCCCGCAGGTCTTAGCTTCCGTCTGGTCTCACTTGGCTGCAGCCGGAGCTACTTCATTGCAGAGCAGTCTGGTGCTGATAAGTTCTCTCAGCTTTTGTTTATCCGAAAATGTCTTCTTTTTGAGAACTATTTTATTTTTGAAAGATATCTTGATTGGACGAGGATTCCAGGTTGACACTTTTCTTCTTCCAGCCTTTACGTTGTCATCCCATTGGCTTCTGGCCTCTGGTTTTTCCTCAGGAGAAGTCTGTCACTAATGGCTTCATCGTTTCCCTGTAGGTAGCGTGTCTGTTCTCTGGCTGGTTTTGAGATTGCCTTTTTATCTGCACACTGTAGCTGTCACTTACCCTGGTGTGACTTTCTTTATTTATACTGTTTGGGGTTCGTGACCTTCTTAGATCTATGGTTTTTTTTTTTTTTTAACCAAATTTTAAGAAATTTTGGCTGTTATTTCTTCAAATATTTTTTCTACCCCAATATTTCTCTCTTCTCCTTCTTGGATTCTAGTTGCATGTAGTTAGACTGCATGATATTGTTCCATAGTCCACTGTTTAAAATACCCATTTCTCCATTTGTCAGAATGGGTAATTTCTGCTGACTCTTCTTCCAGTTTATTTATCTTTCTTCTGCACCCTCCAGTCTGTTCTCGAGCCCATCAGTGGATTTTTCTTTTCAATATTGCACTTTTCAGTCTAGAATTTCACTTCTGTAAAGTTTCCATTTCTCTGCTGACATTTTACAATTGTTCACTTGTTATAACCACATTTCCCTTTAAGTCTTTGATCATACTTGTAATAGTATTTTAAAGTCCTTCTTTCTTAAACTCAGCGTCTGAGTCATCGGGGGTCTGTTTGTACGAACTTCTTTTTCTTCTGTTATTATAAGTCAGGTTTTGTTGCTTCTTTCCAAGTCTAGAAACTTTGGATTGGGTGACAGTAATTGTGGCAAGTACATTGTAGGGAATCTGGACGATGTTTTTGACCTACACTATTTTTAATTAATTCTCATTCTCGCCTTATGAGGTCGCTGTAATTGTTCCAGCTTATAGATGAGCAAACAGCTTCACATTTGATAAAGGAGCTACTCGATATTACACAGCTATTATGTGGTGAAGCTGCCACTCAGAGTGAGAATTTCTGCTAGTCCATTGTCAGCTAGATTTGCCCAACCAGAGGTGCTTGGCTAGGTCATTCTTGATTACACCCTGCCAAAATTTCTGTGTGTGCCAAGATCCTGCTTTCGCTGAGAGGGGATGGAGGCCCGTGTGTCCCTCTGCTGTTCAGCGGGTGCAGGAAGGACACAGACCTCACTCCCCCCGTTTCTGAAAACAACTCGGAGCACAATTAGCCTTGTCAGGCCTTCCACTGCTCTGCCATTTATGGTTGCCAGCTTTCCAGGGCAGTGCAGTAATCCCCAGGGGCTTGCCGCAGGGGCAGCGATTATCAGAGGTGTTTACATGTCTGAAAATGTACTCGGCTATAAATAGCAGCTATTTTCCCAACATCCTGTGATACTGGGTTTGTTCTTTTCTTTTGCACTTTCTTCCCCATTTGTCAGCTTTAATAAAGAAGAAAAGGAGTAAAGGGGGGGGGGGAATAATCCACCCCCCAAACAATTTCAGATTGACAGAAAGAGCATTCATTTAGTGTCTCAGAAAATCTGTGGCCAAGCTCCTGGCCCACAGAAAGGGAAACAAACTACAAACAAAACACGTGGCTCTTCTGCAAGACACAGTGAGAAAGGAATCTGGTGAGGCCGGGAGGCTGGTCCCCCCATCAGCAACGGGCGCCTGGAGAGCTCCGAGCTGTTTCTGGTAGATTCTGGAACTCAGCATACCTTCTGGGCTTCCTAGAGCCACTCTAGTCCTCAGAGTCTTGGAGTCTGAGCTGTGGATGCTGTCTTTGTGCAGAGTGGGATCCAGGAGCTGAGAGCATGTCTCCTTTCTCACCTGGTCTCCTGGGTAGGGCACCAAGGTCATTCTCTGACCGGAAGTGGAATTCATCCTTGATGGGGACCAATGCATTAGGGACCCCAGAGGGCACGTGTCCCAACCGACATGGGGTGGAGCACTCTGATTACTGACAACCCACACTTACTGACATTTCCTACAGCCACGGGCCAGGTGTTAGGGTAAGAGCTTATCATACATTATGGTCTTTTTCTTGGCAACAAGCCTAGGAAGGAAGATCTAGTATTTTATCCATTTTGTATGTGAAGAAATTAAGGCAAAAGAGGTTAAGTAACCTAGCCAAGGTCACGCCCTAGTAAATGGCATAGCCAGTTTTCAAACATGGGTGCTTCACAGTCCATGCTTAGTTGACGTACAACGTTGCCTTTCATTTCTAGTCCTCAGAGCTGACTTCCCCAAAAGGGACAGTGGAAGAAGCCAGGGATAAGAAGGCCTGTGGTGAATTCTCTAGAGAATGTATAGAGGCCGGGTCCTCAGCAGTTTCCAAAATGTAGAGCAAAGTGAAAGCATCATTGCCCAGAATGGTACAAGGGGCTGAGGCTCCAGAAAGAAGAAATAAATGCTGATTAAAAAATTGTTTGTGGATGTACCTAAATGTCCTTCTGTTCACAGAATCTCTCCCTCCACCCAATCCAACAGTTGGAGGGCTGCTGGTAGGTTAGGAAATCAAAAATAAATAGAAGAGAAAAGCTATGAATTTGGTTCCCAAAATTACCCGAGTTGGTGAGGCTGCGGGGCCTCCCTCCGTCTCGCTGGGTTGTACAGTTCAAGGGGATGGTGCCCGGTAACAGGGAAGGGTCTTTGTCTGAGACACTCATGGTAGCCCTTGAGCTGTTCCTTGCTGAGCCCACATGACGTGGTAGAAGCAGGAGATTCTGTTTCCTTAGCACCAAACATGGGCCTGGGGACTCTCCCCGGGGTTCCTGAGGCCAGCATTCTTCAGACTCCTTCAGTCCCTCCAAGTGCTTAGATGCACATGTACACGTGATGTCTCATCAGAGGGTCTGCCCTTCTCTGGTTGCTGGCTGAGAGCAGAATGTAGACCTTAAACATTCTGGAACCTTCTACCACTCGTCCCGCCCTCCATCCCCAATTATTGAGGCCAACACCACTCTGATCCCAGCTTTCTTCAAGCAGTGCATACCTCTGAAACTCACACCTGAGTAAAAGGTGAGGGTCTTTTGGGTGCTTCACAACACAAAGTTATTACTGATACACCTTAGATCAAGTGGGCCATAGTCAGAACACAAAGAGGAGGGACAGACACCTTGAAATTATACCTGTAACAGAGAAAAACAAATGCAGATTAGTCTCTCCCTCACTTTCCTTGCCACAAATGTTTACACTACATCCGTGTATTCCATCAACCCAGAAGAATATGTCAAATTAGGATACAGCCTTCAAACACCACTTGGCTCCAATTATAAATGATTCTCTGTGTGTTTCCTCTGCGGCTTGTTTCTTCTTGCTGTGAGCACACAATGGCCTTCCACCTCGCAGTCCTGCTTCCTTGAATCAGCTTTCATCCTGTGGCTGGGGGAGTTTTTAAAAAACGCAAATATCACCCCCTTACTTCCCCCTAAGCTTCAATGTCTCCTTGTCCACGGGATCCAGTGCAGACTCCTTCGCCTGCTCTTTGGGCCCTGACTCTGAACAACTCAAGGCCCCACCACCCTGATCTGCATCAGACGCTCTTCCCACAGTGCCCACTTGTAGCTCCCTCACCAGAACTTTGTGTCTTTATAAGAGCCCTTCCTTTGCATCTTTCCCCTTTGTGTCCAAGGAGTGAATGACTGCTCACCCTTCAAAACCCAGCTGAGCATCATCTCCTCCAAGAGACGTTTCCTTACTTCCTCAGAGAGGGTTTATTTCTTCCTCCTTTGTGGCTGTGCTGGAACTTGGCCTAATTCTTCTCATGGCATTTATTACACCATATTGCAATAATGTGTGTACATCTCTGCTTCTATTTACTCTGAAATCCTTGAGGGCAGAAGTCATTTGTTCATTCATGTTTATTTCCCTGGTGGCTGGCACAAGTCTGGAAACATCTAAATTCTCAATGAATTGTGTGTTGAGTGAATCATGGTTCCCTGAATGGGAGGGCTGGGGAGGGGGAAGAGAGGACCATTCCGCCTAGAGCAGGACAAACAGAAAGAATTAGAGGGAAGGGACAATTTTTTCTCATCCCAAGACTTTTTAAAAAAGAAAATTGCCCTTTAACATCTTCAATGAATAAAGTCATCAGGAGAGAACAATTTTTTCATCTCTGACTGGGTTCTAGTGGGAGATGGAAGTGGCTGTCAGAAAAGAAAACTGTCTTGGGAAAGCAGAAAATAATATGAGTTGTCAGACATTGAGCATTAGGTATGTTTCCGCTGTGTGCTGTGAGCTTTAGCCAGCCCTGGTGTCTAGTGGTTAAGATCCAGCCCTCTCACTGCTGAGGCCCAGGTCTGTTTCCAGGTCAGGGAACCACACCACTCATCTGTTGGTTGTCATCCTGTGGCAGCTGCACGTGCTGTGATGCTGAAAGCGATGCCACTGGTATTTCAAATTCCAGCAGGGTCAGCCATGGTGGACAGGTTTCAGCAGAGCTTCCAGACTAAGACAGACCATGAAGGACCTGGCCACCCAGCCGGCCACTTCCAAAAAACACTGGCCACACAAACCCTGTGAATAACGGGGGAGCATCGTCTGATAGAGCCCTGGAGGGTGGGAGGTGGGAGGGTGAGAGCGAGAGGATGGCACAGAAAGTCTAGGCGAGGCTCCTCTCTGCTGTTCATGGGGGCGCTAAGAGTCCGAACCCACTCAACATTAGAGACATTATCCCACTCCATACTTGTTTCCTACAGATAGTTGTTACTTCTCACCATCATCATCCTTCACAGGGTTAATGGTCTGAGCTGCTTGAGCACCAGAATAGGTACCATAGTCATTAGATTCTCTGAAGTCGGAAATGAACATGTGATGCAAGGAAAATCTCCAAATGACGTGCTCGGGAAACGGCTGACTGTCCACTGTGCACAAAGCATTCTGGACCAGTGAAAAGGAGGAGAATGACGTGGTATCTCATTCGGGGAGAGATTGAGAAGGCAGTGAACTAATTTGATTGGAAAAAAGATTAGGATATATATTGCAAACTCATAGTATAGGACCTAAAATGCCAAGATTAGGCTTAAATTCTACCCTATTTCAATAGCTATTGAAGGTGACATAATCAAATCATATATATATATATATATATATTTTTTTTTTTTTTTTTTGGTGAGGAAGATTGGCCCTGAACTAACATCTGTTGCCAATCTTACTCTTTTTGCTTGAAGAAGGTTGTCCCTGGGCTAACATCTGTGACAATCTTCCTCTATTTTATATATGGGATGCTGCCACAACATGGCTTGATGAGCAATGTGTGGGTCTGTGCCCAGGATCTGAACCCGTGAACTCCGGGCCACTGAAGTGGAGAGTGCAAACTTAACTGCTGTGCCACCAGGCCAGCCTCTCAAAGTCATATTTTTAAAGAATTGCTATCAACTGATAGGACACGTTGGGATCAAGGACATTTTGGGGACAGGGCACAGTGACGGTGTCAGCATAGTGTCAATCAGGAAGCAAGGGGCTGCAGTGAGGAGAGCACTAGACATGGAGTCATTGAGCTTCTTGTCAGGGACAACTCTCCCCCTCCTGCAGTGACACTGAGAACAAGGCCCTCCAGCCTCTCGAGGCTTTGATTTCTAATCCCCAACCTTAGGGGACTGAGCTGCAGACATAGCAGTCCCTATGGACCTTCCAAATCTAGAGGTCTACACTTCTATGACTCCAGAAATAGGTGTTGAGGACAAGGGTGAAGGATGGTGGTTTGGAGACATCGAGCCCGAGAGAACGAGGAGATGGGGTTGTCTCTGACAGAAGCAGAGGAGTTCCCTAAGGGACTGACGTGTAATTATTCTGCAGCAATACAGTTTCAGGAAATCGAGTAAGTTCTTCTGAAACGACGGACATTGGGCTGGCTTCACTTCCAAAGGCTTCTTGGAACTAGATCCTTAACTGAACTTGGGAGGAAGGGAGGGGAGGATTAGCTGGTGGAACAGTGAAGAAATGAAGCGAACCAGACGGCCTGACACCCCTGCAGCAGGACCCTGTCTACTCGTGTTTTCGCTTATTCATCTGTTTCCAGGGGCCGCCTGCAATGAGCAGGGTACAGTGCTATAGAAACAAAACTAAAGACAATACCGAGGAGAGTGGTCGCCGCTCAGGCTGGGGCTGGAGGATTGCTGCTATAAATCATATGTGAGACGGCAAAAGGCTGGCTGAGAAGGGGAGAGGGAGGCAGATCCCAGAACCACAGGTGGTTGCATCCAGGTCAGAAGCTGCCTGCTCAGACTGTGGTCACTCAGTACGTGGCTGACGAGCGGGTGTTCAGTCCAAACTGATGATGATGGGAAGTCCTGGAGCTTTCAGCTACTTCTGTTGTGCACGAGAGTGATGGCTGATGCTGGGACAGTGCTTAGGGGCTAGTGTGACGACTGCCGTATAAATAATGGAGTGGCACCAGCCCAGGAACCACCACACACGGCGCTCAAAGTAACAGCAGTCCCCTGGGCGCTCAAAGTAACAGCAGTCCCCTGGCGTTCCCAGTCTCGCTGGGCCCCGTCCATAATTAATGGAATACCTGAGCACTTGGATTTCTTTTGTTTGGGGTGCTTGCCCGAATCACCTTACTGTTGAAAAAAGTAAGAGAAATCGTGTAATTTGACTCTGTAGTTGAGATGAGTTATGCGACACTCTTCTTGTCTCCATCTGCATAACAGAAACGATCCTTCACGCTTTCCCTTAAATTCATGGCAAGACTGCTCGGGCAGGAGCACACTAGAGGCTGCGGGAATGACTCCTCAACTTCTGATTTTCCAGGATCCAGAAGCACTTTGGCCGACTTTGGCTAATTAAGCTGCCCTGAACATGGAGAACGTAAGGCGGAAAGCCACACAGTTATTTCAATTTTTCTGAAGGAAACAAGGTCCCAGTCATGTGCTAGATGACGCCAACATTTCAAGACAGGAATGTGAGCGAAGCAGAAACATTTGGAACCTCAGGAATGAGACAGTAAAAAATGTGATGATTTTGCTCCTTGTCTCTAACTGTTAAGGGAAACTTCTCCGCTTCCTTGAAGAACAATCGTGAGCAGCATGTGAGCACCCGCAGTGTACACTTGGCCCGGAAACAAGTTGATAGGAAGAACACAAAGTCTATATAATTGGTACATCTGAGACCTTGCAATTCTACTTTGAAGATTTCATATTTAGCAACTCTTTGAAATAGTACCATGTTCTGTTTTTAATAACAGAAAATCAAAAAAAGCAAGAGCTTCCCTCAAACAGAGGTTAATTTTGTCATATAATGTGAAATTTGGAGGTAAGGAGCCCGGGGCTAGGCTGGCGGCTCGGGGATGCCATTGTAATACAGTCTCTTGCCCGCTTTCCACCATGCCCTCCTCAGTGAGTGGTTTTTAGGTCACAGTTCCCAGATGGCTTCCTATCTCCACTCATTGCTTCTGTTTCTCAGGCAGGGAAATAGGAGTGGACAAAGCAAATGCAGGAGACCACGGAAATGATGGGAGCCACATCCACTCCTCTTCAGAGGGCCGTCCCAGAAGTACCACTCAGCATCTTCAGCTCACACAGTATGGACTAGACTTTGTCATATGGGAGGTGAAATGATTAGCCAGGGACAGTTCCACAGTGAACAAAATTGGGGTCATATCAGCAAGAAGGGAGAAAAGAGATGTCAGGTAGGCAGGTAATAGGATCTGTGACAATAATTACTAAAGACTGCACATAAATTTTACATTTACGTTATATATAATGTATAAAACATATATCATACATACATATGTGTATGTAGATAGATAGATAGATGATTGATAGGTAGTTGAAATGAGAAACAACCAAAAGACTCCAAAATGAAGAGTTTGGCTCAAAGAAATGGTAATCATCCATACAATGGAATACCACTCAATCAATAAACATCAGGCCGGAGAAGGATAGCTCAAACTTTGCAAAACTTCAGGAGGCATTGCTAAGTGAAACTAGATCTCACACAGCTTGTGCGGAAAGAAGCCATTTAGGCTGGGGAAATTGTTAGGCGCATGTGAACACAGGAAAATAACCAGAAAGACCTACCAAGATGTCAGTGGCATTTATAATGGTGTGGAATGAAATTATGAGTACTAAATGATTATATAAATATCTTTGTGTTTCTATGAGTTTTCCAAGGTTTCTACATTGAACAGATACTACTTTTGTAATCTAAAAATAAAAAGTGATGAGAAAGATAAAGGGGTGAGTTGAACTTTTCTTGATGGAATCCCGAGGAAATGAGTCGCTCATGGAACTGGGCCAAAGCAACAGAAAGCTGGTTTCTGGATTTGGATAGTTAATATTCAAGGAGTTCAGGACTTATTTGTGGTAAGCAATCGCAGGGCCACCTGCCAGATGTCCTCAACCATCCACATTTGCTTTTAGGACAGGTAAACAGACGAAAATGAATGTGCTCTGTCTATTTTTCATTGAATTTTACTTTTGTATTTCATTGAAGGCTTAATATTGTTGATTTTTAAAAGACTTGGTTAAAGTAAAAAGACCGCTTCGGAACAAACAGAAAAACAGGGTAAAAAAAACATAGAATGCTACTGTGCACTGGTCTTAAACCTCATTGTTCCCTATGAAATAATGTGGGTTTTTTAAAAAACTTTTCATTTGAAGTCTTTTCCTTTGCAATTCAATTGAAACTGCAAAAAAGTTGCATTTCCTGGGGGAAAATCTCTTTTACTAAAATGAGGGAGCCATTTATCCCCATGCAGAGAATACAGCAGAGGGTATGCTGTGAGAGAGTCTATATTTATGCTCTGTGCACATCTATATTTATAGGACACACATCCTAATAAGGGCATCCACGACCAGCTGAAGCCCTTCTGGTCAAATCGTTTAAAGTGTTACTGACGTCACTTTGAAAGGGACCCCCTCACATGGGGTCTAACAGGTGCTGCGGAGTCTGTGCTCACTCACTGTCAGAGGCAGCCCTCCCAGGGAGCAAACAGCCCCATGACCAAAACAAGAGGTCCCCGCTCACCGGGCTGAGCGCCTGGGGCAGCTTACCCTAGGACACTGAACAGCAGGTTGAAAACTCACACCAGGGAACTCAAGTTCTTTGCCTTACTTTTTCGATGTGAAACATTCATCTGTTTTGTAGGTTAGGAAGCAAAGTAAAAGGGTGAAGCTTTTCTAGTAAAATGCCTGTAAACCCTGTTGGGCTATTTTTCATATTCATTTCATTTTTCAATTACAGCATATATCTCCCTATTTCTTTTCCATCATACTCCTGGGACAGAAATGAGAAAGTGACCATATGATATATGGTAAGACAAGAGGATTGGTGGAGGCTCAAAATGAGACAAGCCTTGTATCCAGATAGCCTTTTATTAGCGGAGAGAGGCATGCAATAGAGGCAGAAACATCTTATTGTAGGGGAGGTGGGGGACAGAACACCAGCTTTGGAGTTCAAGATATATTTATTCATCCAATAAATACTCATTGGGCACTTCCTGTGTGCCAAGTACCGTTCTAGGATTTGGGGCTGCAAACCAGATAAAGCCCCTCCACCTCACCCTTTGTGGAGCTAACATATAGCAGAGAGAAGCAGAAGCACAATAAGATGATTTTAAGTTCCAACGAGTGTGAGGAAGAGGAGGAAGGCATTGGGGCAGGCGACAGGAGAGCAGGACTGTGCGGTGGCGGTGGAGACTGTAGGCAGGATTGGGCAGAGACTGTCTCAGTAAGAAAGTGGTGTTTAGGCTGAGAAGTTTACAAGATGTGGCCAGGCATGGAAAGATTGGGGGGGGGGGGCACTCCAGGCAGAGAGAAGAGCAAAGGCGGAGGGTCTGAGGGGAGAAAGAGACCGACATGCCGATTCTGAGATCATTTTTATGGCCCTTTTGGCAACAAAAGAAGATGAGATTCAGAGGACATAATAAAAGGGGGCCCCAGAATATTGGCGTGGAGAAAAGAATAGATGCTGGAGTAGAAGATGGTCGATGTTCTCATCACAGGCCGGCTTAGGGAAGATCCCAGTCCAGTGCAACCTCGGTAGTTTCCAGAATAAAAGTGCATTGACATATTCTACAAAACAGCTATCATAACAATAAGTGTAATTTACAAGCTAGTTATTAAAATAGCTCACACAGCACTTTTACATGTATTATCTTCCTAAATTAATTCAAACCCTCAGTCATTCATTCATCTGGGAATCCAAAAAATATTATTTCATTTTGTTGGATCAAATTTGCCAAGATCATGCAGCAGGCCCCCATCTCAGTCAGCTGCATGATCATACATTACAGCTGCTCCCTCCGCAGCCACTGTTTCATAGATGTGGGCTCATCCCAACCAGTGAGATCTTTCAACACTCAGGACTGTTAACTTTGAGTTTTCAAGGCTCATCCTGCAGACAGTGGATGATCTTTGGGTGGGAATAGGAGCTGCCCTTTAACTTTTCTCAAGCCTCCTAGATTTATCTCATAAGTTTGTTGTGAACATAAAAGAGATCCTAGGTGGGGCCACCTAGGTTTATTTTTATCCTCTTTAATCCTCTGTGAGATTATGGCACTGAGTGAATGAAAATAGCGTACTCTTTCCAAAATTTGCAGATTCTCCATTGGAGTGTAGTCCTGATGGAAAACAACACAGATTCAACTTGTTATTCACATAATCTCCAGAGTAGTGACATTCCTAAGTGCAGGCCTTGAATGGGCCAAATGATGGTGCCCTTTGAGGGCACCACACAGCACTGGTTACTGCTCCACCAGGAGTGGAGAAATGCAACACTCCTTCAGGCACTATTCATGCGTATGTGATTGTCATCTTCAGCTCAGCTCTCCTAAACATCAAAGTAGAAAAGAAACAATCCTATTACTTGAACACAGTGATGAAAATGAGGATTAGGTTTTATTTTAATCCTTTTTAAAAGGAGAGAACAAGTACCCTTACTCAGTGCCAAACCCTACAGAAAGTTATTTATGGGAGAGAAAAAAACCTCAAGAAGACACTTGGGGAAAAAGGACAACAAGTTCTGACCAGGGGGAGGAAAGTTGTTATGAGATTGGGTGTCTTCCCCTTTAAAATTCTCCTCTTTACACAAATGGAATGCTTTATGTTGTAAATAAAGCTGTGTTTAATCCCTTAAAAATGTGTCCCCTGAGCCATTATTATGGGGTCATATTTGTCACGGATTCTACTGAGATGTGTTCATTTTGCACCAAAAATATGAAATAGAGGGAGGGGCTCTCATGGGCTCCAGACATCGGAATTGATTATCTGCGTTAAGAATGAAGAGGGCTGTGCCAAAGGAGTCAGGTTGTGAGTAAGAACTCAGGAAGAAGAGGGCAAGAACACACTTGGACGGCGTGTTCTTGACTTGCCCCATCACTTCAACCACAGGAAGGATTTTTAAAGTTTCTTGCACCATCATCATTTGGTGACTCATATTGTGGGTTAATCGTTCTCTTTTCCCTGCTTTTCCTTGCTTCTCATGGCCCACCATAAATCAGAGGCTCAGGGCAGACCAGCTACAGAGTGAGTGTTGCTGGTAGAGAGGGAGGTTATTTCATCCACAGTGGCCGTCAGAGTTTCTGAATGTGTTTCTCGGATATGCCTGAGAAAAATGCTGTCTCTTGGTGGAACCACTTGCTAAGAGAGCAAGGGATGATGTTTAGCTTGCGGTTTTGTGGAGAATGTCAATCCCAGCCCGTTTCCAGAGAAAACAGTGTTTTAACCCATTGGCTGTTAGTCCTTGAAGAGTCATCTCCTTCACCGTCTGACTAACCTTGTTGCATACATTAAAACGCAATGCTCCCATGACATTTTGATGCATTTTGATTCTTCTTCCCGGCTTTCTGGGTATTCACTACCTTTTATTGTCAATGTCAGGGGAATGTCATGGCCTCATCACGTTCCTGAGTTTCCAGGCAGGAAACTTTGCACAGTCTTCACTGTTCAAAGAAGATTCACTAAAACCACCTTTGTCACAGGAAGTAGTCTCCCTCCACATGACTTATGTCCTATATAGTTTTTTTAAGCTGGCATTGTAACATATTTAATCAGTTTTATTCCCGTTATCAAGTTTCGTGAAAGTATCAATGTTTCATTTTTAAATCAAATAAACATTACAAGATACCTCGCAAAGATGACCCCCCTCCAAATTATAGCCTTAATGGTGAAAGATTTTTAGCCACATTTTGTTTCATTACCTCCCTCAGTGTATTGATATTTTATTACCCAGAAAAAACCCTGTTTCTTCAAATGGCTCATTTCTGAACATGAGGAATAAAATTGGGTCAGTCTGTCCTTGCAATAGTTTTCTGGTTCAAAGCATTTCAGATGAATGCAAGCTTTTGAAGAGAATAAACCATTTGAGATCAATTCCATTTCCATTGATTTCAGCGAGGGTCCTGGTAAAGAGGAACAGTGCAATAACGTAAACCTGGGACCTTTGGAAAGCAGATCAGCAGCAAGTGTGTAAAATAATGTCCACTGTGAGTAGAGAGGAAGGAAGTACCTGTTTCCTTTTACTTAAAAGATTGGACCAGACTCTCCTTTTCGGATTGTCCTTTGTGGATTCCCAATGAATTGGTTTCACAATGCCTTCTTATGGTCCACTTGCTGCCTCGTTCAGCAATTTGGTTGTTGCTCTTGTTGAAATGTTCTTGAGTGATTTTAAAGCACATGCCTTCAATTTGTTGTGGGAGTGGAGCACACCTCTTTTCACTAATAGACAACCTACTCTGAGGCTCCTGAAAATGCTTCCGTGAGGACTTGGCATCTGAATGCAGCGATATCTTTTAACGATGCCTTGTAAACAAGTGTTCTCCACCTTAGGAGTATCACTGGAGCCCCATCCTCGTGACTTGGCATCTGGGGGCTACAGAGCGGTGGCTGAATGAGTGTGTTGATGGATGAATGCAATAAATCAAGGCAGTTTCAACATTCTTAAGGGACAAGAGGAAAAGGGTTAGGAAAAAAAATGGAAATAAACAAGTGGTTTTCAAAGGCAAGAGATTACGTAGCTCTGGACATACCGGAAACCGTATCAGGACAACTTTTCCAAGTCCTTTAGTGACCCTAGCCCTCTTCTGATTGGCATGTCCTCTGCCAGGCCAGTGCTGGTCCTTCGGTGGGCAGCTCATACTTACTGTGCCTTTAATTCCAACAACTGAAGTGGGTGGAAGCCCCTCTCAGCACATGGAGATTAACAGAACTAAATTCTCTGTGAGCATCATCGAATTCGCTTCTCAGATGGCTTCCCATTGTCAGCTACCTGGTGAGGACGAGTGACCATCACCAGGCAGGCTCCACCAGGACTGCCAAATTAATCTTCAAAATGTCCCAAGTTCTTATGATGATGTAACTTCAACATTTTAAAATCGAGGAAGAGCCTATCAGCTCTCCATCCGGTAATTCAAAAGCTGGTTTTCACAGCTTTGTCTTTGCACGGACTGGAAAAGTGTTACCCTGTTTAAGATCCCTCTGAATTGTACTTATTCTACATTTCAAAATATATTCATTCTTTCCTTTCTCTGTTAAGGTGATAAGTCCATGGATAATGACCTGTCCAAATGAAGTTATCAAAATGTTAAAAGAGTAAAGACCTCTAATTGAAACCAAAAGCACGTTCTCTTGACCTTTAGGACAGATTTCAGACTTGTGGTAGAACTTGAGCCGGTGGTAGTAGTGGAAAGTGAGTGATGGCGAAGGCGTCTACAGTAAGAAGTAGCATTAGCTCCACTTCCTCTCAAGCCCCATCACTCTGAGCAACATTCCAATTCCAGAAGTCCTCAGAGGCCACTCGGGGACTGGGTTGACATATAAATAATCAAGTGGAGAAAAAACACAATAACTTAACAATGGAAATAAGTGGCAAGTGGCGTTTTGATCTATGGCACTTAAGAAGAGGCTGATATACGAACTCTCATGAGGCCGCGGAGAAATTCCCAATTAGACGCTGTTGATGGACGTGTTATATTAGATGGCATACACCCCTTCTTGGGACTTCTAGAGCTTTGTTTCCTTATTTGAGGGCTGGGACTACCTACTTCTTCTTTTATCAGAGATTATAAGTGACTAAACTCAGCACCAGATTTTTACTAACAAAGATTTCTATCAGTTGTTTATAAAGTTGAATACAGACAAACCCGATTGATAATGGGATTTTTTATTATGGATCTTTAACTGAGCGTGTGAAAGATGCCAATACAATGCTTCCTCTCAGAATGTAGGAATGGAATGCATTTTAAAAATTCAAAATATTACCTGTATTTTGGGCATAAAGAGAAGCCGCAAATCAGTCTGAAATTCCAGGAGCAATGAGCCCTGGAATAAGAATATGCTTTTAAAACAGACTGCTTAGAAGAACAAAATGTTACAGTATAATGTAACCCCGGTAATTTCTTCATTGGAACTTTCCACCCACTCCTTCTGAAAGGAAAAAGGACTGTTGAGTCCTGCGCTCCCATTATGCGTTTACTCTTTCCTTAATAGTAGCTGGCATATTAGCTGTTGAGTAGAATGTTCTGGGACTTCTCACTATGCCTTCATTATTCCTTTTTATTCTATGAAGTGGCATTCCTTGTTAGTTATGAGGTGGAAAATGCGGGTATTGTAATTTACCATACTTGCTCACGAGAAATAAAACTAAAAAGAAATTAAACTATTTTTTGTGTGTCTGAAAAGGTGTTTAAAGATTAGCTAGAATAATTCAATTCTCAATTCCTCCACCACATCTAATTGGAATGCTTTCTTAATTAATTATTAATATAATAGGATAATTTAAATTAACGTGATAAAAGGTGACGTCATGTTTTGAACTGTTGAATTTTACTACACATTTAGAATATGTCACTGAAAGAATTCCTAGTGATGAGGCTATATTCATCTTATTTGGAAGGACCCACATTCCTGTGCCACTGGATTCTAACAACGCTTGCTGAATAAAATGAGAAGGTATTGAGAACCACACTGTGCGTGACCTCTCCGAACTTTGAATATGGAGATAATAGTCAACTCATAACGAAGAGACTAGAGAATGCCTCAAGGACTTCCTAAGGACACTGCTTCTGTGGTAGTAGAGCGCTAGGATAGTAATTTTGTCAAACTGAAAGTTGAATAACTCATTCTGTGGACGATGTGAGGCCCACTCTCTATCTATTATTCGTTCCCATCTTGCTGCTAGAAGAAATGAAAACACCAGAATAATAGCTGAAACAGTATTAAACTTTGGCCTGCTCCATTTTTTGTAGGTGGTCAAAACTCACGACCAAATCAAATATTTGGATCACTTAAATATTTAGGTTGCGATCATTAATTTACTCTTTTTCTCTGATGACTATAGGCAAGCCGTATGGCGATATCCATAAAGATAATAATCCTGTGGAATGCAGTCCTGTGAAACTGCAGACTGGTTTTTACTTATCCACACATCCAGGTATTTTAAAAGCAAAACATGGCAGGCCCTGCCCTGCCTCTTACTGACTGTAACTGAGCAAACTACTTACTTATCCGGACCTTAGTTAATTTGTCTATGCAACAGACATAACGCCTACTTTGTAGAGTTCTGCAAAACACCTGGAGTACCTGGTACCAGTAGATACTCTATTAAATACTTAG
The DNA here is from genome assembly GCF_021613505.1 of Equus quagga. Lineage (NCBI taxonomy): Eukaryota > Metazoa > Chordata > Mammalia > Perissodactyla > Equidae > Equus > Equus quagga. The sequence continues at coordinate 5,051,691 of NC_060272.1, forward strand.
TAGATACTTAGTTGGTCAAATACAGGTCAAAATAGATGGACCAAATACCCATGGGCATGTTTTCTCCAAAAATTTCCTTGTCATCTATTCTCTAGACTTATTTGCTGATACACTATATATTCCTCAACACTATTAAATTAAAGGGAAATTTTAGAAGAAGTGCAAAGAAAATGAACAGTTCTTTGAAAGACACAACGACCATTGATCTAATCATGGGGCCATATGCCCGCTGCACCGCTTCTCATCTCTTTGCCCCAACTCTTGCCTGAACCTTGGGAAACTAGACAATGGGCACTCCAATAAGTCTGCAATTATCAAATAGTTTTCGTTTTGTGAATTTAACCTTTGTGGAGATCTTAAGTAAACTGTTTTATGATTTGATCTTGCTATGCTAGATGTAGTTGGTGTGTAATCAGAGATTTTATGTAATTAATAATGATCATTTGGTCCGTGTATGTTAAAACTTTAAAATTCAACAGGTACAATAGCTATTCATGACTTAAAAGCAAACTCCTTGCCTCAAGAAGAAGACATTTAAGAGTACTTGGAGCCTACAGGCATTAAGCCCCTTTGTGGAGTGAATACAGTTGAGATATTTTATTTTGATTTGAGTTTCATCCAAACTACGTATCCCATGAACCCACTGAATCTAAGTGAGACTAGGTGGGTGGGAATCTTCAGTGAGTTGAGAGGAGTGGGTGCTGGAGGATGAATGGGATCTCTATTCTGTCCCACCAGGATGGGGTTGGGTAACGGATGGAAGGAGGCAGACACCAGAGGCAGGAAGCTGAGGGCACGGTGGACAAGGTGCCACAATGCTTTGGAAAGGGCTTCAGACCGCGCTCCTCTGGACTGTGTGTGACACAGTCAGAGACGTGAAGAAATTGATTTGCTCAAAAATGAGGAGAGGCATGTCATCCCCTTGGCTAGACCAGACATAATACTTAATATGCAGTCTTTCTGGCAGAGAGAAAGTCTCCTTCAGGTGCTGGCAGCATGGAGCTGTTGAGTCATTACGTGTTATGGAGCATGTCCAGGATGATTACAATAGAAACCATTATGGCTAGGATTGGCAATGCTATTCTCATTTTAGGATCTATTAGTTGTTCCATTATACAACCCAACTCAGACATTTCAACCCTTTTTTAACTAAAGCTTGGTAAAATTTTCCTGGTAGTAAAAACTTCTTTGCATTTTAGAGTGTCTCTTAGTGCTGTGGAAGTTGAGTGGGGAAAATTTAGAACGTATATGGAGTGCTTGCGCTTAAGCACAACATTTCCTAGTGATATTTAATTGATGGTAGCTGCAAATATGTACTGTGCAAACTATTCGACAGTCTATTTTGTAGTCATCAGTGGATTTCAAGATATTTTCATGTGAGTACATAGTGTGTAGGATTTATTTGTATCAGCAAGTTACTCAATGGGCCAAGATATAATACCAAGTCCAAATCTCAAAGGCTGTTCTCTTTAAGATACCACGCTTCCTTATATCAATAGATCAACTCATATGTCAAGTCAGCCTATTAACATTGTAGCATGAATCTGGATAGTTGGGTGATTTATTAGGGCAGGACAGATAACCAGCCAAATGAGTAAGCGAAAAATTCAACTTTGAGATGTGAGTGGATAGTTTTGAATATATCTATTAGTAAAATCATAGCGAACATGTTAGAATCCTTGGACCAGGCCAGGGTCCCATCTCCCTGGTTTGTTTCCTCTGCAGAGTGTTCCTCTCTAGAGGCATCCCGCTTCCCTCCCCAGTAGACATAGCCTCACTCCATCCAGGACCTGGACTGGGGCAAGGGGAGTGATGTGGAGGGAGCAAGATTTCAGAAGGTGCTCAGACTCTGGTGCTGACCCTGAACTTGCCCGACCTGGATACCTCAGTCTCCTCACCCTGGTCCCAGCTCCACTCTGAGTCCCAGGCCAACTGGACCCCAGATGCCCTAAGAACTCTCCGTGTGGTTCCGAGTCCCAGCCAAGAGACGTCCGCCGTGTGTCTGGCCATGACTACATGCCACATTCATCATCTCCAGGATTATATTTTGTTCCTGGCACAATCCTGAGCACCCACTTTCCCTGGAACCATCCTATTTTCACACTTAATCCTCACAGTAGCCATGTGAAGTGGCTATAATTATCCTTAATGTTCAGATGAAGCTTAGGGGGGTTTTGAAAGTTGCTCCGAATCTCATAGCTAATAGTAGGGGACCAGGGTCTTAAATCTAGCCTGAGGTCCAGCCTCCTCTGGTCCCCAGTTCTGATGGCTGGCTCTCTGGTACAGAGCCTTCTCCTGTTACTCTGTACCCTGTACCCACTCCTAGGACTGGGGTCCCATCTTCCTTTAGCACAGACTCTGCCTGTGCGTTCACTGGCGCTGAACCCCTCTCTCTGAAATGCGATCCTGTTTTCAGTTACTCACTTGGGTCTCCAAAATCACCTCTTCTTGGTCTGGTGGTTGACAGTGGGTCTCTGAATTGCTACTTTCACCATTTAATTGCTTGTGACCTGGCGAAGTTACTTCACTGCTCTGTGCCTCTCTTTACTCATGTGAAAATGGTGATCCTAATAATATGTGCCTCAGAGGCTGTCGGGAAGGTTCAACGAGGCGTGGTCTGTACATCCCTTGGGATGGCGCCCCACCCATAGGCAGCATTCAGTCAACGTTAGCAATTACGATGCTTCCTAAGGTCTGTGATTTGCCTTCCTTTTAGAAAACCCCACATAGACTTCTGTGGTGGCAGCTGTGGGAACCCACTGTCTGCAGGACCACCCTCAGGACCATGCTTCTCTGAGCACCTAGACTTGTTTCCCCGGCCCTCCTAATCTTTTTAAGCCACCACAATGAGCTGGGCCCTGCCTTGACTCAGTGGATGGGCTGCCTTCATCAGATGTGGCTGAGGTGCTAAAATGCACAGTACACGAGAATACTGTGATGGAGAAGGGCCTAAAATAAGCTGGCATACAGAATGAACCGGTCACATTCTTACAGGATACGAGCCAGAGTTGCATCAACCTCAAACCCCCTCCTGGTGGGAACCTTCAACATTTCGTCCACTCTCAAGGCTGCGAATCATAGCTGTCATTTGTGAAAGACACTCTATTGGCCCTGGCGATAGTGAGAAGTCATAGATTTTTATATTTAAATGTAAGTAGAGAGAGACAGAAAGGAAAGTTTATTTTAAGGAATTGGCTCACCTGATTATGGGGGCTGGCGAGCCCCAAAGCTGCAGGGTGGCTGGCAGGCTGGAGACCTAGCGAAGAGCTGGTGTTGCAGTTCAAATCTGAAGGCCATCTGCTGGCAGAATTTTCTCTTTTTTGGGGGAGTTCAGTGTATTTTTAAGGCTTTCAACTGACTGGATGAGGACCACTCCCATTATGGAAGATAATCTGCTTTACTCAAAGTCTGTTGATTTATGTATTAATCTCATGTAAAAAATACTTTCACAGCGACATCCAGATGTCTTTGGCCAAATATCTGGGTACCACAGCCTAGTGAAGTTGACATGTAAAATCAACCATCGTACTAGGCCTTTGAAATGGGCTGGACTTCACACACACTTTCATTCTTCACCTGGGACTTCTGTGCCCTCTCCCGGTAGGAGTTATTTCAGGCCAAAATCACTCGTCTAGTCTTAAGCTGTCATGGCAAATAAGAAAGTATCCACTTTGGGATGATCACGGGGCTTTTCAAATGAACAGGTGGCGTGCTCATGAAAATGGCAGACTTATCTTTATAAAATATTCTGCAGACATGAGGTGCATTCTTCTGTGACTCTTATCAACCGTTGAATCACACACACACACACACAAGTGCTGCCTTTAGTGTTCAAACAAACACCAAGTTCTAATTGGGAAACTTTGTCCTCGATGGGAAATGAGCGGAGTTTTTGATTATCCCCCTGGAGCCCACTTCCCCATGGCAGATATATAAAGAAAGGACAGTTTGTCGTTCTTGATTCTCTGATCGAGGCGATTCAGAAGACTGTGCTGTGGCGGGGGCTGGCTTTCTGCATTTTACTGCACATTTACAGAGAGCATCAGCCTATTAATAACAGAATGAATTGTTATGATGGACGAGAACACTTTGGTGGTTAGGATATGCTTCTGAGATTTTATGGATGCTGGAAGGAACAAAAATATGATGCTTTAATACTCCAATTTGTACATGCAGTACAAATTGTAATTGTTTGGGAAACTGCTCTGTTTTACTTTTATAGGAATGATATACATAGAAAAACATTATTTTTTGTGTCAAATAGGTAGTAAAATTGTACAGAGGCTGAGACATCTGAGCATGTAGGGAACTGCAGAGCCTGGACCTGCTCGTTATCGTTTCTGAGCACTTAGTTCTCCCCATGTGGGACTTGGAGCTATTTTGAAAGAATGTGGATGTGGGAGTCAGAGCTTGCTGCAAGTGCAACTTAAGCTCTGAAATCAAAAGTTTCCTGTCATGCTTGAGAGAAAGGAGAACTGAAATAGGTTTAAACTTTGCTAAATGAGACCTGTGACTCTGGGCGGTCCGGTTGTTTTTCTCTGAAGTCTGGCATCCTTTTCCTCAAGGTGGTCACCCTGGGTGGGGTCTGTGTCTCACGTCCAGTGTCTCCAGCACAGAAACCCTCTGCCAGGTGGTCACAGCCTGTGGTCAACACTGTATGCCGTTGTCTCTGAAGTGGCACCTGCCCACCTGCCCTTTCTCTGTCCCTGGTCTCAAAGTCCTGCCTCTGGCTCACAGGCATGTCCCACCCTCTCCGTAATTCTCCTAGAATCTCCGCCTCTCAAGTCTTCACTTCAGATGCTTCCTTGCTGTTTGCCTCTAAGACCAAAACAAAACCCTCATTCTTTTATCATTCTGGACCATCTTCTCCACTTTTGCTGGAGAATTTATACTGCTTCTCTTCCCCAGTAGCCACCTCTTCTTTTCTACTAAGCCTTGGGGAACATGATGGTGTACAAATCTTGACATATCTTACAGCAGGACTTGACAGATCTGAAAGCCCTCAGGTCCCCTGCACCGATGGCAGCTAAGAGGACATTCTCCACTCTCTTCTCCCATATCCAACAACAACAACAGAGCCCAGGGCTGAGATCCCTGAGGGTTTATCTGATTTAGTTTCCATGGAAAGTTCTGTGAAAGGGCATCGATGTGTATTTTTCTTGTAGTAGCTCATGGTACACACAGAGGCCAACTCATATTTGGGGAATTTGGAAATAGAATATTTTATAACAACACTGAAATCAAAGTCATTTTGATTTTCCCTGTATGATTATCCTTTCCTTAACTAATTGGGTCACTTAAGTGGATGCTGTGGGTTAGTCAACACCCTCTCTTTAGGGGAGACAGATATTTCCGAGATCCTGGACGTCAGAGCTAAGCATGAGGGGAAAGGAGTTGGACTGTGGGTTGGAGGAATAAATCCTTTTTCTCAGTCCATAGGGACAAAGAAAGGAGATGGGTTTTGTTGGCAGCCATAACAACTAACCAAGTCAAATGGAGTACAGATTGGAGTCAGGAGTTACATCTGCTCGATTGCTTTGGCTCTTATTAGTTCAGGACGTGATGGTGGAACTTCCAACTGCTACCAGGCATCTCTTTCCCTCGGTCTTTTTCTGTCCGCCAGAGCTGGAGCTTGCTCCGCCCACAACAGGCCAGAAGTACCCCTGGGTCATCCTTAAACAAATGAGCCGTGTCAGGAGCTGGTGTATGAATCCCTCCGCTGCCTCGGCCCTAAGATGGGAGAGCTCTGAGGGGGCCCGTCCACACCAGTTCCCAGGTTCAGAAGACGCTTGAACCAATGCATCAGGGTTGTGATCTTCATTCAGTCACCGACAGTGAACTTGGACAGTCGGTCGGTTCATATACTCCAGCTTCTTCACAGGCCTCATAATTACACCTCTGCTAGGCTATCCCACCGCAGCGATGTAACGTGTCTACAGGGGATCCAAGTTCAAGATGACTCTCACACCTAACCTCTTCCCTGTGCTGCGGCAGGGGTTGTAGGCACTGAAAGATGCATCTGACTTGGTTGTAAGGCAGACACTTCAGAGGAAGACGGCAGAGCGTTTAGTTGGGATCATTGTTTTAAGTGGAGTAAAATTCCATCTGATTTTTTGATTAAAAGAAATCAGTTGTATTTTGCTTAGTCCCACTGCCCCCTGCAGTGGCTTTGCTGTTCTGAACTCCTGCTCCGTTCAGCGTTGGTGCCCCTCGTTACCTCTCCTTGATTTGCACTGCTGTTACGTAACTCCCCCCGGGACCACGGGCTCCTTCCCCCGCTGCCCGCAGCCTCTGCAGCGCAGGGATCGTGTGGGGGATGCACAGTTGATTGAAATGAAGCCGAGTGGCTGTGTGTTACCCGTAGGCCAGAGGACCTGATGTGACCCTGACCTTTGTCTCCCGGGAACAGCCAGCTCGGTGCCAGGCTGGAGAGCTCTTTGGAAATGAGTGTCTAGAGGCAGCCGTGAGGGATCTGTTGAGTTCTTAGAACTCCTGGGCATCTCTTCTGCAAATCCTCTTCTAAAATAGCCCTTTCTGAACAGGCATTTCCACTCAGCTCATCCAGCTACTTTCCTTTTTCAGGGACAACATTTACACTGTGTGCCAATGTGCATGTGTCCCCGCTTCACATCGTTTCCAGACACAGAATGGCCCAGATACTCACAACTCAGTCCAACAGCCTCATGTCAAATGACTCAACTCAACTTTTTTCCAAACTCACTGGGACGTTCCAGGTCAATTTACCCTGTTTTCCTCTCCCCTTCTGCCGCACAGTAGCCGGGACACTTCGGCTGGTGTTCCTGCCCTCGTGCACCCTCTGCACCCGTGGGAGACATCTTTGAGAAAGCACAGCTCCGCACCCAGTCCCTGACCATCGATTTCATATCAGAGCTGCAGTGAAGCCAGTCTCTGCGATGGGAAGGCATCCTATTCCACGCCCCCTGTGCTGTGTGTCGTTGCATCCTTTGACAAACATACCCAGCTGCTCATTCATGGCCTTCCGGCACTAGCCGACAGGGACACTCACCGATTGACAGTGGAGAGAGCAGCCTAACCAGATAGGGAAAGTGACAACACCCAACCAGCCTAAGCTCTTTTGACATCCTTTTGCAAAACGGTGTTGATTCTCTCACCAGGAATTAGTATAATGGAACTCAAATATTTGCAAACTTTGCGTCTGTTTTTCCTCACAGATTTGGGTGAGTATACCAAATACTCTTTTAAAAATATATGTGAAGGAGAGAAAGATAATAAATACGGTTGAAATTTGGGCTGCATTGAAGAAGTTCGGGACATTTATCAAGTTTCTCTCTAAAACACCGTGAGTTAGTATTTACTTTTTGCACATCGCAGATGTCTGCATTTCTTGCTTTTTTAAGAAAGGGGTTGAAGTTGATTGTTTTCCACCGATATCATCTGAAAAAGGCGGAGCAGAGGAACAAACATTTTCCCTTCCTGCTGTCCTCTGGGGAGACACTCACTGTTTCCCAAACAGCTAGATGGAGCTCTTTCATCTTTAATTAACAAGAAGCCATTTGACGAATTAGTTAACAAGTCAGAGAAGGAAGCCATCAGCACAAGAGCTGTATTGGAATTACTCGCTGAACCCATCTTCCCGGTGACAGGGTCGTTGATGAGAGAAGATGGGCGGAAGGAAGGTGTACGGGGTGGGGACCAGGGGGCAGTTGCTAATAGGTGATTGGCCAGGAAGAGTCTCTCGGTAGGCTCGTGCACAAAAACGATGCAGGGTAGAAAACCCACTGACGTGTGTGATACAGCCAATTGCATTACTCAGGGTGATGCCTTGGACAAATATCCTGGAGTGAGTCAAGCGGAGTAGGGATGATATTTGTTTGATAAACCCTGGGGCTAGTTATTCCACCCAGTGGACTTTTCTCTAAGTGGTTAAGTAAGCCTTGCATGTTTTTCCCCTCGAGGGTGTTTCAGCATTCAGGACAGAGGCTGCTGGAAACTTTCGACTCCAGCAGAAGATTGCAAACCCAAACTTTGCTGTTTGTTTTTAAAGAGAGAAGCACAGATTTAAATCTTGTCTCCACTCAGCCGTAAGATTCTTGGAGACGAACATATCCCTACGCTCTGTAAACTCACTTGGTATTGTGTCTTAGGCAATAAATACATTTTGTTTCGGGTATGAGGGACAGAGGCTTTTATGTTGAGAAGAAGCTCATATTGAAGCACAAACTCGAGGTGATGAAGTGGGACAATTTTTCCAACATTTTATTACAAAAATTTTTAAACATACAGCAAAGTCGGAAGAGGTTTAGTCAACACCTGTGCAGATACCGCCAGATTCTCCGTTAACATTAGACTTGCTCTGTCAGCTGTCTCTACAGCTTCACCCATTAATTCAACTTGCATTTTAGTACACTTCCCCATAAATACTTCAACATACAAATCATTAACTAGAGGTCAAGATTTCTTAACTGAATGTTCTTCTGATGTAAACTTATAAAAATGCACAAGTTTTAAGTGTACACGTGCTTAGTTTGGGTACATGAATACACCGATGTTACCTCACCTTTATCAAGGCATAGATCCTTACCACTATACCCTAGAAAGTTCCTTCGTGATTCTTCTAAGTTAATCCCAGCCTCTCTCAATCCCAGAGGCAACTATTGCTCTGATTTTTTTTTCAAGTGGGAAAATTTGATTGACATGTACCTCTCTTTTTGTAAGACTAGAGGCCAAAACCCACATTAAATATATCATAGATTACCATTCATAAATTATCATATTTACTGCCTATGTTTTAGGAAACAATAGAAAAATACACTTTGGCAAAGGATGGCAAGGTCCTCTGTCCCGTAGTAACCTTAGGGGGATTTGACATTTAGCCACCATGAGTGCCACTTGGACAAGCATTCTAAGGTGTTCTCCTGGGGTCCTAGAGTGTAAAGGAATCTGAGTTTGCTGTGATTTTGAAATAAGAACTTTGAAGTAACCATACATTGTAAAGTTTTTATTTTCCTATTCAAATCATTCAAATAGACGTGTACTTTTTGTAAAACCATTTTGTGTTTATAACCAAAGCCACTCTGTCTCAAAGTGCACTGTTTGAAGAAAGGTACTTGAAGGATGAAGGTGCTCCCATGGCTTCTGTGTGCACCCGCCATCATACAGATTTGAAGTTTTCCAAATTGCCTGAAAGTGGTATGTTTGACCAGCTCAGAAGTCAGTTGATAAAATTTCCTTTCTGAAAAAGGTAGGCTGTTTCTTCAAAATGCCTGAATTGAATGGCAGAGATCCCAGGATGTGAATAAGGAAAGCAGAGACTAACAAGCTTGAGTGACATGTCAGGGAAGTATGCAAAATTAGTCCCAGTTCACTGGGTGGGTTTGAGAAAGAAAATAACTGTGTTACGAATATAGTACTATGCACTACATTTATAGAGTAATTACACCCTAACATTCGACTCTGAAGTGTATGAAAGAGAGAATTTGAATTCATTTCCTGTCCTAAGGCCTCTAGCAAGTTTTACTTAAAAATTAGAGACTCAGGAAAAATCCCTCTTTCTTCTTAGGTTCTACGTGGTCCTTCAGTAACAGCTTCCAATGTTGCGAAATATGGGTCGTGACAAGGACATCTCCATCTAGCCGAACACCTCCAGCGCCAGTTCCTCAGATTACGGTCTTTGCAGGAAATGGAACTATTGGCCACCAGTCTCTGGGGAATGACCTCGTTTGTTAAAAAGCCGTTACTCCATTTTTATTCTGTTTCGTAGACGAAGAAATAAACAAGTAATGTATTGTAGAGAATTTCCAACAAGATTTTTCCAGATCCGGAAAGAGCTTTTCTCTGGTTCCCATCAAGTTGTTCCCTTGTTTGTGCATTCCCGAATGCCTGCACAGTTTTGAGCATTCAATGACCTGCGACCACAGTGTGTGTGTAACGGCCTCTTCAGGACAGCCTACGTTGCACGGTCCTTTTGTTGGTGCCAGAGCTGAGGCTGGGAAACACGAAGCCATGCATTCTTTCCATGAACGTCCTCCCTTGAGTCAGCCAGCTTGCTGGCCCCTCTTGCAGGATGGGCATTCTCCCAGCAGTCTTGTTTACCGCCATGCCTGTCTCCTTCAGCATCTCGAGTTTGTTTTCATTCTTCGATAAGCTCACTGCCCTGGACCAGAGGAGTGTCTTCTCTCTGTAGGGTGCCCTCAGTGTAAGTGAGACTAGACAATGTCCTTTCTAGGCCTTCTCCTGGGAAGCCACTAACAGGGGATGGAACTCTATCCCTGCAGACAAAAATAATGTGTCTCATCCTGTGATACAGAAAAGCTCCTTTACACGCATGATATTCAGTACTGATTGTCCCAGAGTCGGATTTTGACCTCTAAAAGAAGGGAAGCATTTCATTACCCTGAAATATATAGGCTAAGAGAATTGTCAATAATATTAATAACCACCGAGAAAAATTGCTTTCCTGTGAATGCTTGTTTCATTCTTACCCAGGTGGGCAGGTTGCATACTTGAAGATGATGATGACACTAGAGAACAGCAAAGTGAGCAGCTGGATCAGCTTCTATTTAATTAATTAACTCAACAATTATTTATTGAATGTCATCTATGTCCTAAGACTCTCATGGGTGCTGAAAAAAAGTAAAAGAAATCATTTCTACCTCTCAAACTAATGGAAGAGAAAGATAAAGAACTTTCCTTAAAAATTGTCCAAAGTGAGTGATAAAATGGATTTAAAATCCAAGTGCTGTGGACATGAAGGAGGGAGCAGTTCATTTTGTCTGGGGTGATCTGAAAAGATGACACAGAGGGCAGCTGGATTCAGACCTTGAAGAATAGGTAGAAGTTTGCTGAGTAGTGAAGAAACTTGAAGGGCATTCCTGGAAAAGGGAACAATAGATGCCAAAAACAGAGGTAAAATTGTGCAGCATATTTTTGGAACTGTGATGGGGACAGTAAAATGAACTGGTCTGGAATCAGATGGCCCTAAATTCTGTCTGTGGTCTGCCACTCAGGAGAGGGTTGTCCCTCAACAGTTTCGAGGATTGGTTCCTGTCAGCGGAAGCTGGAATAACAATAATCACAATACTTCACGGGGATAGGAGGATGAATGGCGGATGAGATGAATAAGGGAAGTGAGGCAAATGGTGGATATATGTTGACTGGGATGGTTGGGGCAGTAGGCATTAGCTTCCTAATGAGCTATAGGGGAACTCATCTGTAACGGTAGGTCAGTGCCTGGTGGAGAAGGACCTTCCATATTAACCTAAGGAGACTAGAGATTATGGGAGAAGCCGTGGGGAGACATCAATAGTTTCTTAATTAGTTAGGGGAAATTACCTAATTTGTTATCTGAGTTGTAAACAGTTAATACCATTTGCAACTTGGAAGATGGCCAAGCAAGGGAGAAGATTGAAGAGAGGAAGAGCCTTTGTGCAGCCTTTGCAATTATCCACACAAGAACAGTCAAAAACTCTAAATTTAAAAAAAATTTTCCATACAAAAGTAATACATGCATTGTACAGAAATTTGAAAATTAGAAAAGAGAAAATGGGAAAATATTAACTACGGTCTTGCTACCTACAGGCAAACATAATCAGAAATACCTTGGTGAAGACTCCTTTTTGTATGAGTTTTCTTTGTTTCTTCTACATAATTCTGCTCATGCTAAGTCCTGCTTACAAAATCCCCTAACATCACAGTAGATCATGTGCGTGTTTCTACATTAGTATACATTCTTCTTAATCCTCATTTAAAAAGATTAAATAGATATTGTGAATCAGTAATGAACATTTTGTGCCTTAAATATTTTCCATATTTAACAGTTATTTAGTAGGATGGATTCCAAGAAGTAAGATTAACTGATCAAATTATACTTACATTTGACAAGTTTTAGGTAAATTTGCGTGCTGACCATTGATAGAAGGCAATGCCATATATTGATTGATAATTGGTAAACAATTAGTATTTTAAAATGCTTATTGTTTTAAGAAAATGACGTCAGTCTTTTGTTTTAATTTGCATTTCTTCAGGAAGATTTTCTCATACCCTCTCTTGAATATTTCTGTTCAGATTATTTGAGTAATACTAAATATTGCTGATTTACCAACAGTATATCACTGAAACATGGGGTACTGAGATCTTCCAGTTCATACGTTATGGCTCTAACCCATCCCTCCATCAATTCTTCTCCTTTATTCCTCTCCTTCACTTACTCAGTAGTTTTGAGACCCTACTATGAGGCCATCGACCCTGAATCCCACGGTAGCTCACCTGCCTCTGCTGAGCTGACAGCACTGCTTGTAAGGAAACGGTGAAGACGATGTTGTGAGCGTGTGTACTTGTGCATGGGAAGAGGTGGGCTAGTCCAAATTACTTTTGCAATTTTCACTTGTGTGCTTATTTTTTTTAAACTCTCTCTTCTAAGTTATAGAGTAGAACAACATAGATTTGTTTTAAAATGATGGCTCAGCAATCTCTAATCTATAAATATTGGAAAAAAAGAAAGTCATATTAATTACTTTGCTTTAATAACTGGCCAAATTTAAAACTAGTCAACATTATCACACTGTAAGTAATATCTCTTGGAGACAGACTCAAGTGCCGCCTCACCTCTCACCGTTAGTGTATCTGTGGTGAAGAAATCCCGTGTTCTCCCTCTCTCTCCTTACCTCCTTAGGCATCACATCAGCATCTAATGCGATAAGACAGCAGGTGGGAGGGGTGAGCTAGTGGAAGCGTGGAGCAGAGGAGCAGGTCAGCCTGCAGGCTGGATGTAGGTGTCAGCGTGGGTGGAGGCGGGATGGCAGAGAGGGTGCTCACTACAGGCTGAGCCTTGTCTAATCAGGAACGATGGAGCATGAGCCCCTCCCCCAGCTGGAACTCTGTCCTGACCCGGCCGTTTCCGGCTCTTTAACTGCAGCGCACCACGCCTCTGGGGCCCTGTAAAGCCCAGGGCAGGCTAATGTTCACAGCAGCAAATAATTATCCAAATGAATTAACTCATTTTCTTGTTGTATGAACATCCACGCTCAAAGCTAATTGTTCATTTAATTAAAGCCTTCAGCCTTAATCAGGATTACCTCATACGTAATCCACACACATTGAAGATATCTCAACTGCTTTCCTTGTTATGTACCTGAAACCCAGGCAGAACCTGCAGTCGATAAACACTAACTCAAGAGCTAGAATTATAAATAGCGGCACAATAAAATAACTGTCACTAGCTTTTTCCAATGAGGTGGATTGATGTTGGAATATTGTCTATGGGGAGATGACTTTAGGGATTTTTAGTTACCATCATTTTTCTTCCATTTTATTATTAATATTCTACTTTCTGGTTTTTGCTTCTTTTCAAATGAACATTTTTGGCAGTTCAGTCTTTGGATGATCATATATTCTTTCAGAACTAAGCATGAAACTGGATTATGTGAGTCACGGTTTAACAAAGTCGTATATTCCAGGGCTGGAGCCTCATGTGGAGTTTTGTATGGGGACTCCCCGGCAGGACCGATTTCAGGTGGCTGGGGGTCTGGGATTGGCTGAAGTGGTGGCTATGTTGGGTGCAGTCCGGGGGTATCTTTGGCTGATGAGCATGACTGTCTTTAGTGATCACTTTACTTCCTTCTAAAATATCTGTGTCAAAATTTCCAAGAGACTGAAAACACAAAATGATCTGTATTAAAGAAAATCAGGGAAATTATCATCTTATATAGTGAAAAAGTTTGTGAATAAAGCTAACTTCATACGTGGCTGGATTCAGCGTCCAAATTACGTCTTTAAGATGCAACTTCTCGACATCTCTTGGCTCTGTTCTCCCCAGTGTCAGTTTCAGCTTCATATGGTGGCAAATGACTACCACCGGCTCCACCAACACTCAGACCCCACAGAGAAAAGAGAGTGCCCCTTCTCTTAACAGTCCCAGTAACAGCCTCCTTTACTCTGTGTGGGTCCTGGCACCACGACCAGCAGACTGCAGTGAGCTCACTGGGCAGGAATGAGTTCCAAGTTACCCCACCCAAGGACCTGGGGTTGAGGTCAACTCTCCTGGAATTTCTATGGATCGAGATTAAGAAAAGGGGGTTGTTATCTAGAGAAAACCTAAAATATTATCAGAAGAAACTTGAATGGATGGACAACAGCAAAAATAACAGATATTCATCTGAGGATGGGGATGAGATTATGTGGGAAATATGGTACAAAAGCAGTCAATTCAAGTTCTTTTAAATAGTCTCTTGTGGAGTCTTTCCTTGTACTTAAAATGGCAATGGGGGGAGGGGGTTGGTGACATATCTTAAAAGAGCTTGGTTTGCACCTGCCGCCTTCCCAAATCTGTGCTGTGTTTGAAACAGGGTACCTGAGTTCTATTTCCTACTGGTCGGTAAACTGGGAAACTCAGAGACTCAGTCTCCACGTTGCCAAACAAGGACTGCTGCGTCCATTCTGCCAGCTTCTCAGGGGCTGTTTGAATGTCAAACAAGACGGCACAGTGCTTTGTTGTAGCACATATACTGTGATCGAAACAGGCAAAATTGGAGATCTTAAGCCATGATGTTCGAGATTCCTGACAGTGTACTTCCAAGTATTTGCTGTAACATGATTTCTTCCTGTACATAATTCACTAAGCCTGGGTCTTCTGATAAATTTCACAGAAGCAACTTCAGTCATTGTTAGGAGATTTAAATTTCACGGGCAGTGCCAACTGAACTAGAACATTGCCGATTATATTACAGAACTCTGCTTCCTCGAGGCCCCCCCCTTGGAGAGCTTTGTCAATAGCATCCCATCCTTCTACGTGGGATTTCCAATGAAGCCCACTGAAGAAGCCCTCTTGCCTGAAATAAATTTGATAGCTGATTGGAATAAGAGGGTGATAGATTAGTGACACTAGATTATGGAGGATCTTGGAAATTGAGCTAAGGAGTATATACTTTTCAAAGGTGGTGGGGCCCAGGAGTACTTCTTGACCAACAGAGTGATATGATGAACATATTTTTCAGGGAGAAAATTCTGACTGATATCTTCTATATGTAGACAGAGAGACTCTGTCCAACCAACCTCACGGCTATAATGCCCTGATCAGATCCAGGAGGATAAGCTATGCGGAAGCCAAAGAAGAACTGGCACTCAGAAGGAAGGTCAAAAGAACTTGTGTGATGGGTCCCTTTCAAGCTTCTGAGTGGAAGAGTCCCTTACTGCCCTTTACCCACAATTTCCTCATAAAAAGGGGCTTTCCTTTTTCTTCCATTGTGGATAAGGTATTGCTTAATGAATTGGGGATTGTACTAGATGGCCAAGTGCTCTCATCTCACATGGCTTTGGGCCTTGAGCCAGTCCCCAGGCACCATTTCTTTAAGGTGACTCTTTAGCTCTTTAGGCGATACCAGCTAAAATATCTACGACCATCCATGAGTGAACACTCTGCATCTTCAAATATCTCTCATCACCAAGGAATACAATAAAAATCTGCTGTGATGTCACCTATGGCTCTGTGCTTCACAGATGGGCCGAACAACATAAGTGTCAGCCTCTAGTCATTTCTGAAATAAAATGTTGAAAGGCAAGGAAAATCTGAGACTTCTACCTCCACAGAAAAGCTGCATAGCAGAAACCAGAGGGACCAGGAAGTGGCATTTTGACTCATAGAATCACTGAGTTGATGCCCTTCAAGGTGGAACTGAATTTTACCCATAATACTGTCTATTAAGGGAATTATATTGAAATATGCAGAATGTGTTCCATTCTGACTGTGAAATTCTCCAGGCATTTTGGAAAACAAAACAGTAGCAATATTTGTTTTAATCATCTTAAATGCTGAAATAGTCAAATCGCCACTAAGTTCCATACCTCAATTCCCTCGGAGACCCTACAAGCAGCTTGGCCAGTATTGCTCACACAGACTAAATCTCCATCAGTATTGGCCGAATGAGTGAGGAACACACTTCTTTGGGTCACCAGTTGCTCTTTGAAGAAGGACTTGAAATTTTTATTTTAAATGTGCTGACAGTTCATTAGAAAAGAGGCAAATTAGGACAACGTTACCCCACTTGTTGAGTATAAAGAAGGGTGTGTGCTTTCAACCGTGTAGATGCCAACAGTGAAGAGGAACAGCACATGTTAGAACCAGCTGAAGACTCTCAAAATCACTTCCTAGGCCCCAAACGACTGGTTTCTTTGCATTCTCTTCCCATGGACACACAGAAATGAGAACTCATTTGATCATCAACCAGCTAGCCCATGTCAGGCAGCTCAGTGTGCTTTGGTGGGAAGAATACCGGCTGCTGAAAAGTCCGGCAGGCCACCCTGGGTTTGTCCAGCTCTATCGTTGATGGCTGTTTGGCTTCTGGTGCCTCAGTTTCCCCATCTAGGAAACGGTGGTGCAGGGTTAGGTTGGAGAATGACATAAAAAGCATCTGGCAGGTAAGGGAACCATAAACGCTATCCTTCTCTCCCTCTTCAAAAACAGCTAGGTTTCCAAAGAGTAATAAGAGAAGTCTGAAGAAATCAATCTCTTCATTCTCTCTGCTTACTTTTCTTACCTTTTCTCATATAGCCACTTCCCATTGTTTTTTCTTTTCTGTTCCATTCCTGGCTGTCCTGGTGCACCTAGATTGCTCGTTATCCATTTATTTTTGCCTTACAAGAAAGGCGATGATTCCAAATGCTTCCCATGGACATTGGCGGAGCATCCTTGTTGCAGGGGGACACAAATCTTTTGGGGGCCATGCCTGCACCGTGGAAGACTGGAAGAGACATCTGCATGTTTCAGTCAACAGAGAAGCACCTGGAAAGGGTATGCTGGCATAGGTCTCTTTCAGAGTAAATAGGAAATTCACTGAATCACCTCACCACCCTCGATCTATTCGAGCAAGACATTCGCCCTCTTTTTGGTTGGTACTTTATCCTGTGGCATTCTCAGCAATGTTACAAGCTAGGCGCTGGTACTGAAGCTGATGGAGTGCCAACGGCTGAAAAGAGGAAGAAACAGTTGTCAAAGCAAGCGAATCATTAATGTTTACGGTTTTCCCATCTTCAGGGGTTTGGAGTCCCAGCCGTTCATGGTTTGAGCCTCCAGCTCTGTTCACTCAGCAAGTGGGAAGGCAGGGGAACCACCACCGTGACTGGTGAGTCAGGACCCTCTAGTACAGCCTTCACCTCGGGAGCCGTTAAGCCAATGGTGACAGGCTGAGGGAGGGAGAGGACCAGGGAAAGGGCTGCTTGCTCTGAAATGAGAGCATCTCCTAAAGCGCTCAGCTACCCTGCTCTGCAGGTGGGAAAGACCCACAGTGTCCTGGAATGGTCTCCTGAGGAGTACTTCTAATTCAACGTGCAGTCCTTCAAGATTAACATGGAGGTTGGGGAGGATGTCTGTGGGAGGAAGCAGCTTTGTCTCAGGATCTGATGGGACAATTCTCAGAAGCTTGTGACCTCCACAGGACCAGGCAGTAGCGACACAAGCATGAAGGTGCTATAATATTTCAGAGAAAATGGAGGCAGGAATTTCACAAGGGCGGAGTAGTGGGGCTAACCTGGAGTTTGTGCAATGGACATTTCTGTGTTTTTGTTGCTGTTTGTTTTTTCCCTGGAAGCTCAGCAATTGCTTTATTTTAAGTTAAATAGCTTTTTTTTTCTTTAAGCAATACATATTCATAGTCTAAAAATTAAAAAAATACAGATAAGCAGAAATGCCCCACTCCTGGATTTGATTCCAACACCTGGAGCTACACAGTGCTGCCATTTTTCTTTCTTTTCCTCTCTCTATTCATCTTTTGAAGGTATTCATATACATTGTAATCAACTTTGTTATTTGCTTTTGCACTGAATGATATATAACTTCAAAACTTATTCATGTCTTTACACATTTTCTACAAAGTAATTTTTTAAAATACTATTTATTTTTTATTTGATTTATTTGTTTTTCCTTGTTGGGAAGGATTCACTTTGAGCTAACATCTCTTGCCAAGCTTTCTCTTTTTTTCCTCCTCAAAGCCCCAGTACACAGCTGTACATTCTAGTTGTAGGTCTTTCTGGTTCCTCTACATGAGCCACCACCACAGCATGGCTACTGACAGACAGGTGGTGTGGTTCAGCGCCTGGGAACCAAACCCGGGCCTCTGAATCAAAGTGTGTCAAACTTTAACCACTAAGCCATCAGGGCTGGCTCTACCATATAATTTTTAATGACTGTGGAGCAGTCTACGGTATAGGTATCAATAATTTAATTATGCCACCACTGCTGGACATTTGGGCCTACTCCAGATTTTTCTACAAGAAGCACTTGAATTGGGGCCAGCCCTCTCTCCTAGTGGTTAAGTTCAGTGTGCTCTGTTTCAGTAGCCCAGGTTCAGTTCCTGGGTGTGGACCTACGCTACTCATTGGCAGCCATACTATGGTGGAAACCCACACACAAAATAGAGGAAGACTGGCAAGAGATGTTAGCTCAGGGTGAATCTTCCTCAGCAAGAAAAAAAAATGCCCTTGACTAAACATATTTAAAACTCTGTGGACATTAGTCTCTGTTCACATCTTTAAGTAAAATTCTTAGATAATGGAAAATTGCTGAGTTTGTAGTTTACTTTCTTGTAATGTTTAACATATGTTGCCAAATCACTCTCCTAAATGCTAGAACATCAGGTTTAATTTCTTTTTTAAATAAAATTTTCTTTCTAAATAAAAATATTCAGTTGATTGTCAATCAGAAATTTACTTTCATAATTAACATCTATAGAGTAAGATCAGTCACATAATTCACAGAAATGACAGTAGCAACCACAAAAGACACTTAAGAAAAAGAAATAAGAGAAGAAAAAACATTAAAAGAAAAAAAACCAAACTGTGAACTATGAAGGTAAGTGTTATAGACCAGAGGATCCGATAGCCCATATGCGGTATGAAGACACTCACTTGCCCCAAATGACTTTCTCATTCTGAACTCTCACCACCCTTCTGTCTTTCTGTTTGTCTTTATTGTATTTGGGGCATATAATTCAGTTACTTGTATACTTTTCATAACTAGATCCAAAGTTCCTGGATGACACCCACTGCCATCTTCACCTTCATTTTGCCTGAATACTAGTAGAATGCTTGACATTGAAGGCATTTGAATGCTTTCTGGATGGATAAATACTCTATTATTTTGATCCAGACTACTCCCCTAAATGTGAATTTAAGTGTTTGCTGAAAATATATTCACGATGTTACATCTTTGGATTTTCCTGGAGCGACTAAGAACACTGGCCGGCAGATAATGTAAACCATTTGCCACAATCATCTCTGGTAGAAGGGCCACGTATGCCACCCCATCACAGGAAACCAAGGCCTTTTTATCCTGAGATTCAATTAGTCTCAATTTAACCAGAGTGTCGAGGAAGCTAGAACGGTTTCCCTCCTTTCTGAGCTGAGTTTCAGGTTAATTTGTCATTTGAGTGTATTCCAGGGCCTTTCACTTCTTTTTTGGAGCCTATGTAGGATATTTGGACAATTGTGACAAATATTTCTACTTATTTGTCCTACTTGGTTGTTAACGTGCAAATATAAAGTTTGTTTCTTTCTGATGGTTATAAATACTTGAGAAGAAATACGTGGAAAGAATAAATAGAGTCTAGGCTCTTGCTTGCTTCCCCTGAATTAGAATGTTTGCCGCATGAACTGAGTGACACGAATGGTAAAACTCTGGGAAAGTATCAATATTTCTTAAATAACATATTATGGGTGGGGTCTTATAAGAATGTTATCTATGATAATTTGCTATGAAAAAATATGGTAGTCTGTGCAGAATGAAGTTGATTTTGACAATTGAATGCATAAAATATATTTTAAATCAGGTCTGTTGTAGACAGAGCTCTTATTTAAGGAGATTTTCAGAATTTTTCAAAAAAATTCCGTGGTTAAATGATTTTTGTGATTTTTTTTAAAAACCATGTTGAAGTTTTGACAAGCTCTTGGCCTCTTCCCACAATTCTCCATCTGGGCCTGCAGAATGATTTCTTACTTCACTTAGCATTTGCTCCCGGACGTCATTCCCTTACACAGTGCCCCGTGGGTTGGGAGGAATAAAAAAGCACTGTGTTTTTTGCTGTCAAAAAGCATTGTGAGAGCAAGCTTTCATTCTCCCTCCAAGTGTAATTAAAGACTTCAATAACCTTAAAACACATTTCTCCATGTTCTTTACATACATTTATTTGAGCTCTTTCTGTGTGTCCTATTTGGGACCATGGAATAGTCTAGTTAATAAAACATTCTGGTTAATTGAATGCTTTTAATTGAATGCTTAAAATGTGTCAGTTACTGTGGAAAGGGCTATAACACATGATTTTATTTAATCATTATACAATCCTCTGAAGTATTTAGTCTTATAAGAATTCTTATCAGAAGGGGAAACTGAGGCTCAGAAAAAGTTAAGTGAATAGCTCTGTGATTTTGCTTAACTTACATAAACTTTCTAAGTTGTAGTTTCTTTCATTTATGAAACTAGGGTAATGATAATACGTCCTGAGGAAGTTCTTGTGATGGGTAAGCGAAGTCTTGGATGAGAAGCACAGTGACCACCAGGAGTTAAGAGCTGACTAAATTTGTAGTGATTACTTGTAACAGAATAATTTTGGATTTTTTTTTTGCAGAGAACAATATTATGCATAAATCTCGGATTCTGCTGAACACATCTGACCGCCTGAGAATGCCTGGGAGGGAACCATCAACACTTTCCACCAGCCTGTGAGGCACAATGACAACCGAACCCCAGGAGCTGGACAGTCGATTTCCGGAGCTGTGGTCCCAGCACAGGAAGTGGTGATACCACCAATCCTGGAAATACTTTAAGGCATAATAAAGCCTCATCCGATGGAGATAATTTAGGGGTGACTTTACTGGAAGGCAGAGTAGAATCAAATGATTTTCAGGTATAATCTGATGTCGGATTCAGCTCCAACCTGATCATCTTTGATTAAGGATGATTTTGCGCATATGGCTAATCAGGATTTTACAGTTAGCATCCTGTGACTTTTTTCTATTGGACAAAGCACATACTCATTCTTTCTTCCTGTGGATTGTTCTACCTTTTAGTTACATTGTCAGAAATTAGCGATTTGCCAAGCGTGTCCTATTCTCAACGGTATGTAAGTGTTAAGTGTGGGTTTCGATTCATTGAGAATTTTCGCTACCTTTTAGCAAGGCATGAAGTGCTTTAACAATGTTAATATTGAAGCTCTTGCAATTCTGTAGACTGTGCTAAAAGAGAAAAACAGTACCATCGCCTGACGGAGCCCAGTGTTGGCTCACGTCAGCTTCATGCCAAGGTTTGTGGGTCTGAAATTCAGCGAGGTAGGCCAAAACAATGCAGATCTGTGAATAGTGGCTATAAAAAGGGCATCCGTTAGGAAGTTTGAATCCATAAGTAACTCTACAATACTTTGGACCCACAGACAATGGTGGTAAAGGAATTTAATCTTGAACAATCTATTAGTTGGGGAATTTGGATGCAAATTAAGAAAAGCTCCTCATTGATTCCAAATTCCTCATGGATGGTCACCGCCATCTCACCACCAGGAGACTTGTCCATGTCTTCAGGGCCTTGAGACCTCATCATGCTATCTCAGGCTAAGACATCAAATCTTGGATTAGGATAGCCAGCTCTTCCACTGGAATGCAGAATGTCCGAGATGGGTAGGTGGTTCTGGGGTCCCTCAGCCTCAGAAATCTGCCTCAGCCACTGCTGTGTGGCACCACGAAACAAGCTCTGGAGGGGACCAAGGTCCCCTCCAGAGCTCAAGGTAGTTTTCCTTGACGACATTAGAACACAAGGCACCACTATCCCAGCCAGCCCATTCATCAAAATGTCCAGTAAACGCTTGCTATCGTTTGGAATAGAGACTGGGCATAATTTCCTCACAATTACAGACCACACCTTTTTACCTGCTGATAACCAGAATAAATACACCACACAAAGAGCACCATGTGTGCTTCCAAACACTCAGGGCAACTGGGTCAACGCTCTGAAATACCTAATTTTTAAATCATGTGTCATTCTAGCTACTATTTTTTGTGTCTTTAGTCAAATCATGCTTAGACACTTGGGTTGCTTTCTTGCCATTAACACACACAGGTTTTTAGGCATTTTACATACCAAATCATTTTGATATTGAATTATTAGGCCAAGCATATTTTAAAAGTTTTCAGGTGAACACAATTTTCTCTCGTATTTAGAACTCTTAGCATTGAATCTCAATACCTGGCTTTTTTTTTTTTTTTTTAAGTTTGAGCCACTTCTTTAGTTCTTATTTCAGAGATAAAAAGAAAATTTAGCAGTGGAATCCTTTTTTTCAAATGATGTATCAGGACTGCATCAAATAAGCAAGGTAAATGGTGCTGTGCTGGCGGAGGGGGCGTGAGTGCCCAGGCCAGGTGGCTCCTGGTTTTGGCTTCCCTAACTTCCTCCCAAGGGCCTCCAAGACACCCACGTGTAGCCTGGGGCCTCCAAGGGATGTAGGTTGGAAGGCATGTTCTATTTGAGTGGCCCGTGTATGAGCATGCGCCCATCGGCAGCACCACAAAGATAGTGTCTAGATTTCCATCCTAACGGACATGAACACCAGCCTCGGGGTGGCATTCTGACTTCAGGGGGCCTGCCACACTTTGACCTTCATGGGCCCCTGCCTCATAAAAAAGATTAAAAATTATGTTTTATGACTGCATAGCTATCAATACAAATACACTAATATTATATACATAATATTTAGTATGTATTTAATGTTACGTATTAAAATATTTTCTTCAACCTAAAAGTTCATTTTTATTCTGATTTTAAAATAAATTTAAGCATTAATCTCTAAAAGCCTTGTGGGCCTGCTGTGCCCCTGTGTCTAATGGGTACGTCAAAGCCCGCCTCCTCCGTCATCCCAGGGAGTGTCATCCATGGGTCATTCTCCTGAAAACATGATAAACAGGCAGACTTCATGTTGCAACAGTAGCTGGCATTTATAATTAAAATGAGAACGTCACACACAGAAGGCTAATAAGTATAAGTGGATAACCCAAATATGATGTTTGACTGAGCTATTTTAACACAAGAGCGTATTTCTTTTTTAAAACACTTTTTTTTTTTGGTGAGGAAGATTGGCCATGAGCTAAGACCTGTTGCCAATCTTCTTTTTGCTTGAGGAAGATTGTCCCTGAGCTAACATCTGTATCAATCTTCCTCCATTTTGTATGTAGGATGGCGCACAGCATAGCTTGATGAGCAGTGTGTAGGTCCACACCCGGGATTGGAACCTGCAAACCCTGGGCATGCAAAGTTAACCACTACGCCACTGGGCCAGCCCCGAAGAAACTTTTTATTGTGAAATAATTTCAGATTTACACAAAAGAGTTGCAAAGATAGCACAGAGATTGCCCATATGCCCTTCTCCCAGCTTTCCCTAATTTAATATCTTACCTAACCATAGACTGGTATCAAAACTGAGAAATTCACACAAGTAAAACACTACTAACTAAACTACAGACTTTGTTCAGATTTTGCCGTTTTCCAGGATCCTGTCCAAGACCCCACCTGCATCGAACTGTGGTGTCTCATTTGTCTTCTCCAGCCCGTGACCCTTTCCTGGGGCTTCTGTGTCTTTCATGACTGTGACACTTTTTGAAGAGCATTTGGGCAGGTATTTTGGAGAACGTCCCTCAATTTGGGTTTGTCTGGAGCTTTCTGTTAGACTGAGGTTCGCAGTTAGGACAGAGTGGCTGAGGATGACACACCCTCATTGCGCCGTATGAGGGAGCTTGACGGCAGCCTGGCTTAGGACTCGTGGCGTCAACCATGGTCACCTGCTAGTCACGTAGTGGTGTCCACAGGTTTCTGCGAGATAAACATACTGTTTGTCCCATTTCACACTCTGTTTATTAGAAATGACTCACTCAGTCCAGCCCACACTCTAGTGGAGGAGGGTTAAGCTCCAGGTCCTGGAGGGAGGAATTTTAAAGAGCTTGTGGACGTATGTTAGACAACGTGGTCATTAGTAAATATGTTGGAGAGATATTTTGAGGCTGTATATAATACACTGCTTCTCCTTAAAGTTGTGTCCACTAATTTTAGCCTTCCTCAGTCATGTTTCAATGACCAGCTTCATTTTCCATATTCCTTTCACACTTACTCATTGGAATTGTTTTGTAAGGAAGGGGTGTCCCTTCCCCCACTTATTTATGCATTTAATCATTTACTTATATTAAGATGGACTCACGGATACTCATTTTATTCTTATGGTTTCCTCTAATGGTTCCATCTTTGGCCACGGGAGGATCATCCTCCTTAGCTGGCACTGAGGGTGGCATCCTGAGGGCTCCCCAACCTTTCCTGTGAGTGTCTCGTGGAGGCACGGCAGCATCCTGCATGTGCATCCTGCTGGGGCTTCTGGCTCACACTAGCCCTACTCGGCTTTTTGGGGTTTGTTTCATCTTCTCTGATGTTCTTAGCAGCTGTTTCTGTCTGCTCAGGCGGCCATAGCAAAATGCCACAGACTAGTGGCTTGAACAGCAGAATTTATCTCTCACGGCTCCAGAGGCTGGGGGTCTGAGATCCAGGTGCTGGCATGGTCAGGTTCTGGTGAGGGCTCTCTTCCCTGCTTGCAGGTGGCAGCCTTGTCACTGTGAGCCCTCGTGGTGGAGACAGAGAACAAGCTCTCTGCAGGGCCTTTTCTTACAGGGGCACTAATGCCATCATGAGGGTTCTACCCTCATGGCCTCATCAAACCTATCACCCCCCAAAGGCCCCACCTCCAAATACCATCACATTGGGGGTACGGCTTCAACACAGGGTTTGGGGGACATGATTCCGTCTGTAGCAAAGGCTCCTGTGGTGCCCAGGAGAGTCTCTGTCCCAGGTCAGCAAATGCTCAGGTCCTGTTTCTCCGAGCAGGTGCCAGTATCGCCCTGGACAGCAGGTCCGTGGTTCGTCCTGTGCTCTGATGGGCTCAAGAGAAGTCAAGAGTTTCCAGTTTACAAGCTTTTTCTCGTCCTGTAAGGTGAGAGCAACACTTGTTCCAACTCTCCACATCTTCCAGTGGAAACTGGGTGTCCTTCACACATTTATCTTAAACTTTTCAGATTATTTAGGTTTGGGTATTCTTGTTTTGCACCACACAAACTCAGACTTCCAATTCTCCTCCCTTGCAAAGGAAAGTACATAAAACAATTTTAAAAATTAAAAAACAAAGTGAAAAGAAAGGAAACCAAATATAAAAAGGCCTGGCATAGAGAAAAAGAAGCTATGGCATCTATAATATAATATAAGCGACTTTTTTGCATAAAAATTAAAAAAATTCAAATATCTATTGTCATCTTTGTTTGCATTAATAAGGAACATGCCCCATCGAGAAGGGAGAGAACGTGGATCGAGTTCCCTGTCACAGAGAAATTGCCAATGACTCAGTTAATGTGTCCTTGAAATGAAAGAATTTAGCAAATATTTATCTTGAAATTCTGTACAAAATAGTCTTATTAACATGCATTATATTGCATATGTTTATCTGAAAAGGACAACAATTTTATACAGTTTTGTATCATAAAATGTGCTCTAATTAGTCTCTGCTTTCAATTAACTGCTTCCTCGCTCGACTCCTTACCATTTATCCTGTAGCGGGAATGTTACGTGTGCATTTTCAAGATTTTGAATAATAGCTTCCGACGCTTTGCACTTACTGGGTTTAGCAAAACTTGTTTAGATAATATAATTAAAAAGTCAAAAAGAACCTTAAAGATTCAGATGGGCCCTTTCTAAAACTGCACAGAAGTCTGTCATGGAAGCCAGGAGTGAGCTCCTGCAGAGCTGCGGCCTGGGGCCCATGTGCCTGGCGACATTTCGGGCAAAGCCCTCGAAGGCGCTGAGGAGAAACCCAGGGCGCCCGGCCTTCTGGGCTTCAGGGTTAATGGGCAACTCAGGCATTTCGCCTGGTTGGCTGTCAGAGGCCTGACTAGGAAGACATGTTCCTGATGTCTGCTCCCTTTTAACAAGAAATCTTTTCTTCTTATAATTCTCTAAATGTCGTTCCCAGAATTGTTTCTGCAAGAATGGTCGCTAACCTCAGAATTTGTTGCATGCTCAAAAGAAAAGAGATCCTGTTTCCTGTTTTATTGACAATGAGACTTGAAGATACAGATTTCTAGCTTGTAAATAGTTGCTTAGCGCAAAGGGGTTTATGCCAGGTGAGGAAAAAATTATGCTAATTTATTTTATAAGATTACTTACTGTTAGGAGTTGGGTGTGTCCTCCCAAAATTCGTATGTTGTAGTCCTAACCCCAGTATCTCAGGATGTGACCTTATTTGGAAATAGGGTCATTGTGGATGTAAGCAGTTAAGATGAGGTCATACTGGAGTAGGGTGGGCCCCTAACCCAAAAGACTGGTGTCCTTGTAAAAAGGGGACATTTGGACACAGACACTCACACAGGGAGAGCATCATGTGAAGATGGATGCAGATCCGGGTGATGCTTCTGCAAGCCAAGGAATGCCCAGGGGCACCAGTGAAAGAGCAGAAGCCACGCGAAGCCTGGAGCAGGTCCTTCCTCACAGCTCAGGAGGAGCCAGGATGCCGGTCCCAGTAGCTCGGCCTTCCTGCCTCCACACTGGGGGACAAGAGCTTCGGCTCCTTAAGCCCCACCGGTGCAGGGTCTTTGTTCAGCTGCCCGGGCCAACTAGCACTCTTGCATACTTTCTGAGGGTTGAATTTAAAATTTATACAATCTGTCATTTTAAAGGGACTAACGATGTCAAACATCTTCTTGATTTAGAAATGTTGGAGGCACTGCACCTTCAATCCTACCAATGGCTATGCTTAAGACTCTCGTGCCTTTGATGGCTTGGGTCTAATTTCTGCTCAGCCTCAAGCCCACAGGTTTTTGCCAATTTGCACGGCTGAATGGAGCTTAGATGGGAATGCGCCTGGGACGCCACCATCCCAGAAGGGAGGCACTGCCTGGTGAGAACCCGTCCAGACACTCGCGCTCACAGAGGCCCTGACTGTTGAGTTGTAAAGACCTCGAGTCCTGGGAGCTGCACAGGCCGTCTTCTCACTGGCAGCTCAGGGGTCTCAGCTTCTCTACGACAAGCGTCACCTTTGTGAACATCCAGATTTTTATAACCTCAGAGTATCCTACTAGATTTAGCAAATCCTGCTCCCTTTGCACCTTGCAAGTTCTTGGAGGTGGGCATTTTCATCACAACCCCCAAATTATCATCTTGATTCATTTCCCAATATTTAATGAGATGAAACTCGTCCCTCTACACCCTGGGGAAAGAGAAACAAGTGCATTGCACTTTGCTAAAAATACCACTCATCACTCGGAAGGAGATACCGTGAAAACACCTGAGAATCGAGGAAGATTGCCTTTGTGTTCTGTGGGAACCGTGGTCCCGACCCTGACGTCATGGAGAGAGATTTGGTTTGTTTATTTGCCTCCTTGTTTCTGTAACCTTGATGCTTCTGGAGACATCCACAATGCAGTACCGTGGGGGTTATGGTTTTCACCTGTCTGCACCTCATCTCGTCGCCTTCTCTGCAACAGGTGGTGACGGAGATCTCAGGACAGCAGGTCAGTCCTGGTGCAGTTAGTGCCGTGTGTGTGTGTGTGTGTGTTTGTGTGTGTGCGCGCACGCGTGTGCACGTACATGCAAAGTCTGAGCTGTCTTTATCACTTTCATTGAAATTAGCTATCAGAGGTCTTTTGCTCACTTTGCCAATAAAAAGAAGGGACTAAAGAGGTAGAAATCATAAAGTGGAGTGAAGTCGAAGAGAGAGATGACTTCAAGGACGCAGCCTTGGCCGGACAGACGAGCGAAAGTTCAGGATGGGGCAGCAGAGCGGGGACCCCGGGCAGCCCAAGAGGAAAGCGGCTGCCTGGTGAGTGAACGGTGAGGGGGCTCAGGGGAAATTAAGTAGACGGGGCCGAGGCACACTTCTGTCCCAACGCCGGCCCGGTCCGTGTCTAGAAAACTCCCGTGTGTCTTTGTTATTGGGGCCGGTGCCTCCTGCCGCCTTGCCCGTGGGGTCGGAAGGGACAGGAGGATGAAAACACAGGTAGGACCCTCGGCGCCAGGACGGGAGCAGGGCACCAGGCTGGAGGCACCATCCCTCTGCTGCAGCCTCGCCCCTCTTTCCGCACCCCAGTCCTGAGCCGGCCCCCTCGCTGCTGCCGGGCCTCCAGGCTCGGCCTGTGGCCCAGATCCTGCTGTCCTTTCCTTCTTGTGCCGGATGCAGACTGAAGACGAGTCCAACTCGACCTTGGCGAGGGTCGCTGTGACTTTGGCTAAGTCACTTCTCATGTATTGGACGTCTGGTTTCCTGTTTCAAAAAATGAATCTTGGTGGTTCTTTAACTTTTTTTTTTAACCATGGAACTTGTTTTTCAAAAAAAATTTTATATGGAAACCTAATTTGGACAAGCAGAATGAAACAGTGTGCTCGCAGCCGCCGGGGCCTCCTCGCTTCCCCCTAGGCCCTCCGCCCCTCATCCGTCACAGCCTCTGGGCAGCTCCCTCCCGGTACTGGGTACTGTCTGGACCCCTCATTGGTCACAGCCTCCAGGCAGCCCCCTCCTGGTACTGTCTGGGCCGTTAGGGGCAAAGCCTTGAGAAGTGCTGCTCGGTGGGGCTTCACCCTAAAGAAGACCCTGTAGCCAGCACTTTCCGAAAGTGACTCATCAACTTCTAGTCTCCCCCATGTGGGGCGCTGTCAAGGGCTGCCTGGCCACCTGCCCATGGCCACTTGTTGTCACAGCTGCTGGAGGTGCCAACACAGGAAGTCCTTGTTGTCCACCCTCCACTGCCCCATTCGAGTCTCACTCTCCTGGGTGGCCCACGTCCATCTAGTGACCGATGCCTCTGCTCCACTCCACATTGGGGTCAGCTGCCAAGGACCCACCTCTACCTAAAATTCTGATTTTCTTCCTGGGCATTGGCTTTTCCTGAGAAAATAAATGCTTGGATTTTTAAAATCCACCATTTTTGAAAAAATATGAGGCATTACCATATACGAATAAGACACTATGTGGGAACCTGGGACTCCCTCTGTGTGCTCCTATGACAGCGGCTTGGCGGGTGAAACCCTGTGGGGCTGAGTGGATCCGTGTTTCCTGGCACAGAATGAAACTGCTGGAGGAAGCTCACGGGCCGCCCTCTCCACCCTGCAGAAGCTCCGTCATCTCCAAACACGTCCCCTCTGAGCCTAACATGTGCCACAGCTCCGTCTTCGGAGGCAAGGCTTCCAGCAGCCAGAGAACGAAGGGTCTTAGCCGACATGTCATTTAAGACCCAGCAAGCCACTTCTCCGGCTTTTGTGAGAATCCGCGTTGAATGGGTTCCCGCTGAGACTGAGAGGAGGGGCTGGGAGTGTGGGATGGAGCCCCTCCACCATAAGGATACACTCTGGGCAAAATGGTGCGAAGGAAGTTGCATCTGCCTGATGGCACCCACTAGGACCCTTCGACCAAGAAGTTCAGTTGTTCAAGTCACAATCAAAGGTCCTGAGGGGACAACAAGGCTTGTGTCCACCTGTTACTATTGCTCCTGTGAGCCTAGGGATCATTAGGGTGTAAAACTCTGCATAAAAGTACTGATACAGTTGAATCACATCAGCCAGGTGAAAATATGGTAGTCTGAGGGGCTTCCACAACAGAAATTTGTTTTCTCTCTGTTCTGGAGTCTGGAAGTTCCAGCTTAAGGTGTGGGCAGGCAGGGCTCCTTCCGAGGCCTGTCTCCTTGCCTGCAGATGGCTATCCCCTCCCTGTGTCCCCACACGTCTCTCCTCTGTGCATGTCTGTGTGTAATCTCCGCTTCTTAGAGGGACAGCGCTCGGATTGGATCAGGGCCCCCTAACAGCCTCAGTTAAGCTGAGTCTCCTCTTTAAAGGCCCTCTCTCCACATACGGTCACATTCTGAGGGGCTGGGGTCAGGACTTCAAGGTTTGAATCTGGGGGACACAGTTCAGCCTCTGGCAGTCCCCAGCTCTCCATCACCATGGCTAACACTCAGCGATCATTGACTGGTCCCAGGCACCGGGCCATGAGGCAGCCTGACGCGACAAATCCTCCAGAACGCGGGCTCGCAGGTGCTGGCACTGAAGGGCCCAGGGATGGCTTGTTTCGATCAGCTCTTTTACTGAAGAGGAGACTGCCGTGTGGAGAGGGGTGAGGACCTGCCCAAGGTGACATGGCCAGTCAGAGTGGAGCCGGGATGGCTGAGGGACTCTGCCCTAATCTGGAGGTTCCCGCACGCAGGGGGGTCAGCAAGGGATCGCCGTAGGAGCTTCTGGAGTTCACCGCTTCCCCTAGAGGGTGGGGTTCAGCAGCTCTGAGAGCTGGGAGCCCTCAGGGCTTCTGCTGCTTGACCAGGATTGAGAACCACTGCTCCTTCTAGAACAGGGGTCGGCGAACTTCTGATAAACAGCCGGATGTACCTGTTTGTGGCTTTGTGAGCCATACGGTCTCCATTGCAATTGCTCAGCTCTGCTGTGTGATTTTGAATTATAACCATAGTTTTCAGTCATTAACCACCTATAAAAATATGGATTCTAGGGCCGGCCTGGTGGCATAGTGGTTAAGTTCACACATTTTGCTTTGGCGGCCCAGGGTTCGCAGGTTCAGATCCTGGGTGTGGACCTGCACACCACTCATCTAACCATACTGTGGAGGTGTCCTACATACAAAATAGAGGAAGATGGGCACAGATGTTAGTTCAGGGACAATCCTCCTCAAGCAAAAAGAGGGAGATTGGCAATAGCTGTTAGCTCAGGGCCAATCTTCCTCACCAAAAAAAAAAAAGTTTTTTAAAAAAGAAATATGCTCTTGTGTTAAAGTAACTCAGTCAAACATCATATGTGGGCTATCCACTTATACTTATTAGCCTTCTGCATGTGACACTCATTTTTTTCCCTTTTTTTTTTTGAGGAAGATTAGCTCTGAGCTAATTACCGCCAATCCTCCTCTTTTTGCTGAGGAAGACTGGCCCTCAGCTAACATCTATGCCCATCTTCCTCTACTTTATACGTGGGACACCTACCACAGCATGGCTTTTGCCAAGCGGTGCCATGTCCGCACCCGGGATCTGAACCAGTGAACCCCCGGCCGCTGAGAAGCGACATGTGCGCACTTAACATCTGCGCCACTGGGCCAGCCCCATGACACTCTCATTTTAATCATAAATGCCAGCTAACCTTTCCATTGTGAAGTCCACCTGTTTATCATGTTTTCAGGAGAATGGCCTGTGGATGACACCCCCTGAGTTGATGGAGGAGGCAGGCTTTGACGTATGCATTAGACACAGGAGCACAGCACACCCAGGTACGCATGTGTGCACGGTGAAGAGGAACAGCCACGCAGGGGGGTTCTCTTCTGAGGCTGTGAGGGGAGGAGCTGCGGCAGGCCCCTCTCCTTGGCTTGTAGATGGCATCTTCTCCCTGTGCCCTCATCTCGTCTTCCCTCTGTGCATCAAGCCATGTGCAAATGTCCTCTTCTTATAAGGACACAGTCATGTTGGATTAGGGCCTGATGACCTCTTTTTAACTCGATGACGTCTGGAAAGACCCTGTCTCCAAATATGGTTGCATTCTGAGGAAATGGGGGTTTGGACTTCAATACATGAATTTAAAGGGACACAACTCAGCCCATAGCAGTCAACAAGACAGAATGCTAATGACCAAGACAGGGAGTGGGAGGCACCAGGGAAAGCCGTGTGCTGTCACGGGAGCTGGGATGCTCACCCCGAGCGTGCTGAGGGGTCCTCTGACATCAAGAGTCTCCGCCAGGAAGGGTGGTGTGTAGCTGCCACCCTTAAGTTTCTTCCCCTTAAAAACGCTTCTAGGCTGTCAGGATTCACAGGCACGCCTCATGCATTGGTAGCTACAGACCAGCTTGTGACCCAGTGACGTGTGGGGGACCAGGCATGTCCCCTCGGCTGTGGGGAAGCGACGACTGACATACACCCCTGGACAGAATGTAGGTGTTGGATGAGCACTCACAGGTCACTGCTGGTGGACGTGAGTTGTCTTGTTGGGGGTGTGATGGAGACCAACGTTGGCTCGAAGCTTTGGAGGAAGAGGAGAGGAAGAGTTGGACTGAAGTGAAAAGATCCCTTGGAGGCTCAACAAAGCCTCCGAATCAGGTTCTCACACCAGAAGAGAGAGACTCTCCAGGAAAACCTCGGGACAGGCCCTGGGGGTCTCCCGAAAGGCAACTGAAGGGCGTTGAGGTGGGCAGGTGAAGCCAAAATGGTGGACTCGAGGAGCAGAGAGAGAGAATTCTGCTTACTCGGAAACCAGGAGCACAGCAAAGGGGGAAAGTGCCCCCCAGGTTGGGCCGGAGGTGGCCACAGCACCCTGGATGGGGCTGGGCACCCCCTGAGGAATCCTGCAGGCTTGGCCGGCGTGCCAACCCCTGCACGCGAGGTGGCCGGCCTGCACTCTACTGTCTGCAATTATACTCCGACCCGGATGCCTGGTGTTTTCTCCTGAGGTGGGCATGTATGAGAGGCTTCTGGAAGAAAAAGAGAGAGAGTGTAGTGGTAGGAAGATCTCGAACTTACCGAAGAGAGTGTCCAGGCCGAGCACACAATGGGCCCCATCGCTGCCTGCTCAGCACCCTCAGAGCCCTGTGCTGCTCTGGGTGTCTTGAGGGGAGGCTGACAGCCCCGGAGCATTACTGCGGAGGGCACAGCGCAGGGCTCCATGGTATCCGGGCTGCAAAAAGGGCTTTTCTGGCCCAAGGTGCTCGCCCGTGGGCCCACGGGGTGCTTGGGGCGGGGCACGGAGGCGGGAAGTGTGGAACCTCCCCATTTAGGCTGCAACATTGGCATCTCGGGGAGGAGGCGGTGCATGCGGTATTTATATTTGGAAACCAAAACATGTACATACTGTTTTCATAACGCAAAAATAGAAAGCAAAGCGCAGTAAAATCTTTGTTTTATGGAGTGTGCTTTATGCAAGTATGGCGCAATTTACCACGCATCGCATACACACTGAGTGTTCTCCTTTGAAGGAGAGTATGCTTTTATTCAAAAATAATGCTGATTTTTTTTTACTTCAGTGAGGGAAAAGAAGGCTGGGGGCACAAAATTGTAACGTTTAACAAAAAGGAGCATGGGTTCTCAAAGTTACAAAAACACTTATGGAGACGAGAGTTTCGGTTTTTTTTTCCTAGGCTCCCCGGTTGGCCCTCAGATGGAAAGAGTAATCTGTGACTCGGATGGAAATATTCAATGGCCGCGACAAACATGCTTCCTGTTTCATGGGTTCTAAGGCACACTGACTTTACGTAAAGCAGGCTTATTTAACTTGTGAATAGCACAAAGCTTTGGGGGGATTTGAACCAGGATCCCCAAACATCTCGATGTGTTGAAATGTGCGACAATTCTATAATTGGATAGAATGCAATCGTGATCAGTGCGTTTGCTAACAAAAATCTGAATGACATTTTGACTATGGGAAATCATGGCTCGACTAAAGCTTATGTGAAATGGAACTTAGATGTTCGTAAGTATTTAGTTAATAATGTGATGTGGTTACCAAAACAGTCAATGCGACTTGAGCCACATTAATAAAGGTATTGTCTCTAGACCAAGGGAGATGCTCCTCTTTAGTCTCGACAAAACAGACTGCATGCAGACGTAAGAGGTAGTATATACTACATGAATTTAAGAGTGCCGGTTTTGGCCGATGTACACAGAAGTTATTACATCACTACTTGTGACGGCAAAATATTAGAAGCAACCCAACTTCCCCCAACCAGGGGACTGAGTCAGTAAATTAGGGCACGCGAAGAAAAGAGAACATTATGCCGGAATTTAAAATAAGCGTATGTTACTGGATAAATTTTTAAAAGTAGGAAAAGTATTTGAAAGAATTCTATGTTTCTAGAGTTATCCTGATGAGTTGATAAGTGAGGAAAGCAGGACCCAGAAAAGTATGTTGAGAGTAATCTGATTTTTAGGGAGTTAAGAACAAGGAGACGGTAAGGTGAGTGTGTAAGCAGGCACACGCACTGTGGGAAACGCCGCCGGAAGACGTCTGCACTGTGTTCACCGAGACATGGACAAAGCAGTGGGATTATGGGTATCTTGCCTTTTCCTTTTCTATATACTCTAATTATAAAATGGAGATGGTGCTTGGGCATCGACAGACCTGAGACATTTTAAAAAGTTAAATGAGGACCTGATTTCAGGGGAATTATGCACCCAGTTTTGTAAGGAGAAGTGGCAGGGGCCGCGGCGACTGCGCTGGGAGGCAGCTGCCCGCCAGACCCCTCCTCCTGCTGGCGTCCCACGGCTGACTCCCCATCTTCTAAGTATCCTGTCTTTAAATGGTCACTTGGGTAGAACACCCTGGGTCAGTAGTCTCCCTTCTGCACCGTCCAGTAGGGTAGCTACAAGCCACATGTGGCTGTTTGAATTAAATTTAAAATGAAGTAAAGTGAAAAATCTAGTTTCTCAGCTACACTAGCCACATTTCAAGTGCTTGATAGCCACATGCAACCAGTGGCTGCACGTTGGCTGGTGCAGAAGTAGAGTGCCTTTCCATGGTGGCGGAAGGCTCCACTGGACAAAGACGCCTTACAGGAACACAGGAGGTGGTGACGCAGAGT
This sequence comes from Equus quagga, assembly GCF_021613505.1. Classification (NCBI taxonomy): domain Eukaryota; kingdom Metazoa; phylum Chordata; class Mammalia; order Perissodactyla; family Equidae; genus Equus; species Equus quagga. The sequence goes on from NC_060272.1 coordinate 5,086,271, forward strand.
TGAAAGGGCAGGACTTCGTCAGCAGCCTAGACCTCAAGGTCGCTGAGGACAGGGATCCTGTGGGCCCTGTGCCTGCTCCCTCCAGGCTCAGCACGGAGTAGGCGTTGTATCAATATTTGTTCATAAATGGATGAAAAATGATGTGTAAAGATCGGCACATAGTAGGTACTCCATTTACGTGGCCACCGTTTGGTGGGTGTATTTGATGGAGAAGTGAGCCCCCAGACTCCTTCTTTTCCCAGCGCAGACTAGGTAATTGATTATGAAGCTATTATAGCATGCTCCAATAAATATCTCAAGGATAGGGTTACTCACTAGACACAGACATTCATGATATTGCTAAATGCTCGCTGCCATGAGCAATTTGTCAAGGACTCATCTATCACTGAGCATGAGAAGTATTCTAATCAGGAAGTGAAACTGTCTAATCCCTTCCTGCCTTACATGAACCATCCGTTCTGTCTGCTCAGGAAGGCGAGATGGGTGTGCACGTCTACGAGGTGAATAATCAGCGCCCGTGACGTGTCACATCTTCAGAATCCTGACTCTGTAGCAGATCTGCACGATGGCAGAAGAGAGGAATACGTGACTAAGTAAAATAAGAGGGCTGTGTGTCCCAGGAGCTCCTGGCGGGACAGCAGAGGACAGACTCAGTTACCCCATCTTTGCTGCTGCTCCTCGTGGCGGGCACATCTCTTGTTTTGGGTTTGGCTCTCTCATTTGAATTCTGCTGGAGCTGCTTCTTCTGTATGCATACATCCCTGCTTCACCTTGTGTGCCTGTCACCCCTTCCTACATCCATTTTAATTGTCCCATTTCTGCTATGGTTTTTGGCACCGGACTTCTTTGTAACAATGGCTGGAAGAATTTCCTATTTCTGCTGATTAAATCTGTTAGATTTTTTTTTCTGGGCCTTATTGGGTTGTTTTAATTTCCTCTTGTTTATTACTTTCCTTGTCAGTGACATTACTATTCCTTGAGTTGCTATCGTATCCTTGTGTGTGTGTGTGTGTGTGTGTGTGTGTGTGTCTGTTTAATTACATGCGAATGAACATACAGGAGGATAAAAAAGATCATTTAGAAAAGCAATGCTGACTTTCCAGAAACATTGTCAGTCTTAGACCTTAGTTCCCTCCGTGTTGAAACACAGTATTTCCATTTGGGTTGCATTTTTAGAGCAGCTTTGTAAAACAGTGTTTTGGGTTGGAGGTAGAGCTAATCAAGACTGCAAAATGGGAGAAGGTGGTTGACTCCATCCTTTCCGCCACGCCCTCTTGCTACTGGCACTATTTGTGATGCGTTCCACCAGGCAGCCAGAGACCTGCTCTCCTGGCTTCATCTCCCCAAACAAATTGAACTGCATCCGTTTCTCTCAGCTAGAGCACTCTCCTTTTCCCTCAGTCACAGACCACATTCTAAGTATCCCAATGTGTATTTTCTTCAAGGGGACAGATGTCTTATTGCAGCTGAATGGTCCATTTCTTTAGACGGTGCCTAACAGGTCCTAATCCCAGGTGATTTAGATAGTGTGCTTGCTTGGCAGTTACCTGCAGGAGGTGTCAGCATTCATGCTTAGCAGGGAGCCATCAACCTGCCTACCTGTCCAGGGAGGGATGATTCCAAGATGAGGAGAAATGAGAGCGGGACATCAAGCAGAAACAAGTCAACTAGACATCTGAGATCATCATGGTTTGGGGACCCCCTGATGGCCACAGAATATCATGTTCTCACAGAAGTCACACATGTAAAGTCCAGTCAAGCCCTTCAGAGACAGGTCGAATTCCTTCTTTTAGAATCTGATGGAGGCCCGTAGAGTCTTGACTTCTCGTCTAGCACCAAGTTCTTTCTCCACATTCCTTTCTGTCCCTTTACCTTCCAGGGACCATTTTTATAATAGATGTACTAATGCCATTGTCTTCCAGGACTCTCCTGCCTCTCTTCCCGGGCCTCACTCACCCAGCACACTCCAACTTTGGGTGACTCCTGCCGTTATCTACCCTACTCAAGTGATTAACATGATTGGAGAAAAAGGCACAACCAGGCACCTGGTCCTGCTCTGAACTCACAATCACAAACCTTCCAGTGGGCATCAACGCTGGCCTGCTCTATTTCTTTAAAAAGTTTTTCCCACTCTCCCTGGTGCCTATTTGATGTCTCCACTGTGAGGATCCTCTCACACCCTCTGTCTTGTTTCCTGCTCTGGCTGGTGACCCGATCTCATACTTCATCCAGACATCAGAAGCCACCAGGTGAGAACACACTCGTCCCCCAGCCCCACAGTGATAACACTGCCTGCACTGAGCCATCCTCTCTTTCTTTCTGTTTCCCCCCCATCAGAATCCCGTCTCTTTGTGTATGCTCTGGACTCCTCCCACCCTCACCCTCTCAAAGAAATGCTGCTGTGGGGTGGTCCTCTGCCCTGCATTCATTTCTCCTGCTCCATGGGGTCATTGCCATCAGCATCTCCACATAGTCTAGGGTCTTCTACATCTGTGACTCCACTTCTCCTCCTTAGACCTGCCTGCCTGTCCCCATCCTTCCCAGCCTGCATTACCTCGCTATCCGACACTGATAAAGGCACTCAACTCTGGGCCTGCTCCTGTCAGCATCACTGAGAACCTCCATGTCACCAAATCGAAATAAGACACTTGCGTCCTCCTTTTCCTCACCTTTCAGGACCGTTCAATACAAATAGTCACACGTTCTCAGAGCATGCACTCTCCCCACAACTGCCGGCATCTCTGAGAGGCAAGGGACCCGCCTGTCTTGTTGACCATTGTGTCACTAGCAACTAGAAAGTGCCGACTCACAGTAGGTGTGCAAAAAATATTTGTCGCACGGAGAGAACATATTCGTTGTGAGGCCTGACTTGTGCGAGGCTGCACTCTTGGGGTTTCCTCCTGATTCACACCCGTCTCTTTCTCTTGTCCGTATTCGGCTCCACTTTCTCTCTATGCTTTCTAATGTTAGTGCTCTTCAGGGTTCCTGGGCCATCTCAGAGGCGGTCTTGGTCATTCCCCTGGTTTCAAGTCCTACACTCCCCAGTGCATATTTCAGCCCTTGTGTGTCTCCTGAGATCTGGCCTCTGTGTCAACTTCCTAGTGAACTTCTTCACTTTGAGCTCTCATGCTCATCCCGTATTTATTCTCTCCCTCAGGGTTTCTCATTTCTATGAATGAGATCGCCATCCACCTGACTGTTCAGAATAGAATTCCACGGCTCATCTTTGTTTCCTCTGCTTCCTTTTCCTCGTCCCTGTGGCCCATCTGATTAGCAAACCCTTCCAAGTCTGCCCCTAAGTGATGCGTTATCTCCATCCACTTCTTGCTCTCTCCCACCGCTCGCCCAAGCCACACTCCTGTCTCATCTATGCCCCTGCGAGAGCTCCCTAATGCCACCATCATGATCGTCCCCCAACCCCCCACCCTTTCTGCCCCACGGCCACCAGTTAGATCCTCAAAGCTTGCTGGGTTCTCTCCCTCCCCTGTCTGGGACTCTCCAATGGCTTCCCGGGACACTTGGAAGAAACCTCAAGCTCCTTCTGTGACCTGGCGCTTCCCCACCTTCCTCCGGAACCCTGCTCCTCGCTCCCTGTGTTCACCCACGCCTTCTTCCAGCTCCTCCACATTCTTTCCTGCCTCAGAAATCTTGAATGTGCTGTTCTCCCTCATAAACGCTTTCCGCTGACCCCTTCCCATGCTGGCTCTCAGCGCTCCTTCAGTTCTCGGCTTGACTTGCACTCTGGGCAGGCTGTTCCTGGCTGCACCATGAAGAGTACCCCACTCGGTAGCCTTACTATGGGCACTCTTTGTCTTCTCCATAGTTTGTTTTCAAACATAGTCACCACAGTTTGTTTTCAAAAACTTGCTTACTTATCAGTTTATTGACTGTCTTGCTCACTAAATTATAAGTTTCATGAGGACAAGGACCGTATTTGACTTGTTCCCTTCCGTAGTCTCAGTGTCAAGCACAGACAATGTCAATCACATTCATTGATTATTTCTATTATGGGGTCAAAATTTTGTATTTTCACTTTTTGTACCTTACTCTATTCCCCCTCCATAATTTCTAGAATATTAATGAAAAAATATAGAAGAGAAAGACTCTATGTAGATGTTGGAATTATAGTTTCTAATAGGCAGAGCACATTTTATGATTTTCAGCTTCAAACATTTGTCTGACCCAGAAACGTGCCCCTGCAATGATTATTGTTGTCATATGATTAATCACCCACACATAATATTTATTGATATTCATTTATAATGTTAATGTTTATTCATCAGTCATGAGGCCCCTCTGAAAGCTAGTTATGGATCTGAACTGCCAGATGCTCTGATTTCCTCACGGCCATTAGGTTATCTGGGGTTGGATGCTTCCTGTTTGTGGAAATTTTATTTAGAGTCTTTTCTGCGGATGCCTTGGTAATTCAAGGATCTAAGTCTAACTTTTTCACCATTAGATTTATTTTTCATTTTGAATAAAAGTAAAAAAGAAAGACTATTTCTAACTGACCTTTGAAAACAGCAGTACCCATGGCCGAAGTGGTTGGCACGCATGGTTTGGGGAAGCTCTAGACAGAAGTTATTGGAGACTGGAAGGGGAGCCACCCTCTTGGTTAGCCTGAAGACACTTCACCTGCTTGTATCCATAATATGATTGCTAAAACATTCAAAGCCCCTAGAGACTTAGAGTGAGTAGTAAAACAAAAGGATGAAGAGATGGCTATTGCTGGTCAAAATAACAACAATGAACCATCAAGACAACATAACCCAGAGTTGTCATGTCGGTTACCTTTTACTAAAATGACTTCTAATGAGTTGGAATGGCCACCAATGAGACCTAGAGAGGACGACCAGTTGGTGAAGACAGAAAACCTGAGGGTTCATTAGACTCCAGTCTGGGGTCCACATCCCCCACTTCCTGGATGCGTGGGGAGTTATGCATGTACCTTCTTTCAAACTGCGGTTCCTCATGTGAAAAGCAGGGATAAAAACGCTAGCCCTCTAGGGCTGTTGGTAGGATTGCGTGACACTCTTCCGATAGAGTATTATCTGCCTGTTATCATTGGCAGTATCGTTAGTGTCAGTTCCCTCCAAGACCGAATCTCCATAACGCTGTTCTCTCATAGACCGACCACGCCTACAATTTTACACTCCAACCCTCCACTGAGATAATATCCCAGTGACTAAAGCTGTTTTCTTAAGAACTGCCTCTCCGATTCTTGCTTTAAATGCACCAGTTTCTAGATAGTCCTTCCTGAAGGGCAGTGGTTCTCAGCCAGGGGCGATTTCACCTCTCCCTCCCAAGGGACACTTGGTCTTGTCTGCAGAGGTTTTTGGTTGTCACCCTGGAGGGAAGGGAGTTGCTGAATCTAGTAGGCTGAGTCCAGGGGTGCTGCTCAACATCCTACTGCGCACGGGACAGCCCCCAGGACAATGATTTATCCGACCCGCCATGTCAATCGTTCCGGGTCGAGAAACCCTGTCGCAGGGCATTGTGTGACTAGGGAGGCTTTCTTTTCGTTCTTTCCACTTGACATAACTAAAACCATAAATGATTGTCTTGGAAATTTATCATTTTGCAATCTGGAAAAAAAAAAAGATTGCATTTTGAGTCTCTAAATTGCACAAGCAGATCCAGGCTTCAAAACTATTCGTTTAGGAGTTTTAAAACATATTCATTTAAAAATCAGGCACCACGGGAAGCCATTCCTTTTAATTACTTTCTTGAGAAGCAAATATAAACTTTAAGCCCAGAACACCGTGTGGATTAGTGGTGTAGTAATAAGTTCACGGTTATTTCAGACATCAGCAATTAATCTTCCGAGCATCCAAAATGATTTCAATCAAAGGGTTCAAAAAAGGAGGTCTCACACACTGAAGAAATAATAAGGGGAAAACACACATTTCAGAGCAAGTCAAGTAGAAACTGTTATTTTCTAAGTTTTTCCCCATGCATGCATTTTTTAAGTCTGCAGCCACTTTCCTTCGCTTTTTGGATGCTATATCCCCAGTGTGTAACTATGGGCTCGGCCCGGATGATCTCTGAGGTCCTTCAGCACTGACGTCCTGGGGTTACAGAACATTTCACTGCTCTGGAGATGGCACAGTAGAGCAGTATGGGTGTCACCAGACCCACTTCATTCTTGATTTTCCCTCCAAAACAAAGTGTTTTCCCCTCTAACTGGTTATATCTTTCCCCTTGATCTTTGCTGGGCTCTACTGTCTTTCATACGTCCCAGGAATCAGACATTTTAATGCACTTTCATTTCAAAACTGGCTGCTTTCATCTCTGATCAAATAAAGAACGACACGAAGGGGGACGCACATATCCTCAGCTGTCGGACACCACTGCAGAATGACTTGTAGGATTTTATAGTCCTGTGATTTGAAATGTCAGCCGTGTCAGCAGGGCCAGGGGAAAGCCCGCGGACTTATGTTTTGATGGTTCCTCAAAGATTCCAGTAAGCTGGGTGACACGACTTTCCGGAGCACAGGACCACGCTCCTTGGAGAAAAAGCTGCAAAAATGCCTTGTCGGGCACTGCATCAGCTCTTGGCATGGGGCAATACCCAGGGAACAAATTTGAGTCGACCTTTAAATACATCCTATGTCTTGGATTATTTTTCTTGAGTAGCGTCACAGCCCCAGAAGCCCAAGGTAGGTATGCGCTCTGCTGCCAACCAGCTCTTCCAGCTGCTTCCTCGCTTCGTGCTGGGGCTGGATCCTAAATACACTCGTACAGGAAGCAGGATCCTGAGGGCAGCGGATTTCTTTGTTTACAAACATGACATGTTTTGTGCTTAAACGTGCAGTGCAGCGAACTCCAACATTTCATTCATGTTTTCAGAATAATTAATCAGTAACTTTAGCATGGCATTGTTTCCTTGCAAGACAGCAGTTTTTGTCCTCTCCTTTTGCAGTAATGCAAAACGCTCACTCGTTCCTGTGCAGCCTCTGGTCATTTTCTCCCCCTTTTCTCACTTGGCTCTTTGTAAAGGAGGCTTGTGTTGTGTTCCCATGGCGGAGGTGGCACTACTGGTCTTGGAATCTGCTCTCCCTCCCCTTGTGGCAGCCTGGCAGACACGCTGCTTCCCCGCCTCCCCCTCCCTCCCCTCTTACGTGTATCTTTCCTCCCCAGGAGGCAGTCCCCACTGAGTTTCCAATATCATAATAAACAAGAACTTTTTCTGCACATGGCAGGAATCCCCGCGCCCACCCCCCCGCCAACATGATGGCCTCCAAGCTTCACCGTGTCTCCCAAGAATAGCTTTGTTGCCCACTTAGCACTCAGTGTAGACAAAGAACACATCAGACTAATTGAATCCATGTGACCAACCTGTGGTATGTGATAACCTGGTGCCTCAGCGTCTTTCTGATCTAAAAGGCCCAAGAGCCACATTACAAAATCAATTTACAGCCAGACACCTCTTTATATTTTTGTCTGAATCCATATGGTGCGTCTCTGTTCTTAGTACTTTAAGCTGTAGTCAGTGATACCATTTTCAATATCCTTTTATAGAAGGAATTATTTATAGCAAGGATTGTTTGCTTTTAAGGAGAAACAACTCAAGTGAGAAAATTAAAACAAACAAACAAAATCACCTCCCGGTGGAGTTCTTGCCTGTCTCATGTGAAGGAAGCACCTTCAGTGACCCTGAGCACACGGTCAGTGGAAGAAAACCCGACTGCAAATATTTACTACGAAAGCACGTGTACCATTTTAGAAGGACCACAGTGGAAAAGACAGTGATAGAAATCCACACATTCATAAGAAAGGATGAGGGTGCGCTTCAGAATCTTACTTTAAAAAGTGGAGCGTGCATGCATATGGCTGCACTTACTGAGAAAACAGCAGAGACGGCCGGGTCGCAGCTCTGCTGTTTCAATTATTGAACTCCGCTTCCACCAGCTTCACAGAAGACGACGTCTTCCTCCATTCCCAGACAGTCATCTATTTGTGTCAATTTGTTCTATTTTAATCCAGGATGAAAAACTGACTGTTGGGGCCCAGTCTCGCCAGATCTTTACTGGCAAAGAGGAGAAGGAAATATGTGTCAATGTTCTGGCTATTTCAGACAACACCTTTCTCTTGCTCCTAAATGATTCGGGCAATTTGGGGCAAAGGAGGTTTTTATTTTCTCTTCGGAATTATCCAGATAAGGGCCTCAGTTCTCGACTTTCCTGTCCGCAGGAGCCTGGCCTTCAATATTTGATACAAAACTTAGATGACTTGAAAGAAACCACATCATGTTTGAAAACCTTGGAGTCAAGGAGACATCCAGGATATTTTGCTCAAAAACTTAACGTTTCTTTAAAGTCGGAGGAGAAAGCCAACTTCGCTTCTGTCAATGTTTAGTGTTTTGTCTCTGTAACTGTCCTCCCTTCTCTTTTGTCCGAGGATGAGGGTTACCCAGTGGGGTGGGTGGGCTCGTCCCGCCTGTGCGCTGCCAGATCCTGACCACAGGCCTCCACCGCACACTTGGCTGGAAGGGTGGTAAAGCCTTCCATTTTCCCTTCCTAATATCCTCTGCCTGTTTTCAAACCATTAGGTGTGAATGATGAGTTTAGAGGATTTGAGACGTTCGATTCTTTCAAAGCCAGGATGGAGAGCTCAGGAAACTGGCAGAAGGTGGGAAAATACCCTCGAATTTGTTGCTGTTCCCGTAAGGGCTGGGCTGCTGGAATGCCCGCGGGTATTATGGCAATGGTATCCCATGCTATTTTATGCCTTTGAAAGAATTGTATACTCTTCCAGGCACCTGGATTTCTTTTTTTTTAAAGATTGGCACCTGAGCTAACATCTGTTGCTAATCTTCTTTCTTTTTTTTTTCCTGCTTCTGCTCCCCAAAGTCCCCCGGTACGTAGTTGTATATTTTAGTTGTGGGTCCTTCTAGTTGTGGCATGTGGGACACCACCTCAACATGGCCTGACGAGTGGTGCCATGTCCGCGCCCAGGATCCGAACCGGCAAAACCCAGGGCCACGAAAGTGGAGTGCGCGAATTTAATCACTTGGCCACGGGTGGCCCTGGCACCCAGATTTCTTACAGTATTACTTAACTCCCTGGTTATCAAATGCATGTGTACAGACATTCTTTAGTTTTAAAGCATGATGGCAGACCGTGAATAAGGTTTCATGCAGGAAGTGTAATATTTTGAAATTATCTTCAGGAGACATCAGTAGGATGCTGCACGTGGCATTAGAGTGAATGTTACAGACCATTCCCCTCTATGGAATGTAGGCAGGAGTGAACTCTTTGAAGCATTGGCGGCACCTGTGTTTTAAGAAATCAGAGCAGATGATAAATGAGGCTGGGTATAGTGTATTGATAGATGGTCCTTCTCTGCATTGATCAGGGTTTAGTAACCGTCTTGGATATTTAAAAAAACTTTACTACTTGTGCATAGATGCAGGGAATGGTGACACCAAAAAAAGAAGAGAAAATTGTCCTGGATCCCATCGTATTAAGCTGAAAATAGAGCCACCATATTTCCTTTTAACATTGTTAACTGCGGTGCTGACCTCGTTGCGGGCTTGCTGAGGTGGAGAAGTGGACGGCTGTGAAGCACGATGACGATTCGGGCAGAGGCTGAGAGGGTGGTGCAGCGGCGGTGGACATGGAAAGATCAGAGCAATCATTTCAAGGGCAGCTATTCCTCCCGAAAGCTCGTCCTTCCCTCTGCAGCCTGGACTCTTCATCTGGAGTTGCGTCGGGTGAAGGTCCGTGGGAGGAATGAGATCAGCTCTGGATCGTGCTCAGCCTCTCAGAGGTGCTCTCCGCTAGGACGTGAGAGGCGTTCGTTCATCCTTCACAGCGGTTCAGTTCCCTCCCTTGAGTATTGAATTAGTTTCCTGGAGCTGCTGTAATAAAGTACCACAAACCGGGAGGCTGAAAACGACAGAAATGTCTTCTCTCGCCTTTCTGGAGGCCAGAAGTTCAAAATCAAGGTGGCCGCAGGGCTGTGCTCCCTCTGAGACTCTGGGTAGAAGCTTCCTTGCCTCTTCCAGCTTCTGCTGTTGCCGCCAGTCCTTGGTGTTCCTGGGCTCGTAGAGGCGTCACTCCAACCTCCACCTCTGTCATCACTTGGCCTTCTTCTCTCTCTGTTTCTGTGTCTCTTATAATCCGCCAGACATATTGGATCAGGGCCACCCTACTCCAGTGTGACCTCATCTTAACTCATTACATCTGCAATGACCCTATTTCCAAATAAGGCCACATTCCCAGGTACCAGCGTGAGGACTTCCGTGTATCTTTTTGAGGGACCTGATTCAACCACAAGTGTCTTTGTGTGAAGAGAGACCAGTGCAATCGCTGAAGCTCCGACACACTTCCCTTAGGTCATCTGAAGCATGCACTTGGAAAATCCAGGCGGCTCTGTGACGGAGAAGAGGCTGAGAGCGAGGACTGAAGATCGATGGGGACCATGCTGCGAGACAGGACGAAACGGCTGGTGGCATTTGTGCCTAAGGAGAGCCGTTTGGAAAATGTGATGGGGATGGTGAGAATGTGACATATTTTGTGGTTCTCTCAGTGATCATGACTGTTTGCTCTCCAGGAGGAAATGAGGATGGGCATTCTTTATGGTGCCCGGAGGACTGGAAGGATGAAATAGACTGTCTCCCCACCTCCTCATGGCTTCCTCCAACACTCCCCAGAACTTGACGGTAAATCCAGGAGAAAGGCGTCACGTGAAACAGCGCCTCATTGATTTGTAGTATTTCATTGTATTAATATCTCATAACAAATTGAATGAGACTTTTTAAACATTTGGATTTTTCTTTTTGCTACCATAAAGAAAAGAACACAATGAATTACCTTACTTATACATTACTTTGGATGTGTGGGTATATTTGTGGAAAGAATTTATGAAAATGTCTGAGGGTAAATGCTTTTATAGTTTTGAGAGATGTTGGCATGCTGCCTTCTTTAGGCTTGCCTCATTCACACTGCCACCAGCAATGCATGAGAGTGGCTGTTGCTCCTCGCACACTGTGACGTCGAAGTTTTGAGTCTTTGCTGATCTAAGAGGTAGAAAAAATATGGTTTGTCAATGTAAATTTAATTTATCTTTTTCTTTTTCTGCATGGAATTGAGTGTATTTTGATCATTTTAAGAACAATCATTATTTTCTGTAATCTCTCTGTTCGTGAAATCTTTTTTTCCATTTCTCTATTGTGTGCTTGATCTTTCTTCTCAATGATTTGCGGGAGCTTTTTATATATTTATGAAATTAGGCCTTTTTGATACAAATAGCAAATATGCATTTTGTAAGCCTTGTTTGTCTTTAAATTGCATATACTGTTTGTGGGCTAAGTAGATACGTGTTTTCCATACAAACTTTAAAAATGTTTAGATAGTTCAATTAATCAATTGTTTACTTGATGTATGGGTCATAGTTGGATAGACCTTCCCATCCATAAGTTGTAGAAAAAAGTTCTTCCATTGTTTTAGTCTAGTTAATTTTTGATTGGTATTTTGCTTTGAAATCTTTTATCAATTTGGAATTATCTTTGTTTATAGTTGTGATGATTAATTTTATGTGTCTACTTAGGTAGGCTACAGTACCTAGCTATTCAATCAAACACTAATGTAGGTGTTTCTGCAATGGTATTTTATAGATGTGGTTAACACCTACCATCAGTTAACACTAAGTAAAGCAGATTATCCTCCATCATGTGGGTGGGCCTCATCCAATCAGTTGAAGGCTTTAAGAGCAAAAAGTGAGGCTTCCAAGAAAAGAAGAAATTCCGTTTCAAAACTACAGCATCAACTCCTGCCTGTGTTTCCAATCGGCCAGCCTGCCCTATAGATTATGGCACTGTATATCTGTATCTCTATATTTGATACATGTATGTATACCTGAATATATACATGGAGAGAGACAGAGAGAGAGATCTCAAGGATCTGGGCGTGGCCTAACTGGGTTCTCTGCTCAGAGTCTTACAACTCACAGGGCTGAAGTCGAGGTGTCAGCAAAGGCGGTGACCTCATCTGAGACTCGGAGGCCTCTTGGAAGCTCACTGGTTGTTGGCAGAACTGAGTTCCCTGCAGCTATAGGACCGAGGGCCTTTGCTCCTGGAGGCCACTCACAGTTCCTTGCCACATGGGCCTCTCACAACATGGCCACCTACTTTGGCAGCCAGCAGGGAGAGTCCCCGGTCCCAGTGTGTTGGGAGATAGAGCCTAGCAAACACAGCACTGTCACAGGAGTGACCTCCACTCACCCCCGCCATGCTCCATGAGTTAGACACAGGTCACAGGTGCCCCACACACTCAGGGAGGGGATAATACAAGCAGCTGAACCAGAGGCAGGGTCACTGGGTGCCAGCTTAGGGCCTGTCCACCACACCTTCTCGAAGTCCATAAGATTCTGTGAACAGAAAGTCATCTTTCCTATCTATCCTGAGGCCGTGCATCCAAGTCATACTTTTGCTCATAGGGGAACTTATAACACCGAAATGATTACACAAGGGAAGTGTTTTCATTTCAGTGTGATGTTGATGCCACAGGCATTTGAGTTTTGCATATACTTGAGTCGATTTTGTCTCACTCGCTTATGGCGAGGAGAAAACAGATTCAGTGTAACTGGTTCTCATACAACCCATGACACGGACATGTGGACGGTTAATCATCCATGATAACATTGATGAGGAATTCATTTCTTTAGAGAGACGTACAGAAGGTTTCAATGATAGAGGATTGACTTTCAAAATCACAGAAATTTCTTCTTCTTCATTCAAAAACCACACCATTTTGGAATTAAATTATATGGTTGAGAGAGGAAAATGGGATTCGCTTTTTAGATATGTCTGCAGGAAGGAAAGCAGGAGGACCAAGAGCAGCTAGAGAAGGAGGACAAGCAGGAGGCCAGAGGAGGAGAGGCAGCTCGCAGAGAGGAAGAGCTCACAGGCGACTGCGTCGGGCAGGGCCCCTGCCGGCATCCGGGTCTGCACAGTCAGCCGACAGGAAGAGACAACAGGACAACTCCAGGACGAGTTTAGGACCGGAAATAGCAATGTGCTTGTCATCCATGGGTGAACGACGGTAAACTCCTGCAAGTATATGCAGTTGCCTGTGAAGGGCATAGAAATGTGAAAACCAGTCGGCTGTGGTGGGAACTCTCTGGAGAACTCCAAAGGTGAATGGATAAGCAGAGAGGGATCCGGAAAGGAGCTGAAGAGGAACATTCAGGGGAAGGAGGGAAGGAGAGGAAAAAGTGAACCGGAAAGAGACTGGGTTCTCCAGTAGAAGGGAAATTTCAAGTACCCATGATTAAAGGCGGCAGATGGGACCAGCCAGATAAGAGCAGAAACCCATCCCTTGGATTTTGGGAATATTGAGGTCATGGGCAACCTTTGCAACAGCAGTGAGGTTACAGGTTTGAAGAATGAATGGGAAGTGAATAAGTGGAAAGAAAACATAGACTAGTTTTCAATGCACTTGGCTGACAGAGGAAAGAAAGAGATGGCAATAGCTAGAAAGCAGACACTGAGTCCATGGGGCTTCCATTTACTTGTTTTATTCTATTTTGTTTTTTAGGATGAGATGCAGTTCATAGATTGAGGGAAAAAGAAAGAAAAAAAGAAAAGCAAATTGGTGATAGAAGAGAGTGATGAGGTAATTGATGAGCCAATATCTCTGAGGACACAGGAGGCTGAGAGGTTGTCCTTGAATATGAGAAGGGTCTGAGCTTCTGAGATTGAAGGGGTCGGGGGTGGGGAGTAAGGTAGGAAGAAGGGGTAGGACGGGAGGGAGGGAGGGAGAGAGAGAGAAAGGAAGGAGGGAGGGAGGAAGGAAGAAAGGAAAGAAGGAGGGAGGGAGGGAAGAAGGAAGAAAAGAAAGAGGGAGGGAGGAAGAAAGGAAGGGTGGAAGGAAAGAAGGAGGGAGGGAGGGAGGGAGGAGGAAGGAAGGGGATGCCACCAGGTTTTGTGGGTAACGAGCAGGAATTTGTAGCAGCTGACAGATTACCATGTTTTTCCTCACCAACCTAGAAGATGAATAAGGGGGTGATTAGGGGACAGTGGGGAGCTTCCCATGTTGAGTGGAGGTTTTCAGCAACCACTGGAGCCAGGCAGGGGACTGACCAACCGTGAGTGAAGGGATTAGTAAATACGGCTTAGTGTCAAGCTGAAGTCGGAGACCAATAACAGTTAATGGCTCCAACCTGTCCATTTTCTGAGTTTTCTCCAGGAGTCAGACTGTTGTATCCATCCTGAGCTGGAATTTTGCTAGTCACGTGCTGCAGAGGGAGGGGATGAAAGGGAGTTGAGGGCAGAGAGGTTTCCAAGAAACAGGAGGACAACTGAGTGATCGGGGCGGGGAGGCCCGTGAAGTCCAAGGGCATGTGCAGTGTGAGTGGGGCGTGACTATGGGGGTCCTGCAGTTTCATATTTCAGAGTGAGAGCAGTTTTTAGGGATGATGTCTGTGATGTGACAGTGTGAGTCTGACTCTGTGACTCCACCAGGAAGCCTTCGCTGATGCTCGAGTCAGAGAGCTCTCCATCTCTTATTCCTCTGAGCCTGCACACAGCTTTGGTCTTCTCTTAAGCACAGCTTCTTGTACCAAATGTGGGAGATTACAGAAATGGCTCCTATTCTCCCACCTCCCCTATTTCCAAGCATTTTGCCAATTCACCTTGCGGATAGCTCCAACTCTTACACTCAGTTGACCATGTGACTTCCCTTGGCCAATGGAGTGTCAGCAACCATGATGTAAGCTGAGGCACACAAAACATTTGAGCAGTTGGGGCTGCCCTCACCCTGGCTGCTGTGCCACGGCCATGAGAACACGTCTGAGCTGGCCTACCAGAGGAGTCAGGTCATGAAACAGAGATGAGTTAACATCATCATCCTGGTTGAGGCCATCCTAGGTCAGCCACACCCAGCTGACAACCAGACATGTGGGTAAGTACAGCCAAGGTCAGCAGAACCCTCTAGACTGACCACACAGGAGACACATGGGTGTGCCCAGCACAGATCGGCCCAGACAAGCCCAGATCAGCTGAACCCCACAGAACTGTGAGCTAATAAACGTTTATTTTTGTGTTTCACTAAGTTTCTGTGGTTGGTTGTTACTCAGCATTATTGATGGATAGTTGATAACTCATGCACTAGGTTAACTTTCTCAATATACTAGAAAGTCATTAAGGGCGGGGCTGTGTTACAACACAAGTGATAAAATTTGATAAAAAATGAATAAGTTCAGGCAAAATCTCAGGGCACAGGGGATACCAGCTTGCTCTGTAGCTCCATCCAGCCTAATTGGATCCACGTTATACCGTCTGAAACCCTGGTTTATAAATTAGTTAATTAAATTAGTCTTTCTTGGCCACCAAACTAGCAAATGTAGGACTTAAGAGAGCAAATCTGGATACTGAATTGCCCTGAATGGAAGGTGGAAGTTATCTGGTTAACGGTCGGTCAATCCTCCCTTTTGTGACATGAATTCCAAGGGTTTCATGATAAATCTCAATTTGATTAAAAGCTTGTTTTTCCATGAAGCCAAGAGAATAAGGTATGGAGAGAAGATAGAATTTTAAAAACACAACAGCACGCTTCATGTTACAAGTGCACATGTATTTCTGTTCGGCATTACAGAAGTATTTCTGCATTTGCCAAATTTGCTACATGCCTCTCTGTTTAAAAGGCCAGAGAAAGGTGGTTTCAATAAAGGTTTTCTAATGTAATAGAACAAGCAGTAATAACATCCTGTTTGAAATCTCTGGGAAAAAAAAAGTCTTTTTGAAATGTTTTTTCAAGAATTGTTTTCAACTGAGTAGAAGAGGAGAGATCAGTGTGAGGGCCCTGGAATGGGGGCTCCGTGGAATCCCAGAGTTCTCCCTTTCATCCTGCTGATTGATGATATTCTCAGGGGCTCGGAATTAGCCTATAATCAAATGAAATACCCAGAAAGCTAAAAGCACAGGGAAGCCTTTGAATGCGGTCACAAAGGGAAGTGAGTTTTCCATTTCTGTCATCAATTAAGGTCGAGAACGCGTTCACATGGAATCTGCACACGTCCGTCTGCAGTTGGGGGAATGGCCTCAGAGCTAGGAGGAGAAGGTAGCTGGCCCATTCTTGTAGGAGAACAAATGATCCTTTAAGTAAAAGCGGTTACAGAACAGCAGAGCCCTTGAACGCTGAGCCGTTTGCCTAACGAGCGCAGCCTGGCACGCTGTCAGCGATGACTTCAGTAACACATCATAACAGTCTAGCCGTACGGGCTGTGTGTCACCCGAGGCATTCGTCGGTACCCGTATTTTGATGCTAGTCGAGGGAGTTGAAGCAGTTGAATTTGATTTTTCGTTTGCTTTATGAATTCTGTTGGTATTCATTCACGTTGGCCTGGATGCGCTGTAATAGGATCTGCTTCGTAGACCTACATTCCTAGGAAAACACTGCGTTTCAGTCAATTGGTTGTTCCTAGAAAGGAATGAGGGCTTAAACAGGACTCTTTCCTGCCGGGCATATGAGGTGATAACAACAAGGCTGTGTGTGAGGGTTCTGGGAGAGGGGCCCCGAAAGGGAGAGAGCCCGCGGCCTTAATTGAGCCATTGAGGGCGGCCTTCCTTTTGCTGGCCGAGGCGGACAACCTCAGATGGTAATCGGGCGCTTGTTTAGTAGCTTGTAAAATTGCGACAAAGTAGGACAGGTCCCAGGGGCACATCTCAGTGGGAGCCCCGTCTTCCAATCTGGGGTCTGCGCTGCTACCACCTTGAGTCATAAGAGAAATCGGTTTCCTCCTGAGCCCACACACTAGGCTCCCAGCTTCTCCCTATTTTCTCTTCTTCCACCAATACTTCACCACCTCTCAACATGGTCGACGGGGTGATATCAAAATCTACCACTTACTGAGCATGTGCTTAACTCTTGCAACAATTGTTCTAAGTAATTTTTATTATTCTCATTTTAAAGAGAAGATAATCGAGACTTACAGAGGTGGCCTCCTGTCTGGGTTACAGAGCTGGGTTGCACACATTCCAGCTCTGCCTGGATCCAAAGCTATGTGACGTTGAGACGGTTAATTGTATGTGTCAACTTGGCTAGGCTATGGTTCCCAGTGGTTTGGTCAAACACCAGTTTACATCTTGCTGCAGAGGTATTTTGGAGATGTGGTTAAGATCTGCAATGAATTAACTTTCAGTAAGGCAGATTACCGTCAATGATGTGGGTGGGCCTCACCCAATCAGCTGAAGACCTAAGAGCCAAGAGTGGGGTTTCCTGAAGAAGAAGAGAGAATTCTGCCATCTTTCTCTCAACAGATAGATAGAAAGATTAGATAGATACATAGACAGATAGATAGACAGATAGATAGAGATACATATATTTATCTCCTATTGGTTCTATTCTTTGGAGACATCCATCACTCCTTATTTCTCACACTAAGTACATTCAGGCTTTTCAACATTGTGACTATAATATGAGAAAATGGCAGAGTACAGACTATGTGAAACCATGACGAAGTAAGCCATGGGTGTCATGACATAACACTCTATCTTGTTAGTCCCATTAATCCTGTAACAGTTAAACAGTAGCTCTAGGCTTGGCCACCGGTATGTGCCTCCCATCCAAGGCCTTGTCCTTAGCTCTATGCCCCTGATCATCATCTAATCTAATTAACCCACCCCTTCACACAGCCAGACCTGGGCTGGGTCTCTCCACTTGGATCCGTGCGTGAGTGGACATTCTTCTGGTTGAGTCCTTCATTCTCAGCCATTGTATCAGACAGATGCTCCAGAGAAACAGAATCAATAGGAGATAGATGTATATATCTGGTTATAGATATAAAGACAGACAGATATAGCTATGAAGATAGATGTATATATGTAGAGATATAGACATATAGACATATAGACAGATATAGATAGATAGATGGGTAATAGATACCTACGGATATAGATTTATTTTAAGGAATTGGCTCACTTGATTGGGGGGGGCAACAAGTCCAAAAGCCATAGGGCAAACAGCAGGCTACAAACTCAGGAAGGAGTTGATGCTGCTGTCTTGAGGCAGAATTCCTTCTTCTCTGGGAAACTCAATGTCCGCTCTTAAGGCCTTCAGCTGATTGCACAAGGCCCACCCACATTATCCGCTTTACTTAAAGTCAGCTGAGTATAGATGTGAACCATGCCTACCAAGTACCTCCCCAGCCACACCTAGTTTAGTGTTTGATGAGATCACTGGGGACCAGAGCCCGCCCAAGGCGACACAGCAGACCATCACAACCCGAGCATCAGGATCCTGGCCCGGCAGGCTCTCCTGGGGCTTCCCTTCTGGGGAAATCTTTGAGGAAGCTGCCCCTTGTCCGTGGGCACTTGGGCCCTTACTAAAGTTGCTTGGATTCAGCTGACTATGGCTAGGGTGACCCTATAATTATTGCTCAAACTGGCACGCTTTTGAGAATTAGAAGGGTGCTCTTGACAGTTCCAGCAGCCTAATTTAGGACACAGGGTCATGCTGCCTGCATCTTCCCGGGCCCAGCCTAAGTGTGCCGTTTTTGTCTCCTTTTCTGGACCTTCTTTTTAAGGCTCCTCTATTGCAAAGTCTTTCAGAGAAGAAAGTACATATTTACGGTTCACCACTGTACATTTTCCACAATCATGCTTCCATCCGCTCTGCAATCAACTCCAATATTTGCTAGCCTGTTTTACTTTATTAAATAAAAAAAAAAGTCTTTATGGCCCACTAAATTGTAGTCTTGACCCAATAATGAATTGCAAACTGCAGGTTGAGAAATCTTGCTCCAGTTAGCTGTTTTCTCCAGGCAGCCGCCCAAGCTGTCCAGTGCATTTGACTCTGAGCATCCCCTTCTTCTCCCCGCCAGTCCTTTTTTTCCCTAAAGATTGGCCCTGAGCTAACATCTGTTGCCAATCATTTTTTTCCTTCTTCTTCTCCCCAAAAGGTCCCCAGGGCATAGTTGTATATCCTAGCTGTAGGTCCTTCTAGTTCTGCTATGTGGGACGCCGCCTCCGCACGGCCTGATGAGCAGTGCTAGGTCCACGCCCAGGATCTGAACCGGGGAACCCCGGGCTGCCCAAGCGGAGGCACGAACTTAACCACTCGGCCACCAGGCTGGCCCCTTATTGTCCCCTTTTGATAAACAGAGAAACTCAGATTCCCTACTTCCCACCCAGTATTAGAGCACGCTGTCCAAGATCGGGTCCGCGCTGGGGCCTCCCTCGCAGCGACACGCAGTTAAACTTTCTCAGATCCATGATCTTTACTTTTTTAGTAAAAAAGATTTCAAAAGTGACGTGATAATAGTGGGAAATTTGGAAAATACAAATGTGGCCCTGGCCCTTCACCCCTCTATCCACACCCTTTGCTGTTGGAACTTGAAGTGTGCTTTTCCGGGGGGACGCTTGGCCCACCCCTTAACACTCGGTTTAACCGTGTGACTCGCTTTGACCCCGGGGTGTGTTAGAAGACAGAATGCCGGCAGAGGCCTGGAAGGGGCCTTGTGCTGGTGCTTCGTCTGTTACGTCTCTGCCATCCCCAGGAGAAGCCGCCTAGGCCGGCTGCTGGCCCCAGGAGGAGGAGGGGTATGGAGCAGAGCTCCAGGGCCCCAGGGGCTGCAGCGCTGCAGACAGCTGAGCCCCAGACCCAGGACCTTGCCAAGGTCAGAGGAAACATCTCCCCCAAGCATCCCACACAAAGAGCATGGTTTTAAGCCACTGACATTTGCGGAGTTTGTTACACAGCATCACTGTGGCGATAGATGCGTGAGTCAATAGAAAAGAATGTATATCTACACTTTAAGCAAACCCCCAGGCAACCCTAATGCAAGTGGTTTCTTGGCTAAAACTTGAGAAAATCTAAGTGATGACACGCTTTGACAGAAGTAGCCTTCGGATCCTGCTTTCCTAACGATTTTTTTCTTTTTCTTTAACTCAAGAATGGATGTTGTATTTTTTTCAGATGCCTCTTTTGGGCTATCTTTTTAGATGATCACAAGTTTTTTTTAAAAAATCTGTTACCGTGATATATTATATTAAAATGTGTTTGTGCTCTGTGAATAATTTTACTTGATCGTGAACTATTATCATTTTAATACAGACTTGGTCTGAAATTGCTAGCATTTTATTTAGAATTTTAATAAGCCTATTCATAGCCTGTCATTTTCTTTTTTGTGCCACTTTTGTCAGGTTTTGGGATCGGAATTCTGCTGCCTTTGTGAAGCGAACTGGGAACCTTCCTGTAATTTCCGCTGCTCCAGAGCAGTATGCAGAGCATGGTAATCGTCTGTTCCTTGAAAGCTGGAAAGAACTTAGCCCCAAAAGTCTGGGCTTGGCACCTTTTTGGGGAGCAGCGCTTTGAAAATCCTTCCATTTTTTCCCAAGTTTGTTATACATTTAGGCGGAATACTTAGTCTTCAATAGGCTTTGGAAAATTACCATTCCCTAAAAACATCATCAAATTCTGCAGGATTTTCAGACTTGTCATCATAGAGTTAACTATCTTTATTACAACAGGGTCTACCACATTATTAATTTAATCTTTGATTTGGCTGTTTTCTCATCTCTTATTTTGTGTATGTGTATTTTCTCTTTTTTCTTGAAAAGATCGCCAGATGTTTGGCATTTTAATTAGTTTTTTTCCCCTCAAAGTATGAGCTCTTGGATATGTGTATCAAATCTGGTTTTATTCTATTTTTGCCGTGAGTTTTCTTTTTTAAAAATTGCTTCCTTCCTCTTGCTTTGTTTTCCTTATATTAACTTCCTGGCCTGAGTGCTTGCATTTATTTTCATTTCTTCTTGTTTAATAATAAAAGCTTTTACAGATATAAATCTGTCTTTGAACACAGCTTAATTTTATTTCACTGTGGTCAGAGTATTTGGTCTGCACAATTTCTGCCTTTTGAAATTCAGTGAGGTTTTATATGTGGTCTGGTGCATGATCAATTTTTGTAAATATTCTGTGTGATCCCTAAAAAGAATATATGTTTTTCTGTAGGGAACAAAATTAGAAATATATTATTGCAATTACCCTTATAATGACATCATTGGGGCACACTAAAGATTTATTTGATGCTCTCATTCTTGATCTGTTGAAGACTGAAGAAGATTTCTGATAGCAAAAATATTTACTTTATTGAATAAAAATGCATTTAAAAAAATTTGTATACAGACATAGCTTTGAAAATCCTTCCATCTTTGCTTTCTTCATCCCTCGTTCCCCTCACGACAAATAACATAGAATAAAATAAACCACCATAGATAGCCACCATTATTATTTTCTCTATATCTCTTCAGAATTTATTTGTGTCCATCAAGGAAATACAAATATATATCCTTATTTTCACAACTTTATTGTTTCACATTTATGCTGAAATCTTTTAACATCAATTACAGACATCATGACACTGTACTCTAAAATACTTTAGAATCCATCTGAAAAATTGGGAAATGTTCCCATTCAGCCAAAACAGCATTATCACACAAAAATTAGTAATAATTTTTAATATCTTCTAATACTGAGCATACTTACAAATTTTCCAAACTGTTTCTCCAATCCCGCTTTTCAGCTGTTCTGTCTACATCAGCACCTTCGATTCACATCTGGTTATTTCCTCTTTTCATTCTTCTATTTAGTTTTTCCAACTTTTTATAATATTCTTTCAAACATTTAGAAAAGTGAAAAGAAGCGCTATTAATTATTGCAGAGGTGAACCAGGAAGGCACAGGCAGCAGGGACCCGTGGTCACAGTACACAACGACTGCATCCGATAGGAGCGAATATGGTCTCTCTCTCTCTTTCTTGCCCTCTCCAACATTTCATATACTTATTAAATCAATGTTTTCCAAACAGCTACAGTCACTATGATTCTTGATGCTCTGATGGTCCCACGTGTGGCCAGCCGTCACCCTTAGGCCCGGCTCCTGCACCCTCAGCACTCCTTTGTTCATCCATAAACACTCGCTTGCTGTCTGGGCAACAAGCTGTTGGAGGACGGTTGGATTGTCGGCCCCAGTCCTGGGAGTGGCCATTTCTCCAGGGACCCTGGGCCCTTTTATTTGGGGATACGTCTTAGAAGCCAAAATGTATGCATGGGGTGTTCATTGTCACTCAAACCCAGTGCTTCTAGGCTCTTTGAGTGAACAGTTTAAATGATATTGGAATGGCCTGCGCTTTAAAGTTGAAGTGGAACTCCCCTGCATGACTGTGCAGGCCTGATTTTTTAGGGATGGAATTTTTCTTTACCTCTTCTATGGAAATTGCTCTGGTTGGACTTGGTAAATTACCCAACTTCCCTAATTTTTAAAATATGTTTGCATAGAGCAATAAGTAGTTTTTTTTGACTTAAGAAAAATGTCCTCTGTTTTGAGGATTTCTCTCTCAGTCATTTTAAGTCTTGTATTTATGCTTTCCTCCTCTTTTCCTCCCTTGCTGGTGCTAGGCAGAGGTTCATCAATGTTACTGAAATTTCAGGGAACTGGGGTTTGTTCCCACTGGTTCTGCTCTTTTTTCTATTTTACGCTTTTATCTGAGTTCCTTCAATATATTTTGTTTTTGATAACTCCTTGATTTGGATGCTTAATTCATTTACTTTAATCTTTTATTTCTGTGGACATAATTTTAGAGACCATAAAGATTTCTTACCTTGGCTGTGTGTCATAATATATTTTTATTTAATTTTTCTTTACACGCAGTGAAATTTGTTTTTCAGGTACAGTTCCATGAGCTCTGTGGAGCGCATGGAGTTGGTGTCCACCACCGCGGTGCCACACCCAGCGGTTCCATCCCCCGGACTCCCCATGTGTCCCCCTTCTACTCGTTCAAGCCCTTCCTCAAACCCCAAGCTCTGACCTGTCTTCCATCCCTATAGTTTTGTCTTTTCCAGAATTTCACATAAATGGAAACTGAGAATTTATAGCCTTTTGCACCTGGCTTCTTTCACTTAGCAAAATGAATGTAAGATTCATCCATATTCTTACACACATCGAAAGTTCTTTCTGTTTTATGCTGAATGGGTCACTACAGTTTGCTTAGCCACTTACCATTTAAGAATATCTGGGTTGTTTCCAGTTATTGCCAATTATGAATAAAGCTGCTATAAATATTTGTACACCAGAATTGATGTGAACATAAGTTTTCTTTACAAAATAGCTTTTTGAGCTATGACTTATAAAGTTCACCTGTTGCAAGTGTGCAATTCAATGGTTTTTTAGTGTACTTATAGGTTTGCATCATCCTTTCTATATGTTGCTCATTGGATTTGCCAATATTTTGAAGAGTTTTGCACTTAGGTTCATGAGGAATATTGGTCTGTGTTTTTCTTTTCTTATGATGTCTTTAAGGGTTTTTTTTTTTTTGGTATCAGAGTAATGCTTGCCTCATAAAACAAACCAAGATGGGTTCTATTCTATTTTCCAAAGGGCTTGTGTAGAATTGGCATTATTTCATACTTAAATATTCAGTAGAATTCAACGTTGAAACTATCTTGGCCTGGGCTATTCTTTACTGGAAGGTGTTAACCATGCATCCAATTTCTGTAATAGCTATACGACTAACCAGGTTATCTATTTCTTTTTGAGAGAGTTTTTGTGATCTTTTAAGAAGTTGGTCTGTTTCCCGTAACTTGTCAGATTTATGGGTGGTGTTGTTTGTAGCATTCCCTTATTAGCTTGTTGACATCTATAAGGTTTGCAGTAATAGAATCTCTTTCCTTTCTGATACTGCTAATGTGTGCTTCTCTCTTTTACCTTGATCAGTCTTTCTAGAGGTTTATCAATTTAATTGATTTTTTTCAAAGGACTAGCTTTTTTTCCCAATGATTTTCTCTATGATTTTTATTTTAATGATTTCTGCTCTTTGTTTTATTATTATTTTTTTCCTTCTGCTAGCTTTGCGTCTAATTTGTTCTTCTTTTTCTTATTTCCTAATGTAGAAGCATAGATGATTGTTTTGGGACCTCTCTGTTCTAACATAAACATTTCATGCTGTATACTTCTTTCTATGCTATTGTTTAGCCGCGTCCCACAAATTTTGATACATTGCATTTTCCTTTAAATTTATTTCAAAACATGTTCTAATTTCCCTTGAGACTTCCTCCAAGATCCAAGGGTTTAAAAGTGCAATACTGGATTTCCAAAAATTTGGGTATTTTCAAAGTATCTTTCTGTTATTGATTTATAGTTTCATCATATATGGCCAGAAAAATTAATTGTATGATTTAAATTTTGAAAATTTTGTTAAGGTTTGTTTTATGGCCCAGAATATGGTCTATTTTGATGAATGTTTTATATGCACTTAAAAAGAATATCCATTTTTCTCGTTGAATGGGGAATTTATGATGCCAATGAGCTACAGTTGTTTGGCGTGTTGTTCAGGTCTTGGATTTCCTTGCTAATTTTCTGTCTTCTTCTTTGATCAATCTCTGCAAGACAAGTGTTGACATCTCAAAGTACAGTTGTGGTTTTGTCCGTTTTTTTCAGTTTTTGCTTCATATATTCTGGAGCTTTGTGTTTAGATGCATATACATTTAGCATTATTATTTCTTTTCGATTAACTGATGCTTTTATTATTATGAAATGTCTATCTTTATCCTTAGTAGTTTTCCTTGTTCTGAAGCCTGCTTTTTCTGACATTACTCTCACCACTTTAGGTTTGTTTAGTGTTTTCTTGGTATATTATTTTACTATCTTTTCACTTTTAATTTATCTATATTGTTATATTTGATTAGGTTAGGTTTCTTATAGACAGCATATAATTAGTTTTTCTAAAAAAATCCAATCCATCGTCCTATGCACCCCAATGTTCATTGCAGCGTTATTTACAATAGCCAAGACATGGAAGCAACCTAAGTGCCCATCAACAGATGAATGGATAAAGAAGATGAGGTGTATGTATACAACGCAATACTACTCAGCTGTAAAACAGAACAAAATCATTCCATTTGCAATAACATGGATGGACCTTGAGGGAATTATGTTAAGTGAAATAAGCCAGTCAAAGAAGGATAATCTCTGTATGACTCCACTCACATGAGGAATTTAAAAATGTGGATAAAGAGAACAGATTAGTGGCTACCAGGGGAAAGGTGGGGTGGGGGGTGGGCACAAAGGGTGAAGTGGTGCACCTATAACACGAACGACAAACATTAATGTACAACTGAAATTTCACAAGATTGTAACCTATCATTAACACAATAAAAAAAATCCAATCCATCAATCTCTTTTAATTAGTGCTTTTAGGCCATTTATATGTAATGAAATTATTGAAATGGTTAGATTTAGATCTCCAATTTTATTGCTCAAATTGTCTCAGATTTGACATTTGGGAACATTTTCAAATTGGCTACTATGTTCTTTGACACATCTCCCTCACTTTAGGGGCATTTCCCTACTTTCTGGCACCACAACATGTTCCAGGCTCATCTTGCGTTTTCCTTACCCCAATCTTGAAACAGCTGTTTCTGCCAAGAGCTCTAGTTATCACTGGAAAATGATGGTTAGGAACCAAAATATGTGTGCTAACTGCTCATTGCTACCTTAGTGTCATTCATTGTTTCTAGGCTTTCTTCATGGGCAGAGAAAGAAAACATTTATATGTATACAAATGTGACATACGTACATCTATATGTATTTCAACATCTACCTATCTGTGATACATGTTAGTTCATGCCTTTGACTCCAATTCTACATGAGGGCGTTAATTTTAGCATTCCCCCTTTCTTCATTTGTAACTTATTACTCTGTCAATGAGAGTCCTGGCTGTCATTACTTAGATATATTTACTTAGTCTTTCAGTCTTGGAAGACGCAAAAATTAGTTTCAGAATTTCTATCCCACACCCTTGTGAAAAACAAATTCACCAAGTAGAGTACAATATTTGCACATCATTCTGTTTGTCTTAAAGTCCTGACCATTTTTTTAATGAATCTATTTGCACTGCTTGTGGCCGACCATCTGCTGTTTACCAGTCACCCGTCCACTATTGATCTCTCCGTTGAGGTGTGCTTTCCTGTTACTGCAGCCCAGTCATCTTAATTGGGAGGAGAGTTTATTTTTGGATAGTATGAAATAGACCTTTGCTAGAAATACTGAGCTAATAGAGGGCAAGTTCCAGAAGGCATTGCTCCAATGGCCCTTCCAAATTCAGCACCTTTCTCTGCCAGCTTCACATTCCACACGGAAAGTGCTCTCCAAAGGCCTTTTTTGCTTGACTGGAAGCAATTGAATAAACATAGATATAATGGGAGGGAAGGGGTCAAAATGGTCTTAGACACCTTAGAAAGAAGTTCTTTGTGGTGGGGGATGTTCTTGCTTACTAGGTATGCAAGGGAGGGAGGTGAGGAGTGGAAATTGCTTAATTTCCTTCTGCATGATCAAGTTATTATGACTCTGTCCTCATTTAACTTTTGATTCTTAGAAATTACACCTCTGGTTTGGCAGAGCTTGACATTTCTGTGTCCATTTCTTTTGAAATCTTTTGTTTGTTTGTTTCTTTGTATTTAAGAGAATTTGAAAAGAAATTTGAGGGAAATTTCTCATAAAAACTAGCTTTGATCACAATATTCATGGAGCTATTTTTTTTTTTGAGGAAGACTGGCCCTGAGCTAACATCCATGCCCATCTTCCTCTACTTTGTATGTGGGACGCCTGCCACAGAATGGCTTGACAAGCAGTGCGTAGGTCCACACCTGGGATCCGAACCAGCGAACCTGCGGCCACTAAAGTGGGACGTGCAAACTTAACCACTGCGCCACCAGGCTGGTCCTCCTTTTTCTTTTTTTTTTTTTTTTTAAAAAAAGCCACCATCTTTGATGTCTTTGATGTTAGAAAGTTCATGTTCGGTTTCTAATTTACGATCTTCTGAATAGTCTAGAATGTGTATAACTTACATCCTTAGTCTCTTGGGGGAAGATTGTTTTGCTACTGTATTTTGGGGACTTTCAGAGCTATGCCATTTTACATGGAAGAGAGGCCAGCCTATGTTATGAAGTAATCTAGCAGTTATTACTGGTCTTGTTAAATGTGAGCAACTAATTGAATATCCAAGAATGCGGGCTTTTAACTCTCCTATCAGCATTTAATACTGAAAACTTTGTGTTTGTTTTATAGATGCTTTCCATGAAATTAGAATATATTTCTACCCAGTGCACAGATAATGGGTAGTTTCATCGTCTCAATATGCTTGTATCCTCCAGAGACGTGTTTAACCAAGACATCAGCCTGCCTTTAATGTAATACTGTGTTTTAAGAGAAAAACAGAACTGAATGCAGATGATGTTATTGAGTTAGTTTAAAAGATGATGACTATATGGAATAGGATTTAAATAAATAAACACCAATGCAAATTTGATGAACTTTAGTAATTATTTTTAATGATTGTTATTTATGACTTGCTCTAATCTAAAATTTGATTCTAAACTTGAAAAGAATAATATGTTATTTTAATATTTCCTTAGAACATTTTATTATGAAGAATTTCAAACATACAGAAAAGTTGGAAGAATTTTACTGTGAACACCTTTATACCCAATGCCTAGATTCAACCGTTAATACTTTACTATACTGGTCTTATCTCCCATCGATTGATCTATCTATCCTTCAGTATTTATTCTCAGTAATGAATTCTAACTTGGAGTCGGACTCTAGGTTGAATGACTGTTGGACGTCAGGGAAACTTGGCATCAATGCCCTTGAATAGCACTTGTCTTCAGCTTCCCCCAGTGTCATTCTGCCTCTGTTCACCTTGTCTGAGCTGTTGACACCAGTTGGAAAATGGCTTCACCATTTATGTCTTAGTCTTCTCTCTCTTTCTGGCCAGAGCTGGCCCTGACCAGCACTTCTCAAGGAGCACCCCGTCACTCCCCATCCCCTGGTTTAGCTTTCCCTCCAGGATTTAGCATCATAGGATGCTGTTATACATCTTTGTGTACCCCCAGAACCACGAGAAGGGAAATTTTGTTTTCGTTCATACGTAACAGAGCTTAGAACTGCGTCCTGCATCGAGCACTGAAATTTGTAAATGAGGAGAAAGGTTTATCTGACGTCTAGCCTCTGTTCCAAACCACTCTTCAATAGTCATGAAGTTTTAAAATGTCTTTCTGTCCCCAACGGTGTTACTTAAGTTGTCAACATTTATTGCAGAAAAAAGCCACAATTGTTAACCATTGAAACATTTGTTCTCTTTTCAGACAGGTGATTTATAGTACTTTTATCAAAACACTAAAGGGTACAGCCCTGTCTGCAAAATCTCCACGGACAATGGCTTCTTCAGCCTAATGACCAAAGTTAAATCTTTCCTCACTTTATATTTTATTAGTTGGCTTTCTAGTGGGATCTCTCCTTGCACTCCAGAGATTCTTTCATTACAGATAAACTCCCAAATATGTTGTATGTGTATGTTTGTTCTCTTCCTGATTATAGTCTGCCTATGCAAGGAGGCCCCTCATACCTCAAGCTTCTTTTTCCTGGTGAATTAAATGGCAGGAAATGACTAATAAAAGGAATAAATTACTTCAGTGAAAACCTTATTCAAATAATTTAAGGACCATCATCCTTTGGGGAGGAGCAAACCTATTTCCAGATGTTAACTTCAGTGGCACTCACAAAACACAGACGTGCGAGGAGTGGTTGTAGGAAGAGACGTCTCTGGGAATGTGGAGAAGGAAGGTGAGGAGGCCCCACAGGGTGGGTGAGAGACTGGGCAAAATCTTGAGACCCAAGGTCAGGGCTGCATCTCAACAAGAGGAGATGAAAGTCCCCTTCTCAGAGACTCTCCTTACAAAAAAATAAACGTTCTCGGCTCACTCCTCAACGAGCAGAGCTGTAAGGTCATGCTTCCTTCTTAGCTGAAACGTGATGCATTCGGCAGAAGGACACCAAGTACAATCCAGCAAAGATTCCTTCTCTTTCCTTTTATCATATAATATTCCAAAGCAGCAGCCTTACAATTTTTCGCCAACTGTAAAAGAAGTTTGAAAAACTCTGTACTACATATTCCTTTCTAAGATAACAGCTAAACACTTTATGGACAAGTTTTCATTATAATTTCTAGTGTACAGTGACTATTAACTTCTTAAAATAAAAGTGGTACATCATTTAAAAAAATAAACCCAGTAGAATCTAAATATTCCAGTTCTTCGATACCCACCATCATCCATTTAAAAAAAATATGAACCTGTTCTTTAAGCATAGAAATTTTTCCATTGTTCTCTTTTCTTTACCTGAATTGTACTTTCTCACAGAATTGTATGTTCATCTAATATATTTTACTGATCAGCTTCTATACATCTTTTTGAAAACTGTGGATAAAAATTTTAAAAGATCTGTATTCCCTAGTCATTTCTAATGACCACAGTGCTCTATATTTTTCTTCTAAATTGAGTTCATTAAAATTATAACCTGTAGAAATTGATCAAAATAACGAATATATTATAGAATCTTATGTATCATTATTCAACATAAAAAGTAAAGTTTTATTGAAAATGTATCTGTTGGTGAGACGGATGGGCTTTTTGACAATTAGTTTATGTAATCACAGACAAATATTATTTATTGATAGACTAAGGCAGGGCTCAGCGTCAATTCAATTCTTAACTTTCATTTTCATAGTTTTAAGTACTGAAATATCTTGCTCAAATGAATTAGTACTTAGAATTGGGAGGAGTTTCATTATGGCCATTCAATTATTTATACTTCTTTCAGCTCGTATGCAAAAAAAGTTACATAGTGATCTATCATCCAAAGTATTTTAAATTATTGATCATCTCCGAACTCAATCAGGACTTTCGTCAATTTAATTGATCGCAAAGAATTTGAACTGACTTGACTTGCAGAATGATTCATTACATACTCATTAGAATCATATGTTAAGCAAATTTTGGGGTATTACGCTAAAAATGCTTTCCTGAGAATCAGCAAATAACTATTACATGCCAGTTACTCTTTTGCTTAGAGGCACCTTTTTTTTTTAAATTCAAAATACCAGAAAACTTTAGGAAAAAAGAAGTATTGTAATTCCAATATACCTTTACCAATGCAACATGTTTTTAATAAAATATGGTTATTTTACCATCGATTTTAAATATATTTTCATCCAGACCTTGGGGTTTCAGACACCAGCTGTGGTGTGGGTGCATGAAGTGATTCACTGAACTCCTCCTCTTTACCAAAAATGGGAAACACGCGGAGGGCGTGTTTGCTGGCAGCCTGGTATTTCCAAGTACCCTTTTTGACAAGTTTGGGCTGTTCTTATCATAGATGGAGGGAGTATTGTCGAGCCTGCCGTCAGATTTTTGCCCAGGTAGGTAAGGCACCATTGCCTTCAGTGCGTCTTCCCCTCATTCTCTCTGTTGTGTTCTCTTGGTAGCCTCCCACAGGTGAGCAAGAATTAGACAAAAATGGGGACGATAGAAGGCTTTCTGCCATTAAACCAAGATTGCCCTTGTCACATTCCCCTGCATAGCAGGTCAATTTCAGAAATCTTACCCTGGGTCCAAACCCCCTCTTTCTGAGGTTACACTTGCTTCTTAAGTGAAATAAGGTGCATCAGACAGGGGACGACGTGAAGTAGGGCTGACATGCTGCCTCCCCCCTTCCCTCCCTTTGGCACAAGAGGAGGGGTCTTTATGCCCTGGTAAAATGCGCTATAATGAGGTGCACAAAGGGAGAAAGAAAAAGGCTCCTGTGAAGTGGAGGAAGGTCAGTTAAGAAACGAACGTGGAAAAGGAAAAGCAGCACACACGGTGCAAAGCTTGGGGAAAGAGCATCTGTAAAAAGGGTGTCTGGAGACTGACTGCCTGAAAACCCTTTGTGCCCCATACGCCCTGGGAAATGTGCATGGAAGTGCACGTGCCAACGTGAAGACTGCTGTTCTAAAGGACCCAGTGAGCTCTAGAGAGAAAGGAAGAAAAATGAACATTTACTGAGCAGAAGATGTGAGCACCACAGTGGGAGAGATTTACAACTGTTATCACCTAGGTGAAGACTGTTTATCAACAGGAGTCTAAAAGAGAGAATCAGGCAAATAACACAAGAGTTCTGAAAGCATTTAAAAAGGTCTTTTTAAAAGTCAAAAGACTGTAAGAACTAACAGAAGACCTATTCGCTATCACTCGTGGCCATGAGGAGGTGTGCCCTCCTGGGGTGATGTACTGTTTTACAAGCCACCTGATTTGGGTGGGAGCCGAGGGTCTTAGTGGAACCCTGCAATGATGCTGGGGGTCTTGCTGACACTGCTTGAGTTGCCATGGTTTTCTTTCTTCCTGTTTTTATGAGTAACAACTGTTCAAATGTATTGATTGTGAAGCCTCAGGTTTATATTATATACCTATTCATTAATCCATGTAACCTAAAGGAAAATCAAGAGACGGCATCTAGGTGTTGGGGCTGGCCAAGCCTAGTGCTCATTTAAAGACATAAACTTCAGAAACAGCAATAATATGGAATATGCCACATCCCAGAAACTCACAGCAAATACCTTCTATTGTACTTTGTTCTCAATAGAAATTATTATTCACATTAAACGAACACACACACTGAGAGAAAAAAATCTAAGCCTTGGCAAGGCAGGTGCACTGTTTAAGGTCTGAGAGCCAGCCAGTAAGACGCCAAGCTGGAAATCCTAGTCTCGTCCATGTGATGCCAAAGCCTGGAAGGTTTTTCCATTACACCTCAGGGAGTAAACATCAGAGGGGTGTCATGAGCACAATATCCTGACTCAGATATGTCTGAGTCAATTAAAACAGTTTTTGTCCTTTGTAGGAAATATTTGAGTGACCACAAGGCCCGATGCCTGAGGACATGATGGAGCAGAAGCCCGCTCAGAGATTCAACGCTGGGATGTCCACATAGGTCGAATGTTTCCAGGTTGTCATTGTCACTGACATCACCAGCAACATTTTCAGAACTCTTTCTTAGGTGATCTGGAAAATAGAGATGCTTTTAAATGAGGGAAATTTATAGGGATGAGTCTGGTCATAGTAAATTGAAACGGCACATTCTTTTTGCCATTTCCTTGAGAAGAATTCTCCTTGAACTCATAGCAGTAATTTCTTCTCTCCTGGGCAGCTGGGTGCATTGACGCGCTTGGATTGTACTGCTGCAAATCAGGCTCCACCGCCTGCAACTCAACCCTGCATCAATTTTCCTGGTACCTGAGTGAGACTGGTCAGCCTCTAAATCCTCGTATATCCCTTTGATTTCCTTTAAAAAAAAACCACAGAAACATAATAGGCTACACGTTACCCACTCTCCAGCTGTCTGTTTGCGACACTCCAACGTAGAGATCTGAGATTGCTAAGTTTGGGCTGTTAAGAGTTTGTAAAAAGTAATGAGTAGACTGAATGCACAGTCGGTGAACTTATTTCCTGGGTACAAACATATCAATAAGAAGAGAACAGCATCCATGTTGAACTAACCTTCCTCTTGTAACCACATGTCAATTGTCTGTTCTTCCTATTTCCTTCCAGGTCACGAGAGAACTATTTAGTACCCCAAATCCTGATTAGTTTATGATTAGTACACAAAGTATCTTATCTAGTTAACTTTTTCTAATCCTTCCAAATAATGTTCTAGTTATTAAAACAATTTTGAATTAAACTGAGAGCATTAATCATTGCTATCTTGGTTAAATGATGCTCCATGCTTTTCCATTAACGGGGACAGATCAAGCTTCGAATTAGGAGCAATGGGCACCTGACTATGAAACGTGAGTGAAGGGTGCTAAGACTGTCCCTTCATCAAAAAGTAAGGTTTTTCTCCAGAGTTGTGTTTCTTTGGGTTACAGAGGCTTTTATTAAAATGCATATTTAGTAGGAAGGCTAGCACCTCAGGCTGTAGTAGTTAATGCCTTTTTACATTTTAGTTGAATGTTCTCTGAAGGCACAATCGCCATGCTGGGAGTGGGCCATGAAGGGTGGAGAGCACCTGCCAGGGTCAGGCAGAAACACCTGGAAATTGAAAGGGGGTGGGATATGGCATCCATGACATCAAGGGTATGTAACCCGAAACAGTCAACAACAGTTTAAAGGTGTACAGATCCAGTGTCTGGAAGCCCATGGAGAAAGTCTTTACTGAACACCTCAGAAGTGTGCATTAGGTGACACACATGGTCACATCTGAAACCTCCTCAAACCCATGTCTCCAAAGACCCATTCGTTATGGTGTCATGGTGTCCGCTTCCGCCAGGACTGGCCCAGCACACGAGGGGTGGAAGAACACAGGCTCTCGTCTTTCTCAAGATCTTTCCATGTTGAATATTATGTCAAATAGCTAATTAACTGACTCGTTAAGCGCACTGCACACCAGCCGCTACGCCAAAACCCAGGGGGAGAGTCTCTGTTTTCTCTTTCCTTAAATCAACCTGAAATCAAGAAGCAAACCTAAACCAATTCACTTCAATCGTGTTTATCACATTATGACACACAAAAATTCTGGAAAAATGTGAAAATACTGTGTCTGTGATCTCATTTCATCTGAATGTGATGGACTTGGATAAAATGGCTCGAAGTAACTTATGCTTGAAAAGCAGGATGGCGCGTCTGCTCATTAAATGTGCATTCTTTCCGTTTAAAATATAAAGCATGAATTACTGCCCTCAATGGAAAATAAGTGAGAGACCATTTCGTTCCTGCTGATTCGGTGCTGGTATTGGAAAGGAGGTAAAGGCCACAGGCTCAGAAAGCGTGGGCCCCTTGGATGTGATTCCGAGGGAGCAGGGTGGAGTCAGCAGCCACACAAAGATGGCAGCCCTAGCATCTCATCCACTGGGGCCAGGTCCCTTCCCAAGTCCGGCTCATGACCCAGAGGGCAGTTGGTGTCACAGCCTCTTGAGAAACTTTATTGAGAGAGATGTTGGTGGTTGAAGGGTTTGGCCTAAGTGCTGTTTGCTTCACGCGTTCTTTCTCCACTTCGCATTCACTGTCTTTGTGAACCAGATACTTGTGCCCATGAAGCAACAATTGTCTCTCACCACCTAAATCTGGTGCTTAATATAGATGACTTTTCTTTCCTTGGCACTGACTAGCTGGCAGAACCACAAAGCAGCACCACGTACAATTATGTTTCTCTTCCCCACCATGTGTCATATTCTTTATGAAGTAGACACAATATTGAAAGTGAAGGCAAACAACTTAGCATAAAATTGACTTAAACGCTAAGTACAAGTGAGGACTCACGTTTTAAATGGTGGAGCCTGTGGAATCATGTTTGCCTTTCTCTAGTTTTATGTGTTTTGAGATCAGAAGTTTAATATATTTAGTTCTCTTGCTTTGGAGTGTAACCGACAGCACTTTTCTCTTACGTTTTATGCAAACAGAATATTCATGACAAGTCCAAACTTAGGCTCCTGGGGGAACAATATAGGAAACTGAGTCCCATCACTCCCAGTTTCCCATTGGATACAACAGGGAGCCACACCAACATCCTAACTTTGCAAGCCCCAAGTTCCCTAACTTAGCAATCGAAACACTGCCTGATTGAGGCCCAGATTTTACTATGAACTAGGCAATGAGAAAAACCTGAGGCGTCTCAGGTGCCAGAGAAGCTCATGCTTCAAGCCTCCTTGGAGTGGTTGTGTCTGTGTGGGCAGTAAAGCCAGAAGGAACGTCTTTAGTTTATATCTGTCAGCATCCCTCTGAGAAGTTGGACCTGGCCACATTGATCTTCCCAGTCTGTATCAGGAATGCAAATTCTATTCCTTCCAGGGTATTTTAAGGATCACATTTCTCAGTCATAAAGCCATCTGCACTAGTGCCTTTTGACTAATTGGATTGGTCTAGAATCCATTGATGAATGACTGAAGCCACGATGGGGCCATCACCGCACATGTTATGATATGATATTCACAGAGAATCATCTCTTTGCTGGGCCTCAGCCCAGCTTCCTAGGTGTCGCCGGCTCTAAATACATTGAGATGTGGGTTTCTGATTGCTTCAGCTCATAAATATGCTAATTATGAACATCAAGTGACCACGGAACACGTATCTAAAAAAGATTTACAGGCATATAAAAATAAAATTAATGGCACCTCAACACTAGCAGAATGTGTTAAAATTGAAGTTAGCACACAGTGTCTGCAGGCAGCCAGCGAGTCAGAGAGACTCCGAAGAGGAAGAGTGTGATTTGTGATTCCGAGCCCGGGTGGAAAGGGTGCGCTTTGGAGAAAATGCCGACTCAGATGTGGGCACCCCCGGGAAGCGTGCCCGCCAGCTGCCATGCTGGAGTCAGCTGCTGGAGTGATGAAAGCTGCGGCTCTGGGGATTATGTGTGAGGTAACTCCGTGGAGAGGAGGCTGGCTCGGCGTCCCTGATGCTCCGGGGAGGCCCCCTTCTTGGCACGCCCCGGGGAGCTGCTGGGCGGAGCCGAGCCTCGCCTTGGCTGGCCCGGGGGGCAGAGCTGGCCCCACAGGGGCAGGGCGCTCCGGAGAGGACGCTCTGGGCCATCGGTTCCACCCGTTTTTTGCCTTCGTGGGTGCTGCTTTTGGGAGTGGAGACACTTCTTCTCCATGGCCTTTTGTTATGCTCGCATTTGCCACTGTAAAATAAAATACCTTCCGTAAAAGGGCCACAAAGAGGTTTATTCCCGCCGAACAGAGATGTGGAAAGTCGCAGAGATTGCTAATGGTTGTCAGTGGACAGAACATAGATTAGAAAATAGATTGTACAATGTGATATTAATTTCTTTGAACAGTATTATTACATAAAACTATTTCCCTTAAAATTGGTCTAAGAAATGGAAATTAGAGAAACAAAACCTAAAAGATGACAAGCCCTTAAGAGGAAATCACGCCTCTTAAAAATCTAACCAGAGGTCGGCCCTGTGTCAGAGTGGTTAAGTTTCCCGCTTCAGTAGACAGGATTTACAGGTTCGGATCCTGGGCGCAGACGTGGCATGGCTCATCAAGCCACACTGGGGTGGCGTCCCACATAGCAGGGGGGCTTTGGGGAGAAGAAGAAAAAAACAAGGTTGGCAACAGATGCTAGCTCAGGGCTAATCTTTAAAAAAAAATAAAAAAATCTAGCCTGGCTAGATTCCTAAAGCACCTGTAACGTGCTCTGTGCGCACGCGCTGAGTCATCACTGAGGCGCAGGAAGGCGCCTGCGCACTGGCTCCGGGGCTTTGGTGAGACAGCGGCTGGGCAGAGACGGTGCTGTCAGGCGTTCTGTTGGTCCGCTGGCTTCACAGAGCTTGAGCCGTCAGCCCTCAGGAACCTCTTATTGCTCACAGGGGCTTTTTATCCACATGCCTTTTATCCACAGGCTTTTGCCTCCTAGCATCTCCGAGTCTGCGTTCGTCTGCTCAGTTCTCCTCTCGCTTTGCTGCGGCCTCCGCCTTCTCTGCATGTGTGTAGCCGGTCGCTTCTCCATCTTACGCATCGGTCCTCCCTCCCAACCTCAGCCTGCCGTGACCTGTTATGGCCCTGACCCCACGGCATGGAATTTTCTAGTTTCAGAATGCTGCTACTTGTTGCTTTATTCTTTGTTATTTCCACATCCACACTCCCAAGGGAGGGATTCTGCCTGGCTTAGTTCGTGTTTTCATGCCAGGCAGCTTCTCGAGTTGCTGGTCAGCTCATGGCCTCCATCCCTCGGGTTCCACAGGGATGGTGGCTGGGGACGTGTCAGCAGGAAGGAGGAGTCAGAGGGGGCAGGCACATTTGCTGGCGAGTCCTACATGGCAGGGCCATGAGAGAGGGTGAAATGAACAGGGTTCAGTGAGAATGCTGGGGTGTCCATGGGAGGCTGCCCCGAGGAGGCGAGTTTTGAAGACTGAAAAGATCAGGAGGCCACAGCAGGCATTTCAGAGTGAGATGAGAAGGAGTAAATTCTGTGAAGGCACTGAGAGAGGTGTTTGACCAGAGCGCGTTGGTATTTTGAATGACTGTCTGACCCCATCAACTTAGAGATTTCATTGCTTGAGCTCCATTTCAAAAATTACCAGACCCAGGCCCAGCTCTGTAGGTTGTGCCCAAGCAGAGCGCCAAGCTAAGGGGCAGGCACCCAGGAGGGCCATGCCTTTTTGACTTTGCAGAAGGTGCCATCCAGGCTCGTTGTGTGAGAAACAAAATTGAAGGTATCCAAATAGCCAAGTCCTAGCATGGAA
Source organism: Equus quagga (assembly GCF_021613505.1). Taxonomy (NCBI): domain Eukaryota; kingdom Metazoa; phylum Chordata; class Mammalia; order Perissodactyla; family Equidae; genus Equus; species Equus quagga. Next base: position 5,123,325 of record NC_060272.1, read on the forward strand.
ACAAACCTTTCTATGTAATCCCCGAATTCCCCAGGGTTGCTGTGCCAAGTCGCTAGCATCCACTTGAATGAGAGCTCCTTTCTGCGCTTGTTCACACCCTCTGAACAAGGAACCAAAAATACAAGTGGAGCAAAGAATGGAGAAATAAAATATTTTAACAGTGTCCACGTTCATTAAATTATTGAGAATTAGCCCCTCTCCTTCTACAGTCTGCACGATATTTTGGAATGGCTTCCAATTTGGCCAAAGGAAAGCCCTTGCAGTTTCCTCCCAGGGTGTGAGAACCTTTAAGGGCAGACGCGGCATCTTACCCATTTTGGTGTCCCCAGGACTTTTTATGAGCTCTCCCTGGCACACAGGAGCACTGTGACGACCGTCAAGCAGGCAGCCTAATGTGAGGTTTCTTGATGTCTTTGCATGACGATGTAAGTGTCTCCTCTCCAGGGTGGAGCGCCTGCTCAGGAGACCTGGGACGTGCCTGTGGCTGAAGTTGGGGACCCAAGGTCATCTTGCCTCTGCGACTGCTGGAGCGAAGCTGAGGCAGATTTGGGGCATCAGTATCTATGTTGCAAACTGCAACTGCTGTTCCTGGAGCTGGTTGATTTCATCACCATGTTGCAAGAGCAAAACATTGGAACCTGGAATCGGGACACCTGGGGTCACCCTGAGCAGGGAAAAAAATGGGACTAGCTGGTCAGAGAGCAACAGACTCTGGTCCTTTTGGTAAAGACAGTACCGTTTCTCTTATCTATCTTTGCTATCATTTACGTGTTTAAAAATATGCTCATTAGCTGAGTGTCAGAAGATCTGGCCATATTTATGGGTTTTCTATAAGGAAGTATAAAAGCCTAAAGAATAGCGGGAGTCTGGGTCAGTAGCTAACTCGGGGTTCTGATGGCGCAGCGGGGTATGGCAGCTCACAGACCTGCCTCGTGGGTGATGCCAGCTGACCTTTCACGGTGTCTCCGAGTCCGCGTTCTCCTCTGAGCTGGAGGAAGGCTGCTTGGACCTCCATCTGGATAATTAGCCACCTCATCCTGAGTCCAGCAATGGTGCTCGGCCCCAATGACAGAGCAGCCCCACTGCCCCCAGGCAGCTCATCCTGAAGCCAGGAATCTGCACCATTTCCCAGAGTTTCCCTAGGGGGCTAAGGCTCAGGTGCCCACAGCTGTGAAGAATGGAACAGCAACGTGCCTTTCCTAGCTCCTCCACCTGCTCCCTGGTGCCACTTCCCCCCTGCCCTTCGGAGCTAGGGAGTCACTCAAAGAACCCCTTCATCTGAATCACTGTGTCAGCCTCTGCTTCCAGGGGAACCCACGCTGAAACAAGCTGTCGAAGACAGAGCATCGAGGGTCCACTGAAAAATGTGAGTAGGAGGGTGGCCCCTGCAGACAGCAGGCAGGGACCACAAAGACCAGCATGAGGATGGTGGGCCAGCATGCATCAGGGACAGACTTTCCCAGAAAGAGAGCTAAACTCTCTCATCTCAGACAAGTGAAGCAGGGGCTGCAAAGGCCTCTCCCCCCACGCCCCTCTCCTCTTCCTCCCACCACTCCCTCCCACTGGTAAATGTTGCCTTAACTGGCTTGTCCAATCCAGACAGTATCCAGGAAGTGTGGGGCTGAGACACAAGGAACGAAAGGCATTTTGGACTTACTGTTTCCACCAGCCTTTCTTGGAGGAGCATTCTTTGAGTCCAAAGGCAGAGTTAACTGCTTCGTTCTCTGAGTGTCTCTAGAACCCCACTGGCACCATACATTAGTTCCCAGGGCTGCTGTAACAAAGGCATGGATTGTCTCCCAATGGAGGCTGGAAGTCCGAGATCAAGGTGTCGGCAGGCCTGGTTCCTTCGAGGCTGTGAGGAAAGGAATGACTCCTGGTCCCTCTCCCTGGCTGCCTTCTCCCCGTCTCTTCACGTTGTCTTCCTTGCTGTATGTCTCTGCGTCCAAATTTCCCTTTTCTAAGGAAACCAGTCCTATTGGATTTGGGCCCACTGTACTGACCTCATTTTAACTTGATTTCCTCTGTAAAGACTCTATCTCCAAATATGGTCACATTCCAGGTCCTGAGGGTTAGTACTCTAACATACGAGTTTGGAGGGAACACAGTTCAAGTCATACCTCTCCCCTCTGAACACCTTGTGTTATCATTATTCTTCGCTTCTGTCCCCTCAGTAGACCATGAGCTCCTCAAGGTCAGAGTCTAGGGTTTGGTATTCTTGTCTTCAGCACAGCAGCTAAAAATTTTTAAGCCCCCAGCAAACATGTTAAAGGGAAAAAAATCAATAAAAAGTAGGTGTTTGATGAATATTGTTGAATGAATGAACTGCTAGCCAATTTACACTAAGGTGCAAATGACTGCCCTTAGACCCTTTCTGAAAACAGGGCTTTCTTTGGGTGAGGAGTTGGTGTTCAGGAGAGGAAAGGGACTGTGGGCCTCCAACAAAGGTGAGAGGGGAGCAACTGACCGAGGGAGAGGCAGGATGCTAAGGACAGTAAAGATGTCCTGGGACAAGAAATACTGATTTTCAATTTTTCCTGGGGCTGACCCTGCCTTTGGGAGTTTTGAATTTAAAATCTTAACCTTGAAACAAAAAAATAAAACTGAAAATGAAATAAAATCTTCACCTTGTACCGTGATTTGCTAACCAGGTTGGACACTCTTGGTCGAGGAAGGTTGCAAGTATCATTTCCTCTTCCCGGCTCATCTAAGAGGATGTTCTCTAATTTCTAGGCTGTTAATGCCCAGCAGAGGTGTCTGGGCGACCCTCCTTGTCCCCATTACCTTTTCAACTGGCTTGTCGTAATTCCTTCTTCTGTATAATGTTCATAAAGGGCTGTGCACCCATGAATGGATGAGCCTGCAGAGAAAAGAGGAGAAGGCAACCTTAAGGGAAATTTTTAACTTGCAAAGTTAAAAGACTTTAGAGCTGAGCACATGTATGCTAATGACACACAAATGACATACAAATCATATGCACATCCATCTCTCATCTACCCACTTCTCCTTCTGCTCGCATGTGGCCCTTGGGAAGCATCCTCCTGGAGATCATTAATCTAAAGAGTTGATTTAACAGCTTTCTCATTCTTTAACCTTTTGTTATCTAATTGCCTTCATTAGCTAGGATAATGCATAAAGGCATTTCCCAGAATTTCACAAGTAAGAGCCCATAATTTCCTCAAAGGGGTTTTTATTTGGTGAATAGTCATACACACACACACACACACACACACACACACAGACATGCACACACACACGAAAAGCTCTATATTGAAAGATGTTATAGAAATGAGAATGCAAATAGAAGATACATTCATAGTAGTTATCCCTCTCAAATTAAGCACATTGAGAGGAATGCCATCTTTATGCCATCCTTAAGAATTGCCCTTTAAAATTTGTTACCCTGTGTCTTTGGTAAAGCAAAGCAATCACATTCAGGTGCCAAATAAGTCTGACAAAAGCTGGACCAAGAGATAGTGAAATCATCGTAATTAAAAAGCCTCCCTTGTGTATATTGTTGGCTGTCAGGCAACTTGTCCTCAAAGAGTTCCCGAGTGTTTCTACGGCCACCGTGCGGAGCATCTCTGCCGTGTCTGAGACGCAGGAGGGGACTTATTGCTCGCATCTCCGTGTGTTCAGATGCTGGGACACTGAAAGCACTTAGTAAATGTTTGAGGACAGAAGACAAACCCCAGACCTGTTTCTATAAGGCCCATCGCTTCAGGGCAAACGTAGCAGCAGTCTCCAACAGCAAGTTAAACTAACAGAAATTCCCATTTGGATGAAGTCACTGGGAAGCGGAGCGTGTGAAAAGAGCAGCCAAGATTCAACCAGCGGGCACCCTCCCCCCGCTTCAGCTTCTTTTTGGCCTCAGCAGATTAGCAGGTACTCACTGCATCCCATCTGTGGGTGAGCCCCATAGCATGCACTGGGGAAAACAGACGGGACAGTGTACGCCAGGCACCATCAATTCAAATCACCTATAAAACAGCATCCTTTTAGCTAGTGCACATGCACAGAGATCTCACACCTGAGTTTTTTCTTTCTGGACTGCGGTCAAGAGCAGGAATATGAAAATATGAAAAAGTGTTTGATGGGAGAAGGTGGACTTCCTCTCGTCATTCCCTGGGCCATGGTCCTGGCCACTCGATGTAGACCGCAACGGGCAGGAAAACAGTCGACTCTCTTTAGAAATGTGATATCCAGTCTTATTAACGTTGAATTGCGCTTAAAGGAGTTTAAGGGGAAGATTTTACTATAAATCGACACTCACATTTGTGGGAGTATCTGCAAATATTGTATTTCCCTTTGTACATTATTTGTCAATTTATTTTATCACTCACAGACGTACCTGTAAGTTGAACATCTCACAAACATAAAAGAGAATAGACTCAAAGCAGAAGTGCCCTTTTCAATGGAGCTGCCACCCAGGCATCTTCTGCAGACAGAGCCAACCAGGAATAAAGACATGGACATCTTCTGCTTAGTGCACACAGGGCAGATTCAAACCCAAGACAATCCAGCTCCAGAGTCTAAGCTTTTAATCACCGTGTTATGCTGCCTTGTTTTCTAGTAGACTCACATGATTTCCTAAAAACTTCTGTAATTTGCTAGTCAAATGCAAGAGTGACTCCAAGGATTAGGGACTGGAGGTGATCCAAAGCAAATTAGTTACTTTCTGAATTGGGAGGAAAACTTACATCCAGAAGTGCATTAAGAAATAGAAAAAAACGTTGCTTGCAATCTCAGTGCAGGAAGTGGTGGAGCAGTCTGGTTATCATCTGAGCTGCAGGACGGTTGAGTTCTGTTCTGCCGGGGATGGGAGCGTGCATTGCAGATGAAGCGCAGGGCCAATTCTTCTCAGGAACCAGGCTACACACTCAGCTGAAGCAGAACAGAAAATGCCTAAGGTTTTGAAAACTGTAGCCAGGGAGGAAGATAAGGTGGAAAGCAGCCAGAGAAAATCAGAGAAGTCCCCAGCGGCCCCTCCACTGCTTCCCTGTGGTCCGAGATGCTGCGGAAGGGGCAGGACCCGAAAGGGAAATGAGAGATAGCTGTCAGCGAGCGGGCATTCTGGAACGAGTCTTCAAAACAGCTACGTGCTTCCTGGAGAAGAGCATTCAGGGCTGTCATGAAAGTGCCTCTCGTGAAGCCCACTCTTGACTAATCATCCACCCGTAGAGGGGACGGGGCTCCCTCTAACTCAGAGCACAGCTTTGAAGCCTCTGAACCTGTCAGTTAGCACCATCTCCAGCCTAGCTTCCGCTTTCTCCTCCACCCATCTTTTGGCTACACCTAGCTCTCAAATATGGACTTAATTTTTATTAGTTGTTCTCTAGCAGGTAAGATATTTTAGGCACGAACAATCTTTTTAAGAGGACTCAGCATTGGCCAGTTTAGAGTCTTCGCAAGCAGGAATTGTTATAGGAAGAAGTATTAATTTAGAGTATATCAAGTTGAATCCTGAAGGGTGAGTTGGAATTGCTGGAGAACCTGGTCAACTCCGGCTGAGCACCCTGGAGTTTGTGGGTGGCTTATGGGAACCCGCTGCTGGTTGAGCATCCGGCTTGAGCTCATGTCATGCTGGGCTGCAATCGCTGCTTTCTAGTGGCGAGACGAGACTGGAGGTGAGGGGCCCCAGCTGGGCAGTCCTGGGGGCACCTAGGCCAGAAGCGATGGCACATGCCAACATCACCGATGATGCTGGTGGGTGAATACTGAGCACTGTGACTGGAAAACACCATCTGAGTTAGATCAGTGGGTGAGTCTGACCTGTTTCAACAGGGGGAACCCACCTGGGGATCAGGAGCTGAGATGTGGTGTCCCATGGGTCAGGGACCTGGAAACGGAGAAATTGAGGGGCCACAGTTTGGGGGTTGGCAGTGACGGGGGATGGTCTGTATGAACTTCCAGTTTCTGTGCCTGGGACTGGTTTGTATAAACCCCTGTGTACATTTCTGCAGGTATCCCAAATTTCTTAAGCTCCTTCGTGCCATGGACGTCCTTGACCTTGTGACAATGAGTATGGACCCCTTTGCAGATAAGGTTTTTAAATGCATAAGATACATTGGATATGAGTCACTCTTTTCTGTTAAAATAAATTTCTATCCTCAGACTCCTTGGACGCCAGTTTGAAACCTTGGAGGGGTCACAGTGAGAGAAAGAGCGAGGTGCTCTCTAATAACCCTCCCCAGCCCGAGAACAGCAGCTCTATCTGTATGTCACAGACAGGGAAGCAGTGGGTCTCAGAGGTTAAGTCACTTGCTAAGACCCAGAGACCAGGTGTGAGGGATTTCAGCTGGGACTCAAAGACGACTTTTCTGCCTCCACAGAGCTTGTTCCTCCTTCTAGCCCATGTCTCGACTGAGTGGCAGGCTGAGGCTGGCGAGGGACCTGGAGTCAAGGTGTGCTGTGGATCTGCTGAGCTGTCAGGTTGGAGGAAACACAGCAGGAACACAGTCCAGGAGGCCGTCCTCCTGCCCATAGACCAGCGCTGTGGTTAATATCGAGTTCACGGTTAACTAAGATTCTTACGTGCAAACTCCTGAGTGGTTAGAGCTCAAATCCGTTCAAGTGGTTAGACCCCGTCACTTCAGTGTAGCAATCTGTGGATGTTCATAAACGAAGGCACTGGGTCGCTTTGTCTCACCGTAACACAGCACCTGCTGCTATCTGACGCATCAGATGTGTTCAATAAATACTTGTTGAATAATCAATCATTGAGTTCTTTGTGTTCTCCAATTAATTTCATTCTGTGGTTTGGCCCACACCTCTACCTTTAACTTTTCTTAACAACAGAAAACAAAAAACCCACACACACTTTATGTTTTGGAAGAATTTTAGATTTACTGAAAAGTTGCAAAGACAGGACAGAGACTTCCCATCTATCCCTGACCCCCCATTGTCAACGTCTGCCATGACCTTGGCACACTGGTCCAACTAAGAAATGCCATGAGTGCGTTAGTGTGAACCAGACTCCTGGCTTTACTTGGATCTCAGCAGTTTTTCCACGAGTGTCTTCCTTCTGCTCAGGGGTCCCATCCAGTGTCTCCCGCTGCGTTAGGCGTCACCATCTCCCTAGTCTCTGGTTTGTGACACTTCTCATCTTTCCCTGTTTTTTCTGACCTTGACAGTTTGGGGGAGTACTGGCCAGGTATTCTGTAAAGTTCCCCAAATCTGTGATTGCATGATTTTTTTGGTCACGATTAGATTGGCGTTTTGGGGTTTAAAATGCCCTTTATAAGACATGCAATTCCTTTTGCCATTTTTGGCTTTGTGTTGTTCACAGATAATGGTGGAGCCTTTTTTCTGTCATCATCTAAGTTACTAATGAAGCTGGAGGTGTGGGCAAGGACAAATGTCTCTGCCCGCCTAAAACCCTATTTTACAATGAGGTGGCTTTGACATGTCCCCTGATCAGTGTCTAGTTATTATAGTTTCCTTTAATGGTCCATTCTAAAGCTGTTTTGTTTATTTTTATTCTGGGATAGGCATCAAATCTACGTGCTCACCCAATGTTCTCCTGCTCTTGAAAACGTGTGTTGGGGTTGTGCACGTGAGAGTGTATGCATAACAGCATGTACACGTGGTTGGGTTTGCACACACGTTCACACAGGTTAAGTCAGGGATCCGAGTTACTGAATCAGTACATGGTGAAAATGCTGTCGATACAGTTTGCGGGGGTTTCAGCCAGGCATTTAACGAGGTGTCTCAACATCCTACGGACAAAATGGAGTGGTGTGGACCATCTAAGAGTGGAATGAGGTGACTTTGTTTCTAGTTGAGTGACAGTCCTGAGTGTTGGTTAATGACCTCGTGATTACCTGAGGAGTTTTCTAGCAGGGCTTTCTCCTGGGCTCCATCCTGATCCCCACTGTAGCCACAGCTTGTAGAAATGCAAAAGGCGGGGTAAGAAAAGAGCGGGTGACCCAAGTCTGGTGGAGTTACTTATCTATATATCTAACTCCTTATATTACTTAAAAGTAACAACACATCAAAATAATCTTGACAAATGGGCATTTTTTGGGCAAAACTAACCAGAAATATTAATATAATCTTACACACCAGTATCTAATTTTTTCTTGAGGGTATTAGTTTCTTGTGGTTGCCATTAAAAAGTACCGCAAACTCTGGCTTAGAGGACAGAAATTTATTGTGTACTCTTCAGGAGGCTGGAAAGCTGAGGTCAAGGTGTCAGCAGGGCTGGTTCCGTCTGAGGGCCGTGATGGAGAATTTGTTCTGGGTCTCTCCCATCTTCCGATGGTATGCTGGCGATCACTGGCGTCTGTTGCCATGTAGAAGCATCTCCCCATGTCTGTCTCCATCTTCACATGACATTTTCCTTGTGAGGTGTCTGTGTCCAAATTTTCTCTTTTTATAAGGACACCGGCCTTATTGGATTAGATGCCCACTCTACTGCATCTTAACTAATTACATGTGTGATAACCAAGGAAGGTCACATGCTGAGGTACTGGGGAGTTAGGATTTCAATACATGAATTTTGAGGATACACAATTCAACCTGTAACAGTTCTGGTTACAGCAAAACTTAGTGGCTTGAATCACACAGTTGATAGTGCTCACAAATCATGTACGTCTGGAATTCAGACAGCACCCGTGGGAATGGTTTGTCTCTGCTCCGTGATGTCTTGGGCCTCAGCTGGGAAGACTCATAGGTGACCCCATGGCCAGAAATCATCTAGAGGCTTGATCATTCACACATCTGGTACCTGGGCTGGGATGATTCAAAGACCAGGACCGCTGGCTAGAGCACCTGCCTATGGCCTCCCATGTGTGTTTGGGCTTCCTCCCAACATGGCTGCCTCAAGCTGGTCAAACTTCTTACCTGACAGCTCTGGGTTCCCCAGGTGAGTGTTCCGGTGAATAAGGCAGAAGGTGTATTGCCCTTCATGATCCAGCCTTGGAAGTTACAGAGCATTATTTCCATTCATACTCTACCAGATGAAGCAGTCACAAGCTGCCAGATCCGAGGGAAGAGGAGTTAGATCTCACTGTTGATGGGGGAGTGGCAAAGTCATACCGTGGAAGGACCTGTGGACAGGAGATGTTGCTGCCCATTTGGGGAATATACAATCTGCCACAAGCAGTCCTCCTCTTAGATGGAGTTAAGGCTAGCTGGTTGTGAAACAGTCTCGTACAGACCATCGTGAAAACCCGCCTTTTGGGATTTTCCTCATTCTTTCTTTCTTTTTTTAAAAAATTTTTTTCTATTAAAGAATTCCTTGGGTGTATTTCCCATTCGTTCTTGATTCAATTTTTTCGTAGGAAAAAAAATCTATTTAAAAATTCATCCTATGGCATACAAGACTACTAATTCAGTTTCTGTTCCACGGGACCTTGAATAAATCATGCCAGGCCCTGGTGAGATTTATAAGAAAGGTTTTGAAAATAAGAGAGAGTCAAAGCAAAAGCAAAGTCCTTGAACGCGTGTAACAATTCAGTGCTGGTGCTCAAAGAAAACCACTGCAAGTAGCTCTTTGTTCCAAGAAAATTGCACAAATCCTCATGCAAATATCAGAACACAGTGTTTTCGTCTCAGGGAGAGAAGATACAGGGCATATTATCCACCAGAATAGAAACTGCAGACAAGCCTTTTCTGTCTCGTGATTATGGGGCTAGCATTCACCAACAATAATTCAAATTCTTCCCAGGCCACAAAGGGCCCGGCATCGCTCTCCTCACTATCTTGACATCACAGGAAATTCCAGGTACCATTTTCACCACCAATGAGGCAGGTTCGGGGCTTTTCCCTTGCTGCTCACAGCAGACTCCCACCTTCTGATGCCCCCTCTCGGTTCATGGTGGGCAGGAATCACTGCTTCTATTCACCTGCAGATGTTCCAAGGTGGCTGCTGGAAACTGTCTTCCAGAAAGTTCACCCCCTTCCAGGAAAATTAGCCACTATGATGGCTCAAGGACGCCCTCTCCCCGCTGACCCCACCCCACACCTACACAGAGAGAGCAGACCTGGAGGTCTCAGGAGTGCCGTTCAGAATTGTTTTCTCAGCACGTCCCTCTGTCTCACCATCCGTCTCAGAACCCAGGAAACAACCTGTTCCCAGAGAGGGATGCACACAGGTCATCATATCGTCGCTAACACTTCTGGCCCTGGGAAGTCTAGGGCGTTCATGAGAAGTTAGAACCAGTCTTAATGTTTGCCTAACGCACATGGTTGCTTTCTTTGGGTTGGTTTCTCTACCTTCTTGAATTACATGCTGATTCTTTCTGTTTCTTTAACTCTTAGTGATGGAAATATGCAAGGACAAAATGTTTGCCTCTGTGGACAGCGTTAGCTACAAATTCTAAATTTGGCTACTTAGTGGCCCCAATTATTTATTTTAAAAATAATCTGTAACTCCAGTTTTTATTTCCCTTTGGCCTAAGTCTTACTTATTACAATTTTTATTCCTGAATTCTATGTTTTAATAAAATGAAGAAACTATGAAAAGGAAAAACGAAGCATAATAAAGCCATCACGCACATTCCCACCGCTCAGAATGAAAAACTGCTATCGCTATCTGAGCTCTCTTCCAGTAGTTTTAATAATTGCACGTATAATAGACACATACATTCTTCACAAGAGAACGAAAAAGAAATGAATATTAGAGGCAAGGCCAGATTCTCCTTTTACAGCTACGCACTGTCCAATTGCTAACTCCCAGCACCCAAATCTCACTAGCATGAGCTAGGTGTGTACCGTTTCGTTTATTTACATATTTTTTAATTTCTTTATAGGAGTCTATTGTACTCTGCACTCTATTCACTCGTTTCCCTATGGAAGCCTGTCTCTGTGCTTCTTCCTCTTTTTTCCTATTATGAGCATTGCTGTAATGCATCTCTCCCACTTACCTCTCACTGTGACCATGCAGGAGCGTTTCCTTAAGGCATGCGTGTAGAAGGGACAGAGTGGAATTGTTGATTTGCACATTTCTTATTTTTTTATGAATATATCTAATGATGAGGAAGCTCTTCTTTTGGTGAAGAAGATTGGCCCTGAGCTAACATCTGTTGCCAGCCTTCCTCTTTTTTTCCCTCCCCAAGCCACAGTGGATAGCCTAGTCATAAGTCATTCTAGTTCCTCTATGTGGGATGCCGCCACAGCATGGCTCAATGAGTGGTGTGCAGGTCTGTGACCAGGATCTGAACTAATGAACCCTGGGCCGCTGAAGCAGAGTATATAAACTTAACTACTTGGCCACGGGGTTAATTAGAATTAGAATTAGAATGTACGTTTCTAATTTCAATAAATATTCCCTAATTGCTCTTCAAAGTCCTTGCAGCAATCCATGCTCAGAGGCTGGAGTTTTACATGTAATCTTTTACTAATAATATCTAGTTTGCAAGCGTTCAGAGCATGTGGCTTATGGTGTGGAGTCGTAGGGAAATAGTATATACCATGGTATTACAATCTTCTTGAATCTAACACATCTTACTTTAGGTTTTTGATACAATATTTTTGATGCATTAAGTTCATAACTCTTTTATTTTCAGTTTAGATTATCCCCTTTATCAATAATAAATAATCTCAGTCCCATTTGATTTTTTTCTCGTATATCTTAAAACTGTGCTCAATTATACCATCGCTTTTTTTTTTTTAGTTTGTATTTGCTTAATTTTTTCCCGTTGATTTATTCACTCACCCTGGATATTTTACAGTATATTATATACTCTACTGTCTTCTAACGTGTCACTTCACAAAAGAGAAATTCAAGAGCAATGTGATATTTGTTCCTTTTAGGATAACTTGTTTATGGCCTGCATGCTCGTGGAATTTTCCTTCTGATTGCAATAAAAATTCAATATTCCCAGATGTTTATTTCCTTTGATTTTTCTTTAATTGTATATTTCAGTCTGTATTTCTAAGTCATTTTCTTCTATCATATTTTTATTCTCTGCATGAATATCTTTGCTCTTCCTCATCACACTGCCTTTCTCCTCTGCACGCTGGAGAGCTCTTCAAACTTGTCTCCGTGACTGGTCCGTTTCCTACAGTGTCAGCTCCCCTATTTGCTTTCCCACCTCCCCGTTCACTTGCTTCATTGCGTTTCTTGAATTATTTTTAGTTTTTCATTTTCTCATCCATATCCCCTTTCTCATAAGTCTTATGGATTTTTCCTTTGGCTTTCTGGAGGCCTTCCTCTCATCCCATTAAGGTCATTAGACAGTCTAGAAAGCCCTATTCCAGAAGTTACGTTCAGTCAATTTTCAGAAGATTTTCCTGCCTCTGACAGTTTAGGGGGGTGACTTCCCTATCCTTTACCTGTTGGGTTATCCCCGTGTTCTCTGTGTGGGTACATGCGCCTATGTACTCATCCTGAAGAGAGACCTCTTCAGACCCAGTATCTACCAAATGGCGGCATAGACCAAGCGCGGCACCCAGCATCCCAGTGCCCTGTGTAGGGAGAAATGCCCTTTCACGTCCACAATGGGAGGTGATGGGGATGGCCAGGAGCTCTCCGTCAGTGTTGGTGAAGTTTCCTCTCCGGGTAGTCTATAGAGATGGTCTTCTCAGTGCCTCAGCTGGTCCTTAGATTCCCCACAGCGACAGGATACACACAGCTGTCACCAGGCTCGTCCACCATTCGTCTCTTCTCCCTCCACGAATACTTCCCTCGTGGGAACCACACCGTCCAGAGTTTCCTGTGTCTCCCAGACTTTATGTTCCTTCTCAACTTTGAGTGTTTCCTCGTTTTTCTTATTTTCGCGCAGACATGGTAAGAATATGAAGAATGGCGGTTGTGGCGGTGTGTTGGTGTAGACGGGGAGCTGTGTGGACAGTCGCTGCAAAGCAACACTCATTTATAGACGACGGTTGGCTGCCAAGTTTTCTTTTTCCCGAGCAGGAGTAGAGAGCGGAGGAGGGAGAAAAACGCCTTTATCGCTGTCTGTCTGGCAGTTTGCTTTGTTTGGACAGGAAAGAACACATGTGTAAGATGCTCATTTCAGTGTCTCCGATTAACATCCCATGGATGAAGTTTTTTTCTAAGTTATGTGTAATGTGTTGTGCATCAAATCGTTATCAAATGGTGTCAGTTCAATGGAACAGTTAAGTGAAAACATGGTGAAACAGCTCTGTACAATGAGTGCCTGGAAGCCAGGGAGTCACCGACTCGTGGTTGGTGCTGAATAATGTGGGGGCTGACTGGCTGAATTCACCGAAGAAGGAAGGAAGGAAGGCAGGCACGAAGGAAGGAAAGAAGGAAAGAGGAGGAGGAGAGAGGTCTGCAAAATAATTATATTTCAAAACCTGCAAGATAATTAGCAACATGCATGAAATGAAATAGCAGAGGTTTCTACAGTAGAAACCTGTAGATCAACGTAAGTAAAAATCCTAATTAAAAAATAAACTGCAACATTAAAATAAGCCAAGTACCTTTTGTTTTATGTGCATATATGTTAATATTTTATAGTTAAGAGCCATAGCCAGGATACAAATTCTTTCCAGACAGTTTTATGGATAGTTTTGTTATAAATTTAGAAGCATAGGACGTATTATGTTTTTTATAAACGTCACAGCTTATGAAGTCCCTGGAAAGCTGGCGAAAGCCCGCAGCTTTTCCGTATTTTGGTAATGATTCCCATGCGGTTCTTTCGTGTCTCCCCGTCTTCTGCCAAGTGCCTCCACCGAACAATCCACTTATTTTGCATTAACTTCGGCCGTGCTCTGAGGTTCCTGCACAGCCTTGAAAGCATGCGGTGGGGCTCGCCAAGTGTGCGTGCATGTTTCTGCTTTCCTTGGGGCTCTCTGCTTGTTTCTGCAGCTTTCGGTTCCAGGCTGATTAAGAGACACAAGGAAGGATGCATTGGAACTAAGCTTCTCACGCTTGCTGGGAATAGATGTTCTTTGAATACTGTCTCTTCAGAGAGACGTCCTGCCCATGCAGAATTTTCCTCTGATAGGTCATTGAGGAGTCTTCCTCACACTGAAATTTCCTTGTTATTTTCCCTTCAGCAAAATTGGTTTCCCGGGTAAACTGTGACATTGTGCCAAGGAGCCAGATGAACAGCCTGGAGTGCTCCTGTGTGTGGTTCAGGATTACTTTCGATTTTTATGAAAGTGGCTCCATTTGGCCACAAGCCTGCCATGCCCTCAGACTGTTATCCACATGGAGTATTACCAAGGATGGTGTCCCAGTAGAAAATCCTGTGACTTTTCATGAGGATCACATGAAAATCACAGTATTTTCTGCCTGCCAAAAAAATAATTACCTTTAAAATTACGATGTGCAAATTTTTGTCAGAAATTCTACTCACAAAGCAATGTGAGTTGGTAGCTTTTTATGTCAACCTGAGGATCTATGAGTAGGTTATGGCCCCAAGAGTGTTTGGAAGACACAGGTCTAAACACCGTCCTAATGAACGCCATTAGACAGAGATTAATTAGTTTACCATGGATTCACAGGGCACCTGGAACATGATTGTTCCTTACAAAGGAAAAAAAGCATCCCACTACACTTAGATGAAAAGCTAATTCTGGAGTTTATAAGACCTGACAAAGCTTAAACAAGCTAATAATATTTTAACAAAGATTCTAATAACATGTTGATGAATAAGACCAATGGGAAAGCATTTTCAATTATGCCATGACATGCTCTTGTCCCTTGTACTATAAATAAGAGAGTCATAGACAGTCACTCACATTGCTGCCCGCGGGAATTATTTACCATCTGAGGTCACTAAAGCTTGTTCTGGATCACAGGTTAATGACACAATGTTTTTTTCTAGAAGGAATGAGTTGTGTGTATGTGTGTGTTAATTATGTCATTTGCTAATTCAGTTCCTCTCTTCATTAGGTCTGGGTCTATTTTCAGCAGATGATATCAATAAAGTTGATAAGAAGGGCACGCGGCACGCCCATGACTCCCACAGGTGAGCAGGCTGCCCGAGCTTTTCTACGCAGAGCAAAGGAGTTTGCCTTTAGTATGAGAAATATATAATGACAAAAAGTAAAAGAAGAGGACCCAAATATTAGGCACTAATAACCTAGAAAGAAGGATGGTATGAGAGAAAAAGCTTTAGGGGCTTACTAAATTCAGAAAAATATGGCTATATCATGGAAGGTCACAAAAAGTAAGTCAGATACAATTTAATTTTATGTTCTGTTTGAGGCTAATGACAGATAGTGTCTCTGCTTGGAGATGGGAAGCTGTAACAAAGGAGAATTGTCAATTCTGGAATTTCCCAAGAAAGCCTTTCCCATTGTTAAGAATTTTTAAGGAACATGAAAACTTTTAGAACGGTGTAATGGCTAGTGACATGACATTCTTCTAAACTTCCCTTCTTTCCAAATTATTTGCAAGGCAAAATGTAGCTCCTAGGATGGGGAAGTTTTCTGAAATTGTGACACATTGGAACTGGCATTCACTTTGAGTCTCTTAAGTATCATAAGCTTTTGGCCTTATTTCACTATTTAAACCTCCTAGTGACATACGAGTGCCATTATTGTGTCTCTGAAAACTGCTACCCCTTGAAAAAAGGCTCAAGTCCAAACAGTTTCACTGGTGAATGTCTTCCAAATTTCTAAACCTTTACAGAACTTTAGAAAGAGTTCTTTTTATAAAGTCCACAAAGCTACCATATCAAAATGTGGTGAAGATATCACCCTGGTATATACACACATACACAGATATCTCAGACTAATCTAAATCTGTAAATTTAGGTTGGTTCATAAATATTAACATAAAAAAACTCTACTTAAAATAACAGCAAATAAAATTAAGAAGCATCTAAAATGTAATTCTCCATGACCAAGTGTGATATGCCAGGGATACAAAGAAAGTTTTCAACTAAAATATATATAGTGTATATACAGGTGAGGTGATAAAAAAGAATTTATTATATGGGAACACTTTCCAATGCTATAGCATTTAATTACTTGGCAAGGACTCTTAGCTCTTAAAATCCTTTTTTTAAAAAAAGAAATGTATTTTTGTGTATATTTACATTGTATAAATATATAACCCCCAAGAAAGGAGATGCCGAGGAGTGTAGTAACTGCAGGACCATAACTCTAATTTCCCGTGCAAGTAAAGTGATGCTCAAGGTACTGCAAATGAAGCCTTTGGCCCTATGTGGAGCAAGAAATGCCTGCTATCCAAGCTGGATTTTGAAGACAGAGAGGCACAGGAAATCTAATTGTGATTATCAATTGGCTACTGGAGTGTGCCGAAGAATTTGAGAAGAAGGTTAGTCTATGTTTTATAGACAGCAGTAAAGCCTCTGAGTGGATCATGAAAAGCTGTGCGCTGCCCTGAAAGAAATGGGCGTGCTTTAGTACTTGACTGTCCTTATGCGTGACCTGTACTGTGAACAAGAAGCCATGTCAGGACAGAATATGGAAAGACAGAGTGGTTTCCTAGAGGCAAAGGTGTCAGACAGCATGCAGTTTTTCTCCCTAACTGTTTAGTCCGTATGCAGAACATATCATACAAAAAGCTGGGCTAGACTCAGGTGAAGGAGGCGGGAAAATTGGTGGAAGAAATATCAACAATCTAAGACATGCAGATGACATCATCTTACTGGCAGAAAGCAGCAATGCCTTGACATGACTTCTGACAAAAGTGAAAGAAGAAAGTGCCAAAGCAGGACTGCATTTGAACATCAGGAGGACAAAAATTATGGCTACAGAACTACATAACTTTAATGTAGATAGCGAAGACATTGAAATTGTTAAAGGTTTTGTTTACCTTGGTTCAGTCATCAATTTAAATGGAGACTGCAGCCAAGAAATCAAGAGAAGATGGGGACTTGGAAGGGCAGCAATGAAAGAATTAGGAAAGATCATCAAGTGTAAGAAAGTGTCATTAGAGACCAAGGCCAAGGTTACCCACACTCTCGTCTTCCCAATTAGTGTGTATGGTGTGAAAGCTGGACCTTGAAGAAGGCTGACAGGAAAAAAAGGATTCATTTGAAACCATTGGAGGAGAGCTCTACGGACACCCTAGGCTGCCAGGAAGACAAACACATGGGTCCTAGAGCAAATTAAGCTGCAGCTATTGTTGGAGGAAAAGGATAAAACTGAGGCTGTCCTACTTTGCGCACATCATGAGAAGGCAGGATTCTTTGGAAAAGACAACAATGCTGGGAAAGTAGAAGGCAGCAGGAAAGGAGGAGGACCAAATATGAGATGGGTTGACTCCATAAAGGAGGCCATAGGCATGAGTCTACAGGAGCTGAGAAGGGGTGTTGAAGGGTGTTGACGTGGTGGACATCACTCATTCATTGGGTCTCCAGGAGTCCGAGCCGACTTGATGACATGTAACAGTGATAAATATACAATACAACATTTCCACCTCAACATTAAGAAGATAAGCAACCCAATAAAAAGCACCAGAAGATTTACAGAGACGCTTTACAAAAAAAGATGTACAAGTGGCCAAAAGGCACATCAGAAGATACTCAACATCTCTAGTCATCAGAGAAATGGAAATTGAAACCACAATGGGGTACCAATACACACACACCCACGAGGATGTTTAAAATCCTAGTTTCCTCATGCCTTTTTGCAATCTCTCTCTCCCTCTACCCCAGATAGTCACTGATCTTATTTCTGTCACTAGAGATTAGCTTGTATTTTATAGAATTTTATATGTGTACACTATTTAATCCTTTGTGTCTGGTTTCTTCTGCTCAGCAAAATGATTTTGAGGTTCATGCATGTCATCGCATGTATCATCAGTTTATTGCTTTTTATTGGTGAGTGATGTTCCATTGTGTGGATATATCAAAATCTGTTTATCCTGTTGATAGGTATTTGGGTTGTTTTCATTCGGATTTACTACAAATAAAGTTGCTGTGAATGAATATTTGTGTACAAGTATTTGTGAGAGCATATGTTTTTATTTCTACTGGGTAAACATCTAGGAATGGAATGGCTGCATTTCATGATTGGTATATCTTTAACTTTTAAAGAAACTGTTAAATGATTTTCCAAAGTGTGGAACTGAATTGCAGTGAACTGAAATGTTTTCACCCAAAGACCTTGAATCCCTCTGGAACTCACCTAATAAGGCTTTTGTCCCTAACACTTTGTTGAAATGTTCTGGCCAAGGACATCAAAGACCCCCATGCTGCCAAATTTAAAGTGGGGTCCTCACGCTTTGTGTTTCTTGACCCACCAGCAGTCTTTGAGGCAGTCGGTCACTCCCCCTGTCTTGGAATGCTTTATTTGCTTCTTTCCAAGAAGACATACTCTCCTGGCTTTCCTCTTCCTGTGCTGTTCATTCCTTTCCAGTCTGCCGGATCCCCCTCTGTAGGATCCCCTCTTCTAGCAGTCCAGATGCAGAGAGCCCAGGAGCTCGGCCCTTCTCTGCCCACGCATGTTGTAGGCATCTCATCCAGGTCTGTGCCTTTAAATGCCATGGGTTCTCTCATCTGTCTGTCCGCTCCTCCATCCAGCTCTCTGTCTATTATTCCTCTCTCCCCTCACCTTCTTTCATTCCTCTCTCTTCACTTGTTTAATCTTTTCTATCTCCAGCCTTCACTTCTTAATTTGGGCTCCAGAATCCTATATCCAGATACCTAGTCAATTGCTTTCCAACATGTATATCTAAGGGTAGGCACGCATGTATTTAAGGAAGATCTCTGGATTTCTCCCCCAACTCTAGGCCCCCAGCCCTGTTCCAATCTAGATCTCCCCATCTTAAAAAATAACAACTCCATTCACCAAGTGGCTTACGTCCCCAAAACTACAAGCTAACACTGGCTTCTCTTTTTCTCACACATCCCACAGCTAAGTCAGCAGCAAGGCTTTTGGATTTAATTCCAAAATACACTCGGAATTCGAACACTTCTCAGATCTCTACTGCTGCTCCCCAGCCCAGGGCACCGTCCACATCTAGAAGGATCTCCTGAAAGCCCCCTTTGACGTTCTTGCTCCCCTGCTGTCTCTACTCCACACGACAGTCAGGTTGATGTCTTTACAGGATGAGTCGGGTCACATCATCCCCTGCTCAGCAGGCTGCCATGGCTTTCGCTGAACCTGGAATCATGTAAAATCTCAACAATCCTGGGCAACAGGGTCCTGTGTGACCTGGTCCTCTTTGCCCTCATCTCGTCACACGTGCCCTGCAACTCACTTTGCTCCGTGCTGGCTCTCCTGTTCCTCGAATAAGACAAGCTCATCCAGCTTCTGGGAATTTGGACTTGCTCTTCCCCTTTCCTGGAATGCTCTCTATTCTGTCTTCTCACGAACTGCCTTCTCGGTTTTTTCTCAGATATCTGATCTCTTCAATCAAAACTTCCCTAAACATCGGGTCTACACAGCCTGCTCAGTCTGTCCTCACTCCACTTTCCATCAAGGCACTGTCACTACATGAAATGACACAAGGTTTAGCTGACTGTTTATCATCCATCTCTCGCTAGGACTAGACCCTGAGTGGTCAGCGACGTCATCTGTGGTTTCAGTCAGGTCTAGGCAACACTGCCCCTACACATCGCCTGAACGTCCCTGTACTGATGCCACAAACATTTGTTTTTCACTCATGACGAGCCTGCTGTGGGTGGGGTCGTTCTTCAGAGCCATAGTCCTGTGTGCTTGGCTGTTGCAATCAGGCTGCGAGATGCTCTGCCATCTTCTAGTTACTCCATCAGGAACTCCTAGGCAAGATGCTGGAAGAAATCCAGTAAAGAGTTATGCACTAGATCTTAAGTCCTTTTGACCAGAACTGACGCAAGCTACTTCTATTCGTACTTTATAAAACATGCCACGCGACCACACCCAACTTCAAGGATGTGTGGCCCAGAGGAAGAGGGGAACCAATGGGGAGGTGGAGCCGCAGACATGCCTCCTCCACGGGCCTTCCTAAAGCTTCCATCCACAGCACCTAGACCTTGGCTACCAGGGCTTGGCTTAGATTAGATCCTCAACAGATGTTTGTGTGATGTCATCAAATATGTCCAGATCTTGGTTTATCTTGCCCTGGAGGGATGATCCTAAGAAAACCAAAACACTTCTGCCTGTGCTTCCGTCTGCTCTGACCCCTGCTTCTGGCTCACTGTGTTACATATGCACTTCTCTTGAACTTCACTTTCCCTCCCGTTAGCAATGATGTATTTGCTGATTCATTAACACAGCGGTGTGAGTTAGTTTAATATATCATCCTGCCAGGAAGAATTGATATTACATACAGTGGTTTCAGCCTAGGAAGAATATTTTTTGTGAGGGATATCTTTCTGGTACTTTCAAATTACAAGACAGAGGCAACTGCCTGCTTCTGAAAGCATTGCCTAGACCTGACTGAAACCACAGATGACATCTTTGCCCACTCGGGGTCTAGTCCTAGCGAGAGATGGATGATAAACAGTCAGCTAAACCTTGTGTCATTTCATGTGGAGACAGTGCCTTGATGGAAAGCAGAGTGAGGACAGACTAAGCAGGCTGTGTAGACCTGACATTTAGGGAAGTTTTGATTCAAGAGATCAGATATCTGAGAAAAAACTGAGAATGTTGTTCGTGAGAAGACGGAATAGAGAGCATTCCAGGAAAGGGGAAGAGCAAGTCCAAATTCCCAGAAGCTGGATGAGCTTGTCTTATTCAAGGAACAGAAGGAGAGCCAGCATGGAGCAAAGTGAGTTGCGGGGCACGTGTGATGATTGTTTTCTATGATACTTTTGATCTTGTTGGTTTTAATTGCTGGTCATGTTACCTCCTGATATTGTGCGATTTATTCCAAGCTCAGCGCAATGGACTAAAGTTAGAAGAAGCAGCCTGTTTTTAAGCATTCCTTAACTTTTGTTGGTATCGAGTAGGTCTCGTCTCTGCTCAGAGTGACGTGCTCAGCACGCTGGAGGGCTGCGAGATCATCTGCTCTGCCTCACAGACGAGCAAAGCCGAAGCCTGAGATGCTGAGGGGTAACCCACAGTTACCCAGCTAGTTAGAGGACCACTAGGCACAAGAACTTCTAGCCAACAGCCCAATGGTACAAAAAACCAAAAACATATAATTTTATTTTTACTGAGGAATTGATTTTTTAAAAATTCTTGAAGATGGGAATTAAAAATCTATCTTAATTCAAATACGTCTGTATGAAAGCACTATCTTCTCATCAGAAAGAATACATTACTTAATTCCCACTGTGCCCTTAGATCATTATAATAGAGTCTGATTTTATGAAAAAAACCACACACAAAAAAACCCTTGGGGTTTCCTTGAAATTTCATCCTGCACTTCTGAGAAAATGACACAGAAATCCTTGTCTTTGAGAGAAACTAGGCGGGGCATGAATTAAACTCTTTCTAGCAATTTTTTGTACTCTATAGATTCAAACCCTCAGAACCGAGATCGTTTTCACTGTGTAGGAGAATTAAATTCTTGCCTGCTCTTCTTGAGCAGAAATCGTGGAGCCTATACATTTCTGGAATAATCGAAGGAAGAACTAAAAAATGAAAGGGAAAATCTGTTTTCTTTTTCAAAGGCCACTGAAATCTCCATAGCGCTATCTGCTTCAGCAACACATTCCAGACAAAGGCAACAGAGTGGAAACGTACGGGCTCAGACTCTGGAACCAGACCACAAATGCAAATCTCACCCCTTCTTACTACTGTGAGGTCTTGACAACCTACTCTCTGCCCGTCTCCCCACCTGTAGAATAGGGAGGTTAGAAATAGTAGTACCTACCATATGGGGCTGTTGGGAGGGTTAGATTAGATGTTAGAACAACGCCCGCCACAAGTAAATGCTATATAAGCGCACATTATTTTGACTGACTTACTGCATGTCCATTGGCCACACTCACCTCTCACATAGCAGTGGCGCTGCTGTCTTAGAGGTGTTCTCTGAGGGGAATAGAAAGGCCATCCTCCCAATTAATAGTATTGGGTCCCCTCGGCCACCATTCCGTGGAGGTATCTCAGACTTCAATTTGGTGCGTATAACTACCTGAGTGGTATGAACTAACTGCAGAGACCGTGGGGGCCGCCCCATGCCGGAGTGATCAAAACTCAGGCAGTGCAAGGTGGAGAATGCATTCTTCCTCTAGAAACCTCCTCTTCCGCCTTCTGTAGGTCCATGAATGCCCTGCCCATCCACAGGTCACCTAGGAAAAAAGGTTTGAATCCATCTTCAACCCCTCCTCTCTCAACCCTACATCCAGTGCCTCCTCAAATCCTGCCCATTTCATCTGATGGATGGTACCCGGCTGGCCGTGCTCTGGCCTCGAGCATGCTGGGAAATGTCCCGTTCATGCTGCATTTGCTGCCTCCATCAGCGTCTGCTGGATTGAGGCTGTGGCCTGCCCTCCACCCGCAGAGCCCCCAGTCCGCCCAAGTGTTCTTTCTCAACACTGACAGGGTGCAGGGCTGCGCCGTGCAGAAGCAACACAAGATAAAATAATTCACGGCTCCCAGTTTCTCCAGGATAAGGCCTTTTGCCTTCTGGTCCTGTCCGGACAGATGTGCCCACCCCCTTTGCAGGGGATTGCTCTCCATCCTGTGAACCTGGGCTCCAAGCCTCCTCTACACTGTCTCTGTGGCCTGCACTGTCCCACCTTACCCAGCCCCAAGCTCCTCCCCACTCTCCAAGGCCCGGGAACCCGTCCTCCACCTCTCGTCAGCCTTCATGCTCCCTGAAAGGCGCCTCTGGGCCTTGCTCGGCTCACAGCTCTCCCGGGTGTGGACCTTGCTGTTTCCAACTGTTTTCACCTTCTCAGCAAACCAGGAGCTGCTGGAGAGAAGCAACCACGCCTTCTCCATCACTGCATCCCCAGGGTCAAACCTGACACACTATAAATTCTCAGCCAACGTTGTTAAAAGAACCATCAATTGTTGAGACAGGCCAGACAGAAACCCTTGCTCCCCACGTCTATTCTCCGGATTGCCCTGAAGTGGCCACGGCCCCATCCACCCTTTGTTTTCGTTGTTTGTCATCCCCAAGTGCAGCAGAAAGTGTGTGACCTTTGTGGTCAGGCTGTCCAGCTGCACCACTGAGCACCTCGGTAACCCCCAGCAAAATCCCTGCTTGAGGGGACATGCATCTAAACACCTGGCCGGTGCCTGGTGCCCAGTGGACGCTGCGGGCACTGGGTCTAAGCTGGTCTGCACATTGCAACCATCTGGGGCTCCGGGAACCATGGGCGTCGCAGCCCCTGTGATTATCATCTTTAACCTGTCTGGGCTATGGCCTGGAGTTTGAAAAGATCCTGGAGCTTCTGATCTGTGCACGTTTGGAATCGCTGGGTTCACTAAATTTCACATAATATACAACAAAAACTCAAGACATCATAAAATGTGTTTAGCATACATTGTATAATTTAACTGTGTCCAGAGAGCTGGGAAGAGTTGAACGCAGATTTTACTTGGGGAGGCAAATTTGTTAAGGCAACGACATCATTTTTATGAGTCTGGATTAGTTTCTCAGATGATTTCTATCCTCTCTGAGGGAGGAGGACCTAGGCTTTGTCCACTGCACTGAGAGAAGGAGAGGGCAGAGAGCCGACAGCACAGGCGGGCACTGGAGAGCATGTCCCCGGGCAGCGCCAGGCTCATCTCTCATGGCCCCTGGGGCCTCTGCGTCTGCCAGCAAGAAACAGAGAGGGCTTCCTGGATCTGAAGGAGAACGTGGATCCCCAAAATGTCACTTCCTTCCTGCTTACCGCTCGGTTCTTTAAAATAAGATGGCAGCAGTGTTGATGTCGAGTCTGCAGTCAACAGATAGCGGCAACTATGCCGGCCTCCGCTCCAGTGGCTTCCGAAAAGTGTGGTTTACACCCGACAAGCGTGTGGCAGACCAAACCATTCATCCAGCTGGGTCAGGGACCAGGCTGAACTTTCCTGTGTCTATTATAATGACTTCCCTTTCTGTCTGTCATCCCCGTTGGACGGATTCCATGTGTCTTTCTATAAGCAGAAAGTTTTCCACATTTTTCTGTCATCATGCTAGTATTTTGAGCTGGATCACCTTCATTAGAAAAGAACATACACTAGGTGTTTATTTTTCCTTAAAAGAGTAGAATATTAATATTTATACTTGTAAGAAGGAACACCTGTTTTGTTTACACAATTGTATTTTTCAGACACAACACATCATCATCTATAGAATCAATCGAATTGCTTCAATATTTAATACATTTGTCACACATTTGTCACTCTAAATTATGTATATAGGCAAGGAAGCTGTCACCATTTTGAAATTCTAACAATAATTATAAAATTACAGTGAAACTGATAAGCGTTCAACAATCAGATGGTAAAATGTTTGTGCTGAAAAACAGATGTGTAAAAAAGAGATATCATGGTACCATTAAATCCACAACTGGGGGCTGGCCCAGTAGCATAGAGGTTAAGTTCGTGTGCTCTGCTTTGGTGACCCAGGGTTCACGGGTTTGGATCCCAGGTGTGGACCTACACACTGCTCATCAAGCTACGCTGTGGTGGCATCCTACATGTAAAACAGAGGAAAATTGGCACAGATGTTAGCTCAGGGCCAATCTTCCTCAAGAAAAAAGGGGAAGATTGGTATCGATGTTAGCTCAGAGCCAATCTTCCTCACCAAAAAAAACCACAGCCAAACTTCTGATAATACTAGGGGGAAATTTCATGTTTTCATGTGTTTTGTCTAATGAGACGCAGAGGTGGGGGAGGACAGGTCTGGAAGTGTGGTGTCCCTGCTCTGGGAATCCCAGCCTTCGGGAGGGACCACGAGTCATCCTGTACGTGTGAACATGTCCCCACGTCCTGATTCACAAGACCCCGATAAGTAGGAGGATGTGTAGGCTGGAATCCTTTTCCAAAAGACTCAATGTCTGGAACAACATGAACTAGGAATACTGGTGGGAGGACCCGCTCTGTAAATAGCGCCTCTATGTTGGCTCCCCACCACATCCTATCTGTGACATTTGAGAGTCACTTCAGGGAAGAGCACCGGCCTTGGCTGCCTTTGACGAGTTCTCATCCACATGCAGAGCTGAAGGGAGGGTCTGGGGCAGCCCGGCGGTGCCTCCATAAATCCAAACGCCACGGAGGAAGGCGCCCTTCCCTCGCTGGCTGCGTCTGCACTTGCCGCTCTGGAACTTCTTCGTGGTGCACGCACACACCTCAGCCCGGCTTCTCCCGCACTCCCAACGTAACCTCTATGGGCCGCATGACAACATTCAACTCACAATTTCAAGCTGTCCCCTTGCTCTGTGTCCCTGAAGGCAGGACCTGGGTCTTGTTAGTCTCCGTGCTGCTGGATCCAACCATGGTAGCTGGTGCATTGTCAGTGGGCAACCAGCGTCTCTTGAACACGGGGCCATAAATCTCTTCAACGCCTTGCTCCCAGGCCTGTGGGCTACAGCCTAGGGCACTGGAAGTACCAGAAACTGTTACAGGGGCAGCATCTCAAGCCCACCCAGACCTACAGCATCAATCTGCCTCTTAACCAGATGCCCAGGGGTGCGTGTACACACGGACATTTGAGAGGTGCTATCCTAAGGCTGTGTGGTGCTGCCTGGAGGGCACTAGGTGGACCTCTGTTGGGGACGGTCTTTGTTCCTGAGCCCACTTGAGATAAGGGACTTCCAGGGAGGCCTGGAGAGAAACAGCAAATCACGCATCTCTTATTCCTTATTGGATGCCGCACCCCCGCCCGCTTTATCTAAGAAACGAGGTTAAAGCATAACATCCTGAGGTTGAAGCAGCTATTTCTATACCGTCACGGAACTTTTCCATTTCAAAAAAAGAACACTGCAGTCTGAATACCACTTGCATGTTTGTCCCATTTTAGCTGAATATGGCACCTGGAACACTAAGTCCCAGACCTGAGTGTCATGTAGTACAGCCTACGGCTTCCTCGGAGGAGAAAGAACGGAGCACCACTCGGCCTCAGCTACCTAATTTCCCTGAAACTTAGCCCATTTTCTGATCCATGACCTAGGGATACGCTACTTTCAGCTGAGCTTGACGATGAGTGGTCGCCCTTTTTATGATATTGCCTCACAATTATTCAATTATTTTGCCATATCTGTTTCTAAGATTTGAGCTGGATGTCAAGCTAGACTCCTGGGGACCCTGAGCTCTGTGTTTCTGAACTGTTTTCCCGAGAGCGACTCATATTCTGTGACCAGGCACGTCTTGCTGGCATCTTGGCGTGGAATTCTCCAGGTGCCCTTGTCATGCCTAAATGTGACACCTGGAATGTTCAGGCTGCCATCGAGAGCCACCTGGCCCTTCCCTTAGTGACGAGGAGAGGTCACCTGGGCATGGAACATAGACCCAAATCCCCAGATCCCCAGTCACTGGTCGCTCTAGAGCTCAAGCTGAGTCTAGCACGGTGAACCCACCAGGAGTTGGGATCTGCTCCCCTCAGACATGGCAAAGCCCAGCGACCTGAGCCCTCCTTGCTGCATCTGCCCCAAGCCACGGGGACTCAGGTGATCTCATCTGGGGTAATTTATGGAGCTGATGACACTGAGATCCGGTGTCCATGGCAGCAACACCAAGAAGAAAAAGAACTACAATGCCTTTGAAGCAGCACCACGTGTGGGTCCTGGATGCGTTGCCTCCCGAGACGGTGACCCTGGCTCCCCTCCCTGTCTTGCAGAGTTCTGCACAGTATCTTGAACATAAGAAGTCTTCAATGCATGTTTTTTGGATTAAAATTCTCTGAAATACTTTATTTGGGGGTGGCATTTCAACCTTACGTCTGGCATCCCTAATTGCTTGATTGACACTGAGCAACAATAAATAAACATTTTCTACATATCATAATATTTGGAGCCTTGACTTCAAAGGTGAACGCAGCTGAAGAGGAAATGCCTGGTCTAATCAGGAACAGGACCAGAAAGAGCAGGCCTCGAAACACCGGAAACAGGGAAAAGAAGATTCGTCTGCTTCTGAGAATCAGCTCTTTAAAATAGAAGGATAACGACAGTTTGCTGTAAATCGAATTTTACTGAAACAGACCTGAAGTGACCTGCTTAGGGGGTGGCTGCCGCCTCCTGCCGCAGTGGGTGGACACCACGCCTGGGGCCCCCTTCAACCTGCCAGTGCCCGTGGCACATGGAACCCAGCACGCCTAGTGCTCTTTCTTTGGGAGAATAATGTGACACAACCCCTAAACTCATTTCACTCCCAGTCTAAGTCATATTTTTACCCTCGGACCTTCCGACCTCTGGCGGGGCTGAAAAGCGCCCCATCACCCTCCGGGAGCTGCCTTTGACTCCTCACTTGCCCGGCGGCCTTCCCTAGCGCTTTGCTCTGAGCAGGTCCTCAGGGCTGAACTTGTCCCTCTCCGCTCTGTGTGACGTTCCTTCTCTCGCGTGGTTTGAGTTCTGTGGCCCCGAGAGAAGCTGCAGGGATGTCTGTCCTGAGCCGCGTGCGGGCACAGCTTTCTTCACGGCACCACCAAACATGGGCTGCAGGGCGCACAGGGCTGTGAGTGGAGAGGACCAAATACATAAATAAATACCAGTGTGACAGTCTTTTAGGAAAGGGAGACTAGCGCTGCATCGCACACCTCATTCTCTTTCCTGTGCCCTGTGTTTCAAATCCAGTAAACGCCCAACTCCAGGGGAAGGGTCTTACCCCCATTTGCACCCTGGCTGTTGGCTTTGACTTTGACCAACCAGCTCACCCACAAAATGAAGTCACAGCTCATGGGAGCTCCCACGGCTGGAGTGGCCTCCGTGACCCAAGGCTACAGAACACCAGGGTGACCCGTGCCCAGGAACGTGTTGGGATGAGTGGGTGGTGTTCATATTAAAGTTTTGTCTGTCACGGCCGTGTCTGGACAAGCCCATTTTTATAAGAATATGTGGTCTCTCTCTCCCGCCCACGACAGCCTAAGTGCAGTGGACAGCTCAGCAAGGACATCGCCCCACATCTGACTGTCTCGGTGTCATGGTTTTCCCAGGTGGATATTTCGGGCGTTCTAAGGTCTGTTTTCCATCGACACTCAGGAAGAGATCTATAGTCCAAGCTCACGGGATTGAGAACTGGAAGGAAGTTAAAGTGAATCTCACTGATCCGTCTCGCACGGACCAGCCAGATGAAGCCAGAGACTCCTTCTCAGCCTCAGGCCACTTGTCTTACTGACGGCAGAGCCAGACTACAGCAGACACCTTCTCATTCTTTACCGAAAGAGATTGGGTGTGCCATAAACACCGGGTTTCAAATATGTCACATCACAAGTAACACAGCGAAATGGTAGTAGTATGTTCTAGAAAAAAGTGTGTTTCCATTATTGATCTTATTCTACAACTTAGTTTCTGTGTGGTTTTTGAGCAAATCTCTTCGTGCTTCTAACAGAGTTGCTTCATTGGGCAAATTAATCTAACAACTCTTAGCTACCTAAAAAGGTAGGGCTGGATCCACTGATGTGTTGAGGCCCCTTCTGACTCTCAGACTGATGCTTCATGGCAGAGGATGCTCTCTGCTGCATCCAGACAGGACTCCTGGCCTGCGGGTACGTGCCTGTGGCATGCTGGCTGGCATCTTCACTAAATGCTTGGGATTTATGCTAAAGAGGCTGTTAAATACTTTGAATTATCACCTCCGTATACAAGATATCTTTTCTGAAGTCCCTTATGTTTCCTTTACATTCTTTTAAGGGTGTGTGAATTTGAGATAAAGATTTTCCTCCTGTTCGCAGTCACCTGACATTAATTTGATCTGAAGCCCCTAGCACCTTCCTTTTCCAGTAGTTTTTGGATTCTTTTGAGTCATGTCCTCTGTACAAAATCATCAACCTGCTACATCTGTTTTATTTTCAATCAGAAAGTCTCCCAACTCTCCAGCCATATCCTAGACTTCGTTCCAGATTTTTCCAATCCATAAATTCCCCACTTGTACTGAATTCCCATAACATAGATATAATTTCTTTTCATTTTCCTTTGGAAAAGAAATTATGCTAAATTTACTGCATGTATGTGCTTATTTGACTTTCTGAATTTTAAAAATATTCTTGAATTATCTTCTGCAAGAACTTCATCTTCAACTTAAACAAAGAGTTGATTAACCTTTAGAGAAACAAATTTTTGCAGAATAGGAAATGTCATAAATTTTTGTTGGTTTAGTCATAGAAATATGTTGTCAAAAAAAAGGAAAGAGAGTTTAAATTCTAGTTCTTTTAAGAAAAGATAAAAAATAGCTTATTAAGTACAGTCATGTGCCACATAATGACGTTTTGGTCAATGACTGACCACATGTACTATGGTGGTCCCGTAAGATTGTCACCTTGTATCCTAAGTGTGTAGTAGGCAGTACTAGTTTGCATAAGTACACGCTATGATGTTCACACAATGACGTAATTGCCTAACGACACATTTCTCAGGATGAATCCCTGTATTTTTAATACAGTCGTGTGTACTAAAGCAAGGGCATAACCAGTTAAATTTTGTGGCACACCATATTCCAAACACTGATACATATCCCATCCTGCATAGCGGGTGTTGTGCAGTGTTGGCACTCTTCCACTGTTTGTAATTGTTTCAAGCAATAGAATGTGGTGAAATGCTACATCTCTCTTCAGGCAAGGTGGGAGAAAGTCAGATGGTTTCCCTCTCTCTCTCTCTTTCTCTCTTGAAGATTGCCCTTGAAATCTAGCCATTCTGTTATGAAGAAGCCCAGCCCAAAGGGGAGTCCACGTGTGGGTATTCCGGACACCTGCTCCAGCATCCTCTCCTACGTGTGAGGATGAGCCCTCAGATGACTCCAGCGCCTCACCTTGGAGTGCTCCAGAGGAGCTCCAGACCCCGTGGAGCAGAGCTGTACCACACCCAATGTGTGCTGTCTGTCCTGACCCATAGAAAGCGTGGAAGATAATAAATGATTATTGCTGTATTAAATCACTAAACTTGGAGTAATTTGTTACACAGCAGTTTATGAATAGAACAGGCTTTTAAAAGCCTGTAGTGTGTAAATTACAAGTAAAGGTAGTTTGTATGTGATTAAATGTGAAATACATACAAATTATAAGTATGTAAATTACATTTCTTTAATTATGGTCACAGAGATTAGGAAAAAATACAGTATGCTTATTTGCACACTGGTTTTATTATTTAACTATAATAGTTTTGAAATTTTAAACAAAATTTGAACATAATTTTTGGGAACACTTGTCCTACTGGTGCTTTTGTTCATAAATTAACTTAGTTCTTTATTTCGCAATTGCATTCTAAATGGCTACACAGGTAACTGACTAAAGGTTCCTACATGACACTAATAAAAAGTGCTCCTTCAGGATAAGTAAACATTCATGCTCAGCAATCTTCTGTGGTTTCTTGAAGAGTTATGTCTTTGCCTAATTCGAGTTTAATGTAACTTTTATTTTACATGGACTTTATACGTATATTTATAGAAAATATATTATACATTACATTTATATATACAAAGTCCTTGTAAAATAAAAGTGTATATATAGTCATGTGAAATATGTAGACTAACCAGGTTATTGCTCACCAGACAATGATTCAATATAATGACATATATGCATCATATATACTAACGTAGTATCATATTTATTATAAAATTCTACTCCCAGAAAATTTTAGTATATATACAAATTTATGCCACAGATTATGTTCAAAAATTGATTTCTGACATGACCAATTCAAATTAACTTTGCAAAAAAGTCGACCAAAATGTGGGGCTATTTATTGATGAGCCCAGGTTGCAGACACATTCTGAGAGTCCATGGGGCCAAGGATACTCATCCTTCTTGTATTCACATTTTTTTTTTTTAGCAAAATGCGGCTCTCAAAATTAAATTTTATTTAGTTTTATAGGCAAAGAATTTCTATTCCTTCTAAAATAATCACTTTGATGGAACGTTTAAGCATCCAACCAGAATAAATTTTAAGACACAAGTGTGACTGTGGTACCAAACTCTCCTAAGATCTCACGCCCACCTCCCCCCACCCCCCCACTTTCCTTGCCTGTGTAACATGGGGTTATTTGGCCACTACAGGGAGAGCGCTTCTGGCCCACACTTAGATCTGTAGACTGTTTAAAAGTTAGCATGCCCCAGATCCTCTTAAAAATTTCTTTTGAGCTATTTTCAGGACATCGATGTTTATCCTGGAAAGAAAATAGCAATGTAGCAGTTGCTCTGCTTTGAAGCACCATTCTCTTTCATTTCCCCACCCAAGGACCACGTCCCAGCAGAGCCTGGGGTCCTGGGAGAGGTGTGGAGTCGGGACGCTGAGCCGAGCGCGAGGCATGTCCTGCTGACCCCATGCTTCTTCCCGGAGGCCCCGGTGGGGCAGCCATGGTGCCCTGGCCATGTCCTCACGAACTCGTGGGATGCTCACCTGACAGCTTTAGAGGGCTGCACTTCAAAACCGGAGTCTGAGGGCAGTGCCTGCTCCCGTTGTCACAGGCTGATCGGTTCCACTCAGACAAACAGGAGGGCTTCCCCGCGCTCACGTAACGAGTCAGCCGCGACTCCCTCGCAGGAGGATGTTCCTAGGTCACCCATCAGCTGGTCAACCCGTGTCTAGTCCTCTGAATCTCACAGAAATTCCTGTTATACGTGTAAAATAAAAAGTGAGAGCATTCGTAAGGAAATGCATTCTTAGCTAGAAAAAGATCAGTTTGTGCTCTGTCAGTTCTCAGATACTTGGGGGAGAGAGGAGACTGGAACCTCACAGAGAGCCCAGCCTATCCCCAGGCGCCACCCTCCTACACAGCCTCGCCTGCTCTGCACTGCCTTCTTCTCAAGGCAGGTGCCCCGGTGTCCCCTCGCTCCCTGGAACAGTGTGGCAGGCACAGTGGCTGCAGAGGAGTGAGGGCCTGTGAGCTCAAGAACAGGAAAACAACTCTAAATAGTGAGCGTTGTGACTGGAAACCTGATTGTCCATTTTCTGTGGGCAAATCCTGGCATATGTCCCAAGTGAAAACAACACTGAATGAATGAACTTTCCTCACGTCCACAGCCTTTCCCCTCCCTCCCTTCCTTCCTTCCCTCCTTCCCCTCTCTCTCTCTTTCTTCTTTCTTTTCGCTCTCTTTCTGCTTTGCTTCCGGTACTCTTTTTTAACCCTCTTTTTCGTCAATGTACTCAGTGTCTCCATTAAATATATTCCAAAAATGTTATTTTGAAGCGCATTATGCATTAACTTGGCTCTGGTTTCTAACTAGGGCAGGCTGTCCTGTGTCGTCACTGTTAGGCCTCTGCTCAGCAGGCCGTCACAAAATGAAAAGCTGTCCTGGATAATGGTCCTCATTTGACTAGTGTGGAGACGAAGCGGCCTCTGGTTTTTGACACCTGTCAAAACCTTGCCAGAAACCAGGGACAGTCAGGCCTGCTGTGGTTTTATTTTTTCCGTGAATCACTATCAAAAAGTACTGGTGTGGCTGTCTCTTAAGTTTCTAGGATTTTTGAGATGTTTTTCATACCAGTTAAAAAGATTATTTTATCAGTGACCTTTGTAGACTAACTCTGCAGTAAACAGGAAAATATGCAGCCACTATGAATTATGTAATACTTTGAAATTGTCTAGACAGTGTTAGGAGGGCAACAGATGGAGCAAATTCTTAGAAATGAAAAGCAATTTAGCAATAGAATTCTCAGCCCAGATGATCTCCGTCTCTCTCCTGTCACAGTCACTCTGGCCCTCTCCTCTCCCCTTTTGCTCCTCAACCCTTTGGCCCCAAGACACAAGAGGATTTATTTGCAGTCGGTTATGGTCTACCCTTTCTACTGATTTAGTAACGGGGTGCAATGTCAGCTATGTGCTCGTCTGTCATATTTCTTTCTCCGTCTCCTAGCTGCCTGGTAAAGTTTAAATGGGTGAAGAGTCAAGGGTTTTATGGAGCAAGTAGAATTGGTGACTGCGGAAGTTATGGCCACGGCGCTTTATTTACATAGTAGGGAGAGAAGGGGGACCACACATAGATCCCTTTGGGTTACATTGTTGTTTAAACACAGGCATTTTCTCCCTCATAGAAGCTCTTTATTCCTCCCATTACAGGAAACAGTGCGTGCTCACAAGCCTGTCTCTGAGCATATTTACATGGTGGGAGTGAACTGAAAAGACAAGAAAGACAGACTCAATAGTCTGATCTTCACTTGCTGAGAGACCAGATGAATGTCTGATGAATGAATAAATGTGAAACTATTGTCAGCAGAACTTTCTTCCCAAATGACAACAAAAACAAAACAAAACTCTATGCCGAGGCCTGTGGAAGCTACAAGAAAATAGAAAACGTTGATCCAACCTTTAAAAAGCTCACACTCATGTGGGAACAAAGTGACATGCATAAGGAGGTGACGATTATGATGGGATCCCCTCAAAGGACCAAAGCCACAAAACAATGGAAAAAATCCAGTCCCCTTCACACGGGGCAGTCAGAGATGGGTCTGCGGGAGGTGCAAGAGGAGCTGGCCCTTGAAAGAGGGTAACTCCAGTCAGACAAAGGGGCAGGACAGAACCAGGTGCAAGAGGTCGTCACACTCTGAAACCGGGAGTGACGCTCAGCAGGGAGAAGCAAGGACGGCAGGGGAAAGAGCTTGAGGACAGGCTGGCATCTGAGTCCACGTGGAGCCCAGGCGTGGCACACGGAGCACTGACAAGTGTCACAGGAGTTTCACACAAGCCGTCACACACACGTATGCCCGCCCGGACCTGTTGCACATACCATGTGGACTCACATACGGACCATACAGGGTCAGTGCACTGACCTGTCTGGTTCTCTCCCTGTTCTGTGGTGGCCCAGAGGCTGATGCCTTCACTGGGGTTCCCCCACAAGCAGACCATGAGACAAAGGTTTATGTGCAAATAGTGTACATGGAAACACGACCGCAGAGTCGGGGCAGTCAACAAAGGGTGAATATCCAGGGTGTGTGGTGCATTTGCACAGATGGCCACAGTGGAGATGGCTTCAGGAGCACAGGGACACGGTTATCCCACGCAGGCCCTGGGCTGGATGGTCACACACCCATGCCGAGCTCCTCTGTGCCTGGGGCAGTCCCCCAGTACTGAAAGGCTTCGGCAAGTGGAAGCCAGTCTGCAGGTGCTAAAGCTGTAAGGACCCAAAGGTGGGGGTCTGGGCAGGGGCAGCCAGGGAATGCCTTTATCTCCATGAGAGCTGTGACACCCAACACAGCGACTGGCTTGCAAGAACTTGTTGAGTGTCTGATGACTGAGCAAGTGTGGAACTACTGTTGGCAGAACTTTTTTCCCCAATGAAAGTAAAGCAAAGTCACCATTTCTACAGAGCTTCTTTCTTGGAATTTTTTTCCTGACTGGATCCTTCAGGTCTCTTAACTGTTTCCCGCTCAAGAGTTGGAGGGCGG
This sequence comes from Equus quagga, assembly GCF_021613505.1. Lineage (NCBI taxonomy): Eukaryota > Metazoa > Chordata > Mammalia > Perissodactyla > Equidae > Equus > Equus quagga. The sequence goes on from NC_060272.1 coordinate 5,157,554, forward strand.
CCCCTCCCTGGGTGGCTGCCGCCATCTCCTCTGCCTGCCCCTGCCTGAGAGGTGGGGGATTGGGGAGGGATCCAAGTCCATGCAGAGGTGGAGGGAGAGGAGCAGGGGCTGCCATGTTAGGAATTTGCAACGCTCCCCACAAAGACAACTGGGAGACTAATAGGAAAAGATACCAGGAGATGTATGTTGAGAAAAGAGTTTGGGGGCATTATTGGAAAACTGAGTCTTTGAATAACTATTTCTTGGAAACCTTAGTAGGAACCATAACAACTTATGAATTCCCGGTAAAGTTACCTTTGGTGGGCCGCCTGCTCTTTCTGCACTGGGAAGAAGCTCAGTGTTTTCTGGAAGCATACACAGCCGATGCTGACACACCATGAGAAATGGAGAATGTCCCTCCACAGAGACCGCTTCGTCATTTGTCCATCCCTTTTAAAAGGATGCGGGTGATTCAATTAGTGGACTCAATTAAAATTGATTGAGAGCCCCCAGACGCCGCAGGATCCGGTGTCCTCTCCAGCCTTCTCACCTTTCATTGGCTGGAAATTGACCTCCTTGCGGTTGTTGCATGAGAAACATTATCAGGGTCTGTACGCGATTACTTGAGAGAACAAATGCCACCAGCATTTTCCATAAGCCTTTAACAAATAACCTTCCCCCTCAGCTGTGCCCTCCCAAATCAGTGGAGCCCCTTCCCTCGCTTACCTTTCTTCTTTCCTTGTGCTCACGAGAGCGACCAAGGATGCGTGTTGCATTCAGAGAGGAGAGTCAACTTGCTGGTCAAGTCGCTAGATTTCCACTCGCCTCTGTGGAGGTGAGGGATGCTGGTGCAGTCTTCCAGCTCAGAGGACAGTTTCGTGTGGAACAGAAGCAGGAGACAAGAAGAGGATGAATGGCTGTGGGAGGAGCTGCAGCGTTCTCCAGCTACCGCTTAGACAGACAAGACATATTGGGGATAGGTTTGTGTTCACCGAGGCAGGATTCTAATTCATACCTATGACTAATAGGAAGCTAATTTACGTTGCTGACCTCAGAATAAAAGTTAAGAGAAAATATGTGTATTTATTTATGATGTCCTATATCTTGCCAGTTTTGAATATAACTGCAAGGTGTTTTATCATTTAAGCTATCTATCACATACAGGACTGCTGCCTTCATGCTTTACACTACTAACAGCAAGAACACCTGGTAGGCTATTTTCACTTTTTCCTACCCATATCGAGGGCCTGGAAATGGGAAGAATGTGGATTCATGTCTTCTTCCTGATGTCTGAAGCTGAGGTTGTATGTGTCATCACGGGATGGGGATCAACATTCTCTGCCTTTTTGCAGGAAGAACGTTTGAATTTGAGATACAAAATTTTAAAAATACCTGTTTGTCCCTTGATGCCGTCTAAACTATATAATACATGTGCCACAGCTGCCTTGCTGACTGTCCATTCGCCCACTTGCTGAGCACTCCCCAGGTGCTGAGAGGATGGGCCAGATGAACAGGGCTGGCTCTCTTGAGGGGCTCAGAGTCCATTGGAGGGGACCTCAGACTATCCACACAGTCTCTTCCCTGGACTCCCCTCCTCCATCCTCACCTGGTTGGGTCCTCCTTGATTCGCAGGTCCCGGTTGAGGCATCGTTTCTACTTGGGAGCCTTTCCTGGCTCCCCATAGTGGGGTGTGTCCCTGTCTCGTCGTTCTCATGACACGCACATCTCACAGTGTATTCTTGTAATTGCCCTTGACTTGTCTGAATTCCTATCGTGCTACCTTCACAGAAGTGGGAGCTGTTCTGTCCTGTGCCTGGCCACATAGCAGAAGACCCTTAAGTGATTTATGACAGAATGAATGAAATCAGCAAGCACAGTACAGGGTGACGAGCTAGTTGATGCGGTGTGCATGCAATGGAGATTTCAAGTTGAAAGCTTCCAGAGAGTTTGAGGATAAATAAGAGTTCACCCAACAAAGAGCAGAGAACAGCACAGGCAGAAAGCCCACATGCACAGAGGCATCAAGCCGCGAGACAGCGTCATTGGGACTTGCAAACAAATCTCCACTACACGATGCAGGGCCCCCGAGTGCAAGAGGAAGGAGCGTCCAGAAGGGCAGGTGGGAGGCAAAGCAGAAACGTCATCCCACAGGCACACAGTGGGGCGATGGGTGGCTGTTCCTGGTTCTACGGCGGTCACCGAGGAGCTGAGGGACTTCTCAGGTTATGAAATCCAGCAGTTCTGAAAGGAGTGTTTATGGAGTAGCTCCATTCAAGGTCTCCGGGAGGAACTTTCTAAATGGACTCTCCTAAGTGCTGCTTCCTGAGGCTCTGTTCTGGGTTTGGGGGGCCTCCCTCTTACTCAGCAAACACTGACATAGCAGCTATGTCATAGGAGCACACGGGCGCTGTTCTAAGAATTTGCGCCAACGTTAACTCATTTAACCATCGTCATAATCCTGGGAGGAGGCTCTCTGTGATCCAGTGCACAATTGAAGATACTGGGGCCGAGAGGTTAAGTGACTTGTACAAGGTTGGGGAGATGCTGACTGGTCTGGCACCACCGTGGGGCATTTCAAGGTCATTCTGACAGTGACCGGGTTAGGGACAATGGGGAACCTGTAGCCCTTCCTCTGGTGCACAAGTAGCCTCTCACTGTGGTGAGGACACAGACGGAAAGATCAGGATGGTATCCCAATGTGCTCGTGGCACACGGATGCTGGTATTGTACCATTTTTGTTCATAATTGTAGTTACAAAATTACTAACCGGTCTGTCAGGGAGGACGGACTGAATCATCCCATCCCTCTGGTGGAGGCTTCAGGAGTAAAGAGTCATGGCTTCTGCACCCAGCGCCCCCTTCCCGTTAGAATCTGCTCGGATTCCTTATAGATTCCTAGTCCGTTTCTGGTCTGGTTTGTGCTTGGCGCAATTTTCCTGAGTTTCTAACTTATTCTTGTGAGCCCAAGAAGGGCCTTCTGGGGATCGGTGCCGGCAGGGCGTGTCCCCCTTTGTGCGAGAGCCAGCCCCGTCCTCTGCAGCGGCTGAGGCCTCCTCCGGGCCGCCGGCCGCAGCATCTGCTCTCCTTTGTATGCGAGCCGCAGAGGCTCTGCCTGGCCGCCTTTTGTCTGAGCTCTTCAGTCTGCGCTCATTGCCTGGCAACGCGCCGGGCCTCCAACTTCAGAAAGCACTTTCCCTTCTCTTCATGTCATGTGTGTACTCACCCAGAAAGATGACAAAATGACTCCGGAGTCGATCGTCTTCTCCTCCACGGCTTTTCTTCGCCTCGTGGTCCATGTGCCCCAGATGGGTTATTTGCGGCTAATGCCTGATTATTTTTCAAGTGACTGTTCTGTGTTTTTCCCAGAAATGTGGTCTTTTTCTTTCTGTCTGAAAGGAGACTGCAGAGTCTGGAGGGAGAGTTTTAAAATGAATGGCATTTTCCTCAGCTTCTTGGTAACGGACGCGATGGAGCCAGGTGTCTGCTTTGCGTCCTGCCGTGAGCCGCCCTGACAAATGGGGACACGATGTTAGCGGGGACCTATTTCTGTGTTTTCCTTGTCGCTACTCCGGGCTGGTATTTTCTCAGAAATCATGATGACAACTAGACTTTTTTTCTCATACATCTTAAACAGGCACTCACATCACAGTCCCTCCAACTGGTTGACAGAAATCGACATAAAGCCATCATCTTGTTTACCTAGACGTGACCCTGTGACTCCTCAGGATTCCCAGTCCTTTACTCCGGTCTTACTGTTTTTAATGTTTTGTGGCGATAGGATGTAACTTTGAAGTTGGATGACCTAAGGTCAAGTTCTTTCTCGAATTTTATGAGCCATACGATCTTGGAGAGGGAATGACAATGAAGACAATATAATAACTAAAGCTGTATCCACGTGTTCCTTTTCCTCGTGCCGAATATGTGCTATGCACTTAGCAGGAATTGTCACACTTAAATCTCACGGGCACCTGAGGAGGCAGGTGAGTCTCTCACCTTATCTGTTTAATGTAGTTTAATGTAGGGTAATTAAGTTGCCTTACTAAAACCCAGAGAAGGCCCTGGGGATGAAAACAAAGGCCTGTGTGAGAGCGCTTTGCTCCCTCAGGGCACGCGCAGATGTGCAAGGCTGCTGCTATCAGAGCTTGTTACCTACTCATGGCTCATGGTGCAAGCGCGCAAGATGTTTTGCCAAGAGGGGGTCAAGTCTACACTGCTCAGCTCAGCATGCACCTCTTAGTGGGGGTCCGTGCGGCCCCTGGGACTATGAGCACAGCACCGGCACAGGGCAACAACTGAACTCTTCTCACCCCACAGCCCCGTGTCTGAGTGACCTGCAAACACGACACAAATTCGAAATCCCATCGCCCATGCCTCTTTTGTAGCACGGATTCTAACAATGTTTTCTTAATTTTCTTCTTTTAAAGATTTTATTTTTTTCCCTTTTTCTCCCCAAATCCCCCCAGGACATAGTTGTATATTCTTAGTTGTGGGTCCTTCTAGTTGTGGCATGTGGGATGCCGCCTCAGCATGGCCCGATGAGCGGTGCCATGTCCGCGCCCAGGATTCAAACCGGCAAAACACTGGGCCGCCTGTAGCGGAGTGCGTGAACTTAACCTCTCGGCCACGGGGCTGGCCTCTGTTTTCTTAATTTTTAATAAAAAGCTGACATTTCTCTGTAAAACTAAGTCTGAAACAGCAATTGACTCTAATTGTAATTTCTACTAGTGACACCATTTCCTCCACTGAGTAATTGTTGATTAAGGACCAATAATTCTACTTAAAAATGATGTTGGACTGCTACCAATGTTTCAGTCATACATCTAGAGCTAAATTATTGTGGCTGTATTTTAAAAACTTGTCCCAGGTTATGTGTTAAATACAAAATATATATGTAGTTTGAACTGAGCTATAAACATTTGCCCCTAGGTGTTGGAATAAAATTGCATTTTCCAAGAACAATCTATGATCAAAAGGCAGGATTTTATTAAAGGACAGCAGATACTTTATGGCCCTTATGTGCATGCCTGTATGTGTGTGTGTGTGCACGTGTGTAGACAAAGACAGTGTTAACGGTTGAATTATGTTCCTTCAAAATTCGTAAGTTGAAATGCCAACCCCAGGACCCCAGAATGTGACCTTATTTGGAAATATGGTTTTTGCAGATGTGGTCAAGTTAAGATGAGGTCATTAGGGTGGCTCTAATCCAATATGACCATGTCCTTATAAAAAGGGGAAGTTTGGACACAGAAGCATGTACACTGAGAATGTTATGTGAAGATGAAGGCAGTGACCAGGGTGATGTGTCCACAAGCCAAGGAACATCAAATATTGCCAGGGAGCCACCAGAAGCTGGAGGAGAGGAACACTCTCCCTCACAGCCTCAGAGGGAAACAGCCCTGCCCATACCTTGATCTCAGACTTCTGGCCTCCAGAACTGAGAAAGAATAAGTTTTTATTGTTTAAGTGGCTCGGTCTGTGGTATTTTGTTATGGCAGCTCTAGGAAACTAATATAAATCTATAAATGATAGATAGAAGGATGTATAGACAGATAGATGAAAGATAGATGATCTATCGATCGATCAATAGACAGATAATAGATAGATTATAATTAGATAATAGATTCAGCAATGGGCTTTGTACCCACAAATCCTTTTCTTGTCTGTTTTAATATATATATACATTTTTATTGAAGTAAAATATACATCCAGAGAAGTGCACATATATTAAGGGTACAGACTGATAACTTTCCCCAAGTGGACGCGCCTGTTGACCACCATCCAGATTAAGACACAGAACACGCCCACACTCCAAGAGGACATCTCATGCTCCCGCCCAGTCACTAATCCATCATGTTCCCAAAGGCCACTGCCACCCTTATTTCTATCAACATGGATTAGTTTACTGATTTTGAAATTAGTAAGTAAGGAATCATATAAGATGTATTGTTTTGTATCTGACATTTTTCCCTTGATAGTACAGTATGCAATTCATGCATGGTGTTGGTTGCAGCTACATTTCGTTCATTTCACTGCTAGATAGTATTCTATTATATGAATATATACCACAATGTATTTATTGCTGATTGTTTGCAATTTGGCACTATCACAAATAATAGTGCTAGAAATATTTCATCGAAGTCTTTAGTGCACACACATTTGTATGCATTTTGGGTGAACACATACAAAGGAGTGGACTGCTGAATTGTCGGGTACACATATGTTGAATTTTAGAAAAACTACCAGTTTATAGGAGAGTTCCAGTTGTTCTGCATGTTCACCAACATTCAGAATTGCCGTTTTTTTTCGTTTTTTTCTCTCTCTCTCTCTCTTTTTCCTTCTTGCTGACTTGCTTCCTTCTGTTTTCTCCGTCTCCATCTCTATTTCTTTCCTTTCCTTCTTTCTTTTCTTTGTTTTATAATTGTAGCCACTCTGGTGAATATGTACAATCTTACTTAATCGTATTTTCATTTCCCTGCTAACTGAGTTTGAGCACCTTCTCATATGCTTACTGGCTGGTTGGACAGACTCTTTTTTGAAGTACCATTTCAAGTCCAGGCTCTTTTTTTTTTCTTAAATTTTCTATCTTTTTTTCTTTTAGATATGCAGGAATTCTTGATTTATTCTGACAAGTCTCCTGTTAGATGTGTGTACTGCAAAAGCTTTACTCACTGTGTAGTTTCCATTTTCAGGTTCTTAGTGTCTTTTCATGAGCAGACGTTCTTAATTTTATTGAAGGAAAGTTTATCTTTTTTCTTCCCTTCTGGGTGGCACTTTTTGATTTCTGTTTAAGAAATGTTTGCTTATTCCAAGGTTGGAAAGACACTTTACATTTCATGTTTAGATCTACCCCCATCTGGAGTTAGTTTCTGTGTATGGTATGAGCTAGGAGTCAAAATGTATTTGTAAAACACGGACACTTTGTTGATTCGGCAGCATTTATTGCAAAGATCATCCTTTTCCCACTACACTATCATCTCACCTTAATCTCATGTTAAATGAACGCATATGAACGGGTCTTTATCTAGGTTCTCTTTTCAACTATTTGTTTATCCTTGTGATAGTAACATACTATTTTAATAACTGGACTCATGTAATAAGTCCTGATATCTTTTAGTACAAGTTCTCCAATTTTGTCATTCTTTTTCAAGATTGTCCTGGCTAGTCATATTTTCAAAAAACCTGATAGTATTTTGATTGAGATTGTGTTGAATCTATAGATTAAATCACAGATGACATTCAGTTCCTCAATCCATGAACATAGTATATCTCTTTATTTGTTTAGCTATTCTTTGATTTATTTCTATAAAATGTTCAACTTAGTTACTTTTGTTAGATTAATTCCTAGTTGATGTCTTTTTGATGTTATTATATTTTATATCATATCTTATTTGTTCATTGCTGATTATAGAAATACAACATATTTTTGTACGTGAACTTTGTTACCAGTGGGCTTGCTAAATTGGCGTATTAATTTTAGTAGTTTGTGGACCCTTTTGGGCTTTCTAGACATATAATTATGTTGTCTGTGAATAAATACAATTTTATTTCTTCTTTTTTAATCCTCATACATTTTCTTTTCTTAAAATGTTGGCTAGGAACTGGAGCAGAACTATTCAATAGAAGTGATAGCAGGCATGCTTTCTCTTTACTGATCTTGGGGAGAAATAGTTCAATATTTTATACTGAAAAATATGTTTCCTGTAGGTTTTGCTGTAGATCGCTTTTATCAGATGAAAGTTTCCTTTTCTTCCTGATGACTTTAAAATCGTATATACATGTTGAATTTTATCAAGCAATTTATTTGTATCTATTAGGATGACCTGATTTTTCTTAATATAATGAATGATGATGATCAGTTTTTGAATGTTAAATCAATCTTACATCCCAGGAATATATCTCAGCTTTGTTCAATGGCTTGTACATTTCATATATTGACTGATTCAGTTTTCTAATATTTTGTTCAGGATTTTTGTATCTACTTGAAAGAGCAGGCTTATAATTTTTCTTTTTTGTAATGTCTTCATTGGACTTGTATTATGATTATGCTGATTTCATAAAAGGTTGAGAAGTCCTCCCTATATTTCTATGACCTGAGATATTCTGTGTGAGATTGGTGTTTTTTGTTCCTTAAAAGTTTGGAAATTGTTACCAGTGAAGCCACATGGTCTGGACTTGTGTGGATGTGTGGGGGAAGGATGAAGCTTTTAAATTAAGTAACAAGTCTATTGGAAGATATAGGGCTCCTCAAATGTTTTATTTATTTAGGTCTTTATTTTGGTAGGCTGTGTTTTTTTAGGAATTTATCTTTTTTATATAAATTTTCAAATTTACTTGTATAAAGGTTATATATGATAACTCTTACAATCTTTTTGATGTCTGTAAGGTCCATTTTTTATTCCTAATTTTGGTAATATTTGTCTTCTTGTTTCTCTCTCTTTTATTCTCTCAATCTTGTCAGGAATTTAACAATTTTATTACTCCTTGAGAAAACTAACTTTTTGACTTATCTATTATCTCTATTGTATATTTGGTTTTATTCATTAATTTCTACTCTTATCTCTATTATTTCTTTTCTTACATTTCCTTTCGGTTTAATGGGTTTGGGTTTCCAAACTCCTTGAAAGTTTACAGAGATTATTTAGTATTTAGCATTTCTTCCTATAGAATATACAAATTCAAGGCTATAAATTTCCTTCAAAGTATAGCTTTCACTTTACTTGATGAATTTTATTATGCCATATGTTCATTATGATTTAGTCAAAAATAATTCCTAGTTTCCTTTGAGATTGCTTCATTAACTCATAGGTTTTCTATAAGTGTATTACTTAATTCCCAGTATTTGGTAGTTCCTGGCTATGTGTTTTATTGATTTCTAGCTTATTTCCTCTATGGCCACATAAGATCATATTTATAATTTCAGTGTTTTGAAGTTTGTTGAGACATGTTTTATGGTCCAGCATATTTTCAGTTTTGGTAAATGTTTATATACGCTTACAAAAAAACCATATTCCTCATTTGTTGGTTGGTGACTGGTGATTTCTTTTTGGGTGCAATTAAAGAACACTTGCGTTCCTTGGTTCACTCCATTGGCTTCCTGGAGAAGAGGAAAAGAACTTGAACGTTCTGAAATCGTATGGAGCTGGCAGCAAGAAGACAAACTCCCTTGGTGGGACACGGTATTCATGAAGCAGAGTGGCCGCCCAACATGTGAACAATAGATCCGCCTCCATTTGAGGTCTCTCACATCACTGGGGACACAGATTGAGAGATATTGCTCATCTTTGTGGAGGAGTGCAGAAATATTTTAGGATACTGTAAGGGTGTGCTCTCCTCCCTGGGGTCCTAGGCCTCCCAGTTTTCCTTTCTCCCTTTCCCTTGTACCTTCCCCTTCTTTGTTCAGGCTCTCATAGGTTCTTCTCAGAAAGGACCACACAGCTCAATGCCAACAGACTCTTTCCTGTTCTTGCTGCCTCTAATCTCTTACCTCCACAAACAAGATTGTTCTTAGAATCCAGGCAGGTAGGGTCACATCCTTAAACTCCTTTAAGTGGCGTAATACAATCTACACAACAAAGTCCACACATATCATCGTGGCCCAGCCCTTCTCTTGCATCCTGCCCCATGACTTCAGGCACTGTGTGGCCCTTCTCTGTCCAGCCACCTAACATTTAGCATAGTCCACTCACTCATGATTTTATGCTATTCCGTCAGTGTGGAATGCTTGCCCCTCCTCACCAAAGCCTACTTATTGTTTATGCTTCAGCTCCCTCTTAGCATCCTCTCTGAAAATTTCCCTAAACCCCTTCATGGTCCCATTTTTTGTCCCTTCTCTGAGATCCCATCCCATTTTGTTCCTACCGCTCCCATTTCTTTTCCATGCAGTGTCTTGTGTTCTTCTCTACTTGAGTCACTAGAGTGCCAGCCCCTGATGTGTAGGACCCTTGTTTAAAGTATTTTTGCTATTCCCACCAGTATTTTATGTGGATCTTTGCAGACTTCAGGAATGAACATGGAATTGAATTCCCTATAGTCTGTTATTGCTCAGAGCAACTTGTAAACTATAAGCACTTCTTAAAACCAGTTTTTCAAGTGAAATGAGTCATCTGAAGGTCAGGCTGTATCAATGTGATATTTTGCAAGTCTAAAGCAGGAAGCATTAAGAAAGCAGTAGTTCAAGTTGGGGATAAGCAAGATTAAGTAGAAACGGAAGCATGGGTCGCCTTCTAACTAAGAAGATTAGAATTTCCACTTTCTGTGTATTAAAAATAAATCTACTATCTGAAATCAAAGGATGTGGTCAAGGGGTGTTCCCTCTCCCCCCTTCTTTGGAGAGTTTTGCTTCTTGATGGTCAGCCTCAGTTGTCCCGAGTTCAAAGATATCAGCGGCAGCTTGAGATGGGAGATATTGAATTGACTTAGAAATATTAGAACCAAGAAGGAGTTTAGAAGTTTCTCTCAATTATATCTCACGTCCTCATACTTTTCCGGAAAGAAAGGAGGAAAGCTATTCTATTGCACGCCATAACTTAGTGGGCCTCTCATCATCCCAGCGCCAGGCTAGAAACCTTGACTCAAGTTTCGATTCTGCATGTCTCTCATTCCACTCCTTTTCTGCCAACAACCACTGTTATTCTTCCTCTGAAACTGACCTCAAATGAGATACTTCCTTTCCACTCTGTCCCTTCTAATTACTCCCTGCCTACATTGTTTCTTGCTGGTTCTCTAGCCATCAGAGTCTCTCCTCTTGTAGCCACTCTGCATATGTCTGCAGAATTATCTTCCTTAATCAGGTCACTCTGTGCTGAAAAGCACATAGTGGATCTATATTTCATTTCCTCTGCCCAGCTGTCCACTCCATACATAGTTTGGGCCCACCTTATTTATCCAATTCTGTTTCCTCCCTCTTTTCAAAATTCAACATCTAATTCAGAGTCTGTAGGACACAAGGGTTAAAAGTGTGAATTTGGCTCCATCACTTACAGGCTGTGACACTTAAATGATCTCTAAGTGTCTCAGTTTCTTTATAGGTAAAGTGGGTGTATTCATATCACCTTACAAATTTATGGTGAAAACAATGATTATATATATATAAAATGCCTAGGATGGCACCATACCTAGTCAAAGTTATAAACATAAGGAAGATGATAGTTACTACAATCCAGTAGATCTGCTTACTTTTATCAGACTTGAATTACCTCCTATCTCTCTTTTTCTACAGAATTATCTAAACTCTGTAGCTTTTCAAGACTGTGACCACAACCCACATCGCTCACACAGATTTAGTTCTCTTTGCTGCGTTCGCCCCTCGTTTGTTAGCGTCAGCTCTTCACAGACCAACACGCTACCTGCTCGTTTTGTGATGGCTTATTTTATGTGCCGCCTTGACTGGATGTGGGATGCCCAGATTAAACATCATTTCTGAGTGTGTCTGGGAGGGTGTTTCCAGATGAGATTGGCATTTGAATTGGTGGACTCGGTAAAGCAAATCGTCCTCCCCAGTGTGTGTGGACCTCATGGAATCCATGCAGGAATCAAACAAAAGGCAGAGGAAGGAGGAGTTTGCTCCTTTTTCTTCCTGCCTGCTTGAGCTGGGATGTTGGTCTTCTCCTGCCCTCAGGCCGGGACTTACGCCACCTGCTCCCCTGGGTCTCAGGCCTTCGGAGTTGAACTGAATGACACCGTCTGTTTTCCTGGGTCTCCAGCTTGCAGATGGCACATCATGGGACTTCTCAGCCTCCAGAATCACGTGACCCAATTCCTCATAATAAATCTATCCATCTATCTGTCTATCTATCCATCCTGCTGGTTCTGTTTCTCTGGAGAACCCTAATACATCTTTCAAGTAGGTTATGTTGATCTCTCCAGCCAAATTTTAATCTTCATTCACTCATTTATTAATCCGTTTTCTCAACAAATATTTTTTGAGACCATGTGCCTGGCTTTACAAGCTTCTGTTCAATAAATGCATCCTTGGTTTACCTGCAATCTGTAACTTTATACTATGGTAATAAACTACGGTTTAAAAGGTATTGTTGACATTTTTACTTCAACAAATATTTACAGGCATTAAACGAGGAAAGATAAGACAGAAGCTTGCCCTCAAAGAGCTCACAGTCCAGCAGGAGACGCAAACTTACAAACTTAGCATTTTAGTATCATATCATCAGAGCTCATATTTAATTATGTCCTGGAAATGTTTGCATTTGCATTTTTTCCCTTTTGGTAAAATTTCCAGTAGGCATTCCTTTATATATTTTTATGTATATTCCATATATATATTTATATACATATTCCATATATAAAAATTCCATATATATAAAAATTCCATTCATATATAAATTCCATATACATATTGTATGTTTCAGGCTTCCCTGTATATTCCTACCTGTAAAAAAAATTACTTGGTTAACGCCTTTTAGTTTTCACTATGCAAGAAGGAGTTCCTGTTCAAAGGAGTTCTGGAAATGATGCACGCCAGAAGTCCCCCTTGGAGATTTACAATGAATATCAGTGTGTCAAAGGCTCTAAGAAGGCCTTCAGTAAAGGAAATGATTAACTTTGCTCAATTCAACATCTTCCGCACTTATATGATCCTAGACATTTTTTCCTGGGGAACACAGTGCTCGAGTAATTAAGACTAAAATTCTATCTCCCAACAAGGAGTCATCACGTGACTTTGTAGAATTGAGTGTACTCCCAATGGATCTGAAAAGATCAAATACTACATGAATAACCATGCTACTGTGGCAATTCTACTATTTATGTCAATGTATGTGTGCATATGTGAAAGTTAATTATCTGGTTAAACTTATTATCTAAATTCCTCGTATTCTGTTTATTTATTACCTAGCTGGTAAAAGTTAAAAGCCACAGAGACATGTTAAGATACATTGCTATAATATTCATGTTTAGCTTTTTAATTATCTGTCTTTTCCTGAAAATGTCAGGAGCCTATGTGATTTGGCTGTAATTAAATTTGATTGGTTAATAATCCAACCCCAAATTATCCAGCATTCCCCTATTTTAGTGCTACTTTGATTTCACTTTGAATTCTCATCATAAGTAAAGTGTCCATTCTTTGGTTTCTAGCCAATTAAAAGAATCTATAGGCTTTTACCATAAATTCGTACACTAAAGTGGCTTTTGAGATGTGTGGAAATTTCAAAAGATCAATTTTTTCCTTAGGAAATAAAATATCCTTTTGTGATAGACAGACTAATGGACCCCAAAGACTTCTCCGCCTATCCCCAGAACATGGGAATAAGTCATGCCATATGGCGAGGGCAATCAGGGCTGCAGACGGGGTTCAGTTTGCTCGTCAGCTGACCTTGACATGGGGAGAGCATCCTGCATTGTCCACGTGGGCCCAGTGGAATCTCAAAGGTCTCCATAAGCGAAGGGAGGACTCGGGACTCAGAGCCGGGGTGACGCACGAGAGGAGCACCCGGCCGTTGCTGGCTTTGGAGACGGCCAGCAGCCACGAGTCAAGGAAAGTGGCCCTCCCAACATCTTGATTTTAGCCCAGTGAGGCTTATTTTGGCGTTCTAACCTGCAGAACAGTGAGATAAAAAATGTGTACTTGCCTCCAGGTTTGCGGTCATTTGCTGTAGCAGCAGTAAGAAAAGAATGTGCCCTTGAGGGATTTGTGGGCACGATGGTTGAAAGACAGCAATTCTCCTGAAGCTCAGGGTTGGTTCAAGCTATTTAGAAAGAGAGTTTCAAAACTTTGTGCATATTAGTGAGAAAAAAACACCACTGTCCATGCAGCCAAGAAGTGGCCTTTAGGCAAGTGCAGTGGTTTATCTAGGTCCCTGGGCTGTGAGCCCCTCCCGACCTGAGCGGCTCGGGTCATCTGCGCATCCTGCTCCTGCGGGCTCCAGCCCAGTTCTGGCCTCAGCCTGGAGGCGGGAAGAAACTGCCTTCTGTGGAGACTCCTGCTTCTCCCTGTGCTCGGAACACCCCTCCTGGTTGTAGCTAAGAGGTCTCAGACTGACTTTTGTGAGAGCCTCTCTGCCCTTTACAAGAAACTCACTGGGCCCCGTGTCGTCTGCTACTGGCGAACCTATTGGGTAGTTCAGCTCCCCTCCTCTGGGCCTTTCTGCTCTCACAGCCCGTCCCAGGAACGCAACCTCACATCCAGGCTTCTACCCTTCTGGAAATCCTCCTGATTCCAAACAACTGACCCTGGGATCCTGAATGTGCCAGCTCCGGGCACCTGGTCCGATGCTGCCCAGGCGCATCTGTCCAAACGTCCAGCTACCCCTGCACTTTGGGGTCACCTTAGTCAATCAGTTTCCCTTGCCCACAAGTCTGATTCCAAACCTAACGCATTCTTCAAGATCCAAATGTGTTTTTTCCAGCAGCTGCCCTCTGCTCCATCACAGAGAGAGCACGACCTCACACTTGGAACTCTTTCACTGCCTGAACCATCACCTCCCGGCTGATCTCTGAGCATCCAGCTCTCCCTTGTTCCTGCAGAGCCCTCACCACCCCACTCTGGATTCTCCTGACCCCACCCCACTCCACCAATCACTCCCTCAGGGACTTTGCTGGGTCTCTCGATGACTTTTCTCTATAAAGAGGGAAATTTTTTCTATGTATTCCTTTTTGTTTGTTTGTTTTACTATTTTTTATTGTGGTGAAATATATGCAACATGACGTTTGCAATTTTAGCCAATTTCGCATCGACAGTTCAGTGGCATTAAGTGCATTCACAGTGTTGTGCACCTGTCACCTCCATCCATCTCTCGAGGCCTTTTCATCTTGCAAAACTGAGACTCTGTCTCCTCTGCCCCCAGCCCCTGGCACCCACCATCTACTTTCTGTCTCTATGACTTTGACTCCCGTAGATAGCCCAAAGAAGTGGAATCTGATAGCATTTGTCCTTTTATGACAGGCATATTTCATTTAGCACAACATGGTCAAGGTCTGTACGTTGTCGCAGGTGCCAGAAATTCATTCCTTTTTGCAACTGAATGATATTTCGCTGTATCTACATACCACATTTTCTTTATCGGTTCATGTACCTAAGTCCGCATTTTCAGTTCCTTTCAGTACACACCCGGCGTGGGACACCTGGCTCACAGGATAATTCTCTGTTTCGCTTTGTGAGGAACTGCCAGTGTATTTACCACAGTGGCTGCACCATTTTACCTTCCTACCACAAGTGTGTGAGGGCTCTGATTTCTCCGCATCCTCGTCAAAGCTTCCTATCTTCTTGATTATTTTTTTTTCTTGACTGTAGCCATCCTGGGGGTGAGGTCTCTTGATCTTTAATCACTTCTTCCTGGCTCCTTTCCCTCGCGCCCTCAGTCTTTGAGCAAGCCTTCCCTGGGTGGAACTTTCCCACAGAGGGTCTCCCTTCCTACTTGGAACCTCACTGTCTTCAGTCATCGCCTTTGGCTTTGTGCCTCCTATTCTCCCCATAATCCAATGGATCACGACTCTTACACCCTCGGCTCTGGTGAAACTTTCATGTCTTAACTCTCTTTCTCAATCCTTACCCAACTCGATTCTTTCTGCCCCTGTTACCCAAGGGCAGTCAGGGCGCTGGCGGCACAGAAATCCCTGAGAGCTCCAGAGAAAGGTTGGCTGTCAGCCCCTACACACAGAAGCAGAACCTGCCCCCTGGGCCGTCTTATATGCCCATCACTGTCTGAGAGGCACCGCTCTGCAAAATTGCCCTCTGATACCCACACCATCTAGAAGCAGCCTTAGCCCTGGCTGTGTCCACTGCTTCCTCCTTCACCTCTCTGGACGTCGTTCCTCACATCTTTGCTTGTTTACTTCTTGGACTCTCCCTTCACTTGGATCCTCCTGGGTTCTGTCCCAGGCTTCCTTTTGAAACTCAACCTGTTCTCCCAACATCACCTCCTTTACTCACATGGCTTCCATGGTCACTTGTACAGCTATGAACCCTGAACCTTTCTGTCCAGCTTATTTCTTGAACTCTGCCAGCTTCTCTGCCAACTGGAGCACTCCAGCCTCATAGCCCCGCTAAGTCCGTGACCCTGAGCACAGCAGAATCAGGCTCATCCGCAGGCTCTTACTCCTGCTTCTGAAGGGGACATCACCATCTCCCCACTCACCCTCAGGTCAACTCTAACCCCTTCTCACTTCCTTAACACAGTTAGTAACCAAAGCCTGTCAATTCTAGTTAACAATCAGATCATGTCAGAACTACCTAGAGAGCTCCAAATCATCCTGTCTCTTCCAGCCCCCAGCCGTGTGGGCCCCGAGGGCCCCCCTGTGACTCTCTCTCACCCGAGCCGCGTTCTCACGCCTTCCTCTCCCCTTGGAGCCAGACAGCTCTGCTGCAGTGCAGATGCCCATCCTATGTGACCTCTACAAGAGCCTCTGGCTGGATTCTTGCCTCCAGTCTCATCTCATGGCTACCTGTTATTTTTCAAAAATATATATAATCCCGTAATTCCCTTAATTAAACACATGCAACGTCTCCCCATTACCTAATGTCTAAGGTCCAAATTCCTAAGCAGGACATTCATGGTCCTTCACGATCTGTTTAAAGCCTGTCATTTTCTTAGCCTCATCCTCCAGGTCTATGTTCTGGTTCAGTGATTCTCAACACCAGCTGTGCATGAGAATCACCTGTGGAGATTTAAGACACCAAAACACCAACACCCAAGATCTGCTGTAAATCAGAGAATCTGGGGCTGGGACCCCAGCCTTGGTGGGATGAACATTAGAATAGGAGTAGCCAAGAGTTTCTGAAACTCAAGGGCACACTGCTTCCCATGGACTTCTCACAGGTGGCATCTTAAATCTCTACCCTGTAGCAAAGAACAATTTCTATCTGGGGGGGAAATGAAAGAGAAAGAAAGAGAACATTCTTTCCTTCGCAAAGGCAGCCCTTCTTGTAATATCCATAATGGAGCTCACTTTCATTCCAATTTAGTAAAGATGAAAGCAAATGTAAGAAGTCCAGTAAAATATGATCTTCCAGGAATTAGGACACGCCAGGGGATGCATTAACTTAATTGGGCTATATTAATAGAACGGAGGACAGTCACAGCATGGTTTTCATGATGTATCATAAAGCGTATTTGCTGTCTAGATTTAAGAGACAATCATAAAGTGGGTGTATATGTGAGTGTGCACATGTTTATGTGTTTATGCATGCATGTGTGAGGATACCAGTGTGAGTGTGTCAGTGGATGTGTGCGTGTGTATGGATATGTGGTCTTGAATTCTCCTCTTTAAACTTACTTTGTCTTTGAAGCTTGACTTCACTGATTTTCCAACATGGAATTTTAAGAATCCTTAGTGTGAATAAGACTTAACTGATCTTTGAAATGATGATAAAGATCGTTTAAAAAATTCCAAGCAAGTTAAAAGGGGAAAAAACATATTTCACCCCATATTTGGGCTCATCTTTAATTTACTAAGATGCCATATTAAATTTTCCATCATGTCCTCTATATCACTCTCCAATTTGACTCTTTCAGTTAGTAAAATGTATTACATTTAATGTTATCATTTTGATAGATTACCATCTCCCCCAATAATCTGGAAGCTGGCTGAAAAAACATTTCTTAGCCTTTTATTCCAAAGGTATAATAAAATACAAATATATTTCAAAACTTTTAAAAAATGATTCTTTTGGAAGATGGTGGTTGCAGTGTGTTTTGTGAAATATCTTGAATTCCCACCCCCTCCCCAATAAAAACTCATAGTACAACTGGGACAGCACAACAGATATTACATAAACACTTTTGCAACAAAGCTAGGTGACAAGACATCCCCATGACCTTCAAAATGCCAGAGAGGGAACAATGACCGCCACAGACATGAGGCGAATCATAATCTGTTTGGCAGGAGGCAGATGGAGGCAGCGTGATAGCCGATGGAGATGAAACAGGAGAACCAGCAGCAGCCTAGAGACTCCACCGGAAAGTGCTGGAAAGAACAGTGGCGGAAATGGGAGGCTTTGCAAACTCCAACTTGTGGGTGAGCGCCAGGGTCAACCCTCAAACGGACCAGGCAAGCTCCCTTCCAGAACAAAGTCCCAGGTAGAGGAGAAGCTGCTGGGGATAGAATCCCAAATGAGCAGGACAGAGACAATCAGAAAGGGGGGGGCTGGGAGCTGCTGGTGTCAGAGCCAGGGAGCGTCGGCAAGAACCAGCCATGCCCTGGTTATTCACGAAACAGTAAAAGAGGCAGCTCTAGAGCCAGGAAGCTGGAACAGCTCCTCCAGCCCCTTGATCCCTCCCAGAAACTCGGGAAAACGCATCCCAGGGAAAAATGAGCAACAGAAAGGATCACGGTAGAATTGCACACAAAGTTATTTTCGGAAAAATGAGAAAAAGGAACAGAATAACGTTTCTACAGGTAGTGAGACTGCCCCTGACAGACATGTCCACAAAACCAATGAAAAATGAAACCTGTAATATTTCAATGTGAACTAAAAGAAGTTTTAAAAATAATAGAATATATTAAAGATCAACGTAACTCTGATTTAGCAAAACTTAGGAACGTGGTGACAGTGTTCAGGAATGAATTAGAATTAAGAGAAAAATTGCTTTAGAAATGAGATCCAAATTAGAAGAAACACACAGTGCCTTCACAGAAGGTGAAAAGGAAGAAAAGTTTTAAATACAGAAAGAAGGCATTCAAGGAGAAATGGAAAAATTTAGACAATAAGCAAAGAAGTTTCAAAATACATATAACAGAATTTCCCAAAGAAGAAAACAAGGAAATAAAGAATAAAAGCCACAATTCAATCAATCTTTCCTGAAATAGGGAAAATGAAAATACATGTTGCCATAGGGCACCACCCTCCCGAGCACATTGAACCAGCATGACCGGGACAGGTGGGCACGAGAAAGGCAGCAGGGCTGTGTGCGTGGTTCCCGTTTATGAGAACAAGCCTAGAATTTGACAATCTCAACACAGAAAAGAAACCAGTGAAGAGAATTAAAATTTCAAAACTCCTTACTTTGTTTTGAAGTGTGGAACCACAAGGTCACTGTGGTTTCCACACTTAGGACAACTCACTTTCTTTTTGTAGTGAGTTCATCTGACCCTCCATCCAGAAAGGCATCTCTGCGATGAGTGGATGTTGCCCACTTCGCACGTGCTCCTTCCAAAAGCGTTATCCACAGACCGCTGAGGTGAGGATGCCGAGAGGTAAGACGAACCGGCTCCCACGGCAGTAAATTCAGATGCGCCAGGGGCAACCCTGGCTGAGTGGAAAGGCAATTTCCCCTTGTAATTAAAAGAAAACAGATCTGTGTAGGCTGAAGTGTTTACTGACACTATCGACGTTTATTTCCTGTGTGGAAATGTCATCGGATCCAGGGAGTCAATAATGTTCACGCCTGCCCTCCTTTCCTAGGGCAGTGACTGCACTGTGCCAATAGTGAATAACATCATTTGGTGTGTGCAGCCATGTTCACTACGGCGCTTGTGAAGGTTCCCTCATCATTCTTTGATCAGAAGCTAGCAGAACTGCAAATTTTCTTAGGGATGTTTGAAAAGTTCATTCTAAGCATCTTTAAAAGCAACTAAATGCTCTGGCACAAAAGCTGGTCACTTAGTAAGCTCTTTCTGGGTGAAACGAAACAACAAATTTATTGGTAAGGATACTTGGAGACATTCTCCTAAAGGCAACCAAAATTGATAGAAAAATAATAGTTTTCCATCTTTTAGATCAGAACGTATACAAGATTGAACCATTTTCCCCATGTTTCAGTACGGAATGGCCAGCAACAGATCTTAACAAAAGAAATAAATGTTTTTTATAGTAGGAATAAAATAGGGAAGAAATAAAAAGAGATATTTACTTTATTGCCTAATAAGTGAGCAAACTTTAAAGTCCTGTAGGTAATTTCCCAGGAAGGGTGTTATAAGTAAGAGGATTACCAGAGCAGATGTTACGGCCAAACCAAATGAGGAAATATATAAATATATAAAGAGGGTGTGTAAAATAGCCCCACGCCTCAGGATTCCACAGAACAGAAATGGTTTCTTAAATAAAAGAATGTACCACGCCAATGTCATATACTAATTTAGATTTTTAATTATTAAATTTAACTTTTGAACTTTGTTGGTAGATGCCAAAGTATGGCAATATCCTAACGACTTACTTTTCTTCAATGGAGGGTGAAGACCCATAGGAAATTATTCCATGAATACTCGTGGAAGGTCTAGCTCAGGGATTGTAACCCCAGGACAACTCCGCTGTCTTCTCATGGGTCCGCATTCACACAGCCCTCGGTTCCAGCTTCCTGAAGCACACATTGAGAGCCCTACCTAAAACCCTAAAGTGACACCCCCACCCCCACCCCGCCATCACGTCATTGAATAAAGTCCAAACTGCTCCCCCGGCAAGTAATTCCCTCCAGAATTCAGGTCTGACCCACCGGCCCTGTTGCCAATAAGGAGTTGCTTCCCCAGACTGGTGTCAATCTGGACACTCACCATTCCTACCCCAGGTCTTCATTTTTATCCTTTATTCTTCCATATATTTTCTAAATTTCAAGAAAATGTATAAATTTATAGCTAAAACATTTAAAGGGAGGCAATCGCTGCCCAGTGCTCCCAGCTCCTGCTGCAGTGTCCTGTGTCCGACCACCCTGGATCGTTCAGCCAGAGCTGCTCTCCCTCCGGGAACTCCTGAGGAAGTTTCTTTATGCTCCAAGTTCCTCCTACACCCGCTGCCCTGTGCTACTTTGTAGGGTAGGTGATCTTTGTCTCGAAGATCCACATCTGATTCAGGTTTGTATCCATCAGGGAGAATCAGGACATTTAAATCTGTTTCTGAAGACGTTTGCAATAATGTGGGTAGACCTTGAGGGTGTCAGGCTAAGTGAGATAAGTCAGACCGAGAAGGACAGATGCTGCGTGATCTCACTTAGATGTGCAATCGAAAATAGCCAAACTTATTATACACACAACGGGTAGAGAGGCGGTTACCAGGGGCCGGGGGTGGGGGCCTCGTGGAGATGCTGGTTAAGGGGACAAACTGAGAACTTGTAGATAACTAAGTCCTGGAGACATCACACACAGCACAGTGATTACGGTCAGCAACACCATACTATAAACATCTGTCACCCCTCAAGAGGAAAGGTGACATTTCAGTGAATCCTGGCAATTTTTACTAAAGAATGGGGAGCCATGTCTTTACATCTGGGAGCATGTTGAAATTGGCTCCTGCTTAGCAAGACTCTGCCGAGGGGAGCCTGGTCTATACCTTGTCACCACCGTGAAGGAGAGTGAAATGTCACCGCTTTGTCTTCTCTTAAAGCGCCCCACTAACCCCAGAAGCAGTAAGTGTCGATGGGGCTCTGGCAGGAGATTCCTGTTTCAATAACAAAGTAAAGCTGTCGCTTAAATGGGGGAGCGTCCTAAACCACCTCAGACCCACTAAAAACCAAGGTCTTATAAGAAGGCAAGAACAGGTGCGAAGAAACGTGTTCTCAGCTGGCACCCTGGAGAAGCGATTAGATCATAAAGAATTCTTGGTATTTTAGGAAACACTTGTGCAGCTTAAAAATGGTACTTGGGGGGCTGGCCTCGTGGCCAAGTGGTTAAGGTCACGTGCTCCGCTGCAGGCGGCCCAGTGTTTCGTTGGTTCTAATCCTGGGCGCGGACATGGCACTGCTCATCAAACCACGCTGAGGCAGCGTCCCACATGTCGCAACTAGAAGGACCCACAACAAAGAATATACAACTATGTACTGAGGGGCTTTGGGGAGAAAAAGGAAAAAATAAAATCTTTAAAAAAAAATTTTACTTGGTTTCTTTTGCTGCCTAGATTTGCCAATATGCCTTAGACTTTTTTGCGCTTTCACTAAACATTCAGAACAAAAGAAAAAAATGTTGGAGTTCTAGCTTGTTATTTTTGAAAGAGATTCATTCTAAGTTAGACCCACCGCAATAGTGGGTTCTACCGTGAGGCAGTGTGAGGCATCAAAAAGGGAACAGATTGTGGGCTGACAAACCTGGGTTTAAAGGGCAGCTCTGGCATTTGTTAGCTGTGCAACTCTAAGTGGGTTAATTGACTGCTCTGAACTGCAATTTCATTATCTGTAAAAATGTGAATGATTCCCACTCCCTGCTGACTTGTAGAAGAGAATCAAAAGAGATGAAGAAGGGTCAGTAACATTTGGAAGTGCTACTGTTCTTACTCCTCTGAGGCTTTCACTCAGCCCTGCCACGTCATTACCAGGGATAATGGGGAGAGGGCTGTAAGTTCATTTTATTAGTTAATATTTTAGTGGTCTTGCATAAACCTCTGGTCAGATATCAACCTCCTCAAAATCTTCTTGCTCAGGAACCTGCAGCCCTGGTACCCGGGACAATGTGTTTTCACGCAGTGTGGGATGGAGGGTGGGGAACAGGGCCCTGTAGCTTCACCCCACAAGGCCGGCTTGACCAGCTGATTCAGAGCGGCAGAGCAGAGGGAGCCGCTCTTCCTGCCGTGCCCCGCGGTGGTTCCTGAGCCCCCGCCACCTGCTGGCCTCGCTCTCCGGCATGGGTTCCTTTTTCCTGTCTTGGGTTTCATGTCTGTCAGTGGGGGTGGGCACTCAGCCACCCAGTGGTTTCTCTCGTGTGTCACCACACATCATTCACGTCCTTCCCAAATATGGGAAAGGTCAAATTCCCTCCCAAACATTGGTGAGGGCTCACTTATGCTATTATTTGCGCATTTGGAGACCCATTTTGTTTTCCTGTGAGTTAGCTGAGTAACACTTGCTAAATGAATTTCATTGAAATGGCTTTTACAGAACCAAGTAGTGGATGTTTTGAGATTAAAACAACATGAGAGAGAAAGTGGCTAAGTGCCTAAGTGCTGCCTGGTTAGGCATAGACGCTCAATGGCATTCGGCAAGCATCTGGAGGGTTTGCCCTCCCCAGGACTCAGACTGGACTCCTCACCATTTAGGATTTCGTTAAGGACTAAGGTTGTATCTGCCTAACCTTGGATCTAGGGTTACTGGGAAGATGAGCGGTGAATGACACAGCTATAATGATTCATATCCTGGAGCATTTTTGCAAAATGAAATGCAGCAATTCGCTGTGTTATTCCAAGCTGACCCTGTGTGAGAGTAGTCAGGACCCAGCTCACCACGCTATTTTTAATGAATGAGGTCACAGAGTATTTCTATGTACTCTTGGGGCAGTCCCTGATTGAAACAGGAAGCAACAAACTCACACTTTAGTGACCCTACAGCTCACAAACTTCCTGTTTCGTTGCTTTTAGAATATTTTATTATTTTGGTACAAGGTAGCAGACAGGCAAAAGAAGAGAAAGAAAATTAACGGAGGAAGAAAGTATTTTTTTTACCTTTCTCCAAACAGCCATTTTCTTCATTTTCTTCATTTAAAAAGAGAAGACAGATAAACAGACTGTGGTATATCCATACAATGGAATACTATTCAGTGATAAAGAGAAATGAGCTATCAATTCACAAAAAGACATGGAGGAAGCTCAAACGCATATTGCTAAGCAAAAGAAGGCAATCTGAAAAGGCCTTATGACTCCAGCTCTAGGACATTCTGGAAAAGGCAAAACTGTGGAGACAGTAAAAAGATCAGCGGCTGCCAGGGGTTAGGAGGAGGGAGGCATGAATAGGTGGAACACAGAGGATAAAAATCCCAGAAAGGGCAACGAAATGAGTCTATGATACTGTAATAATGGATGCATGCTGTTGTCCAAACATTTGCCCAAACCCACTGAATGTGCAACACCAAGAGTGAACGCTGATGTCAACTATGGACTTTAGTTAGTAATAAAGTATCAATACTAGCCCATCAATTGTCACAAATGTATCACGTTAATCCAAGATGTTAATAACGGGGGAACGACTGGCGAAGGTGGTGATTAGGGGATATATGGGACCTCAGTATTTTCCACTCAATTTTTCTATAGACCTAAAAGTACACTAAAAAATAGACTATTAATGTAAAACAAGTGAAGACACAGCTTGGAGCTTCCCTGGGGCTCCGCACAGTCTCTGAAGGGGACGCTATGCTGTTCGCCTCTTCCTTCCCCAATCCCGCACTTCCCATCTCACTCCCCGCAGAAGCTCTCCCAGCAAACAGGAGGGGTGAGGTCAGCTGTGGGTTTTGCTCCTGGGGCTCCTCTCCCCGCCCTCTGTGCCCCGGGAATCTGGGCGCCAGGCTGGGCTGGAGCCCACTTCAGAAGCTTGAAGCCCGTCCTCTGCTAGGACTCCTGGGGAGGACGTGTTGTCCCCTTTCAGCGACTTCAGTGAAAAACAACACTTTCTTCCATGTTCCCGATGTGGAGCGAGCATGGGCTGCTTGCTTCTCCCTCAGGACGACTCGCCCAGGGGTGGGACAGCCACAGGCGTTCACACTGATGTCTCCCACATTCACGGCAGTCCACACCCTGCCGAGACCGGCCTGCACCGGGCCCTTGGCCCGCGCTCCAGTGGGCCGGCATGTGGCTGACGCTGGCTGGCCCCAGGCCACGGGCGTCTACTGCCATCTTCTAAGTGTCGAGCCCTGTACCAGGCAGGGGACGGATACAGTGGGGAACAAGACCTACCCCAAGAGTCTTGGCAGAAAGGATGAATCCAGCGACACGTAAGGTGCTACGCAGAGAAAGGGGTTCTGAGGAAGGGGTGTCTAGGGCCAGACGTGAAGGGTCAGTAGGAGCTGGCCACACCCAGGCGAGGAGAGGGGAGGAAAGCTCTCCCTTGCTCCAGAAGGTGCCCGGCGCTGGCCCCGAGGACACTCACAGGGCCACCTCACGGCACCAAGGGCTGTCGCCTGCTCCACCGGCTGCCCGCTCAGCTGGGACACCCCAGGGGCACCTCCGGGGGGCGGGCCATGCACAGCGACAAGGACCCTGCTTCTCCCTCCAGTGCTTACCTCGCCCTGGGGATCTCTCACAGATTCTTCTTCAAGGGACCATTTTCAAAGCCCTTTAGGGCAGTCATGTTACCCAGCAAGCCTGAGACCCAGTGTAACATCTGACACTTGTACCACATCTCGTCATAGTGTCAAGGCGAGAAGGAGCCTCTGGGAGCCGGTGTGTGTGCTGGGCTTAGGACCGAAGCCCTGAGAGGTCAGCTCTGCTCCGCAGAGGCAGTTCTCAGGAGCAAGGCAAGAAGCACAGAGAACTCTTGTGGAGCCGTCCCTCATTTGGGCACATCAGACTCGAGCAACAGCATATTTGTCACGTCAAGGACACACGTCCTCTGTTTTGAGACAAGCCCAGGAATTACCGGGCATGTCTATGATCCTGACTGTTCTCAGGATGCTCCCACAGTCCGCCATTCCTGGTTTATGGGGGGCAAAGAGCACAAGCGCAGGGAATTTTGTGGCATGCGACCTTCTCCCAGTCCCTAGGAGAGTGACTCCAGACAAGTCGCCACCACCACCCCGCAGCAGTAAGACACAGGGGTGCTGGCCGCAATTCCCAGTGCAGGTTCCCAACTCTTAGCAACGACTGTGAGCGATGCTCGCCGAATCGAGCACCTTGACTTGACCTTGATTACCTCACGGGCATTTCCTGCTGCTTTCTGTTTGTTTGATTAGTTTCCAGTTTTCTTAACAGAAGATCAGTGTTGTGCAGACTGAATACACCTTGAACAGCTTTGCCGTGTGGCAGTAGCGGGAGCAAAGCTGACAAAAAGTACCCGTCATTGACGTCATGGGTGTGTGGGATGGTTGACGACATCTTCTAAAGAGGGCGGATCTAAATGGTCTCTCTGAGACAAACACACCACCAACAAAATACCTGCAATGTGAATCTTTATGATTCCAAACTTTTTAATTAGTTTCGTATTGTGAAAAAGGGAAGTTCTATTTTACTCTGTGTGTGTGTGTGTGTGTGTGTGTGTGTGCCGATCTTGATATCACTAATGTAATATTTTGGCTCAAATCCCGTGGGCTCTTAACGCTGAGAGTGTTTTGTCCATACTGATTCTAGACACATTCAGAGAGAAATCCCACAGAGCAGGGACCCTCCAGTCTGGGGCTGTGCTGGGCAGGCCCCGGGCCCGTGTCTGACACTCCTAGTGACTCTGAGCCACAGAGCACCAGGCCAGCTGCACTTCTCAAGTTACAGCTGTAAAGTGACTGTGGCCTCAGCGTCACCACCCACAGCAAACAGGAACTTTTCTCGGAGTAGAGAGTGAGGTGAAAGAAAATAACATGCGATTGTTCCAGGTGAATCTCACACACACGCCAGAGGGAGGGTTTAGACCAGATTCGATACGGGAGTGTGTGCAACCAACCTTGGCCCTCAAGTGTTAGCTGACTCCCGCTGTTCAGCCTCTGTGAGTTCTCCCCAAAATAGTGACGGTAAACATTTTGGGGAAGGAAGTGGGCGAGAGGGTGGCTAAGCCATGGGAATGTGGCTTGGTAATCCTGAGGACAAGGCCCATGATTGACACTTGTCTTCATCCTCCTCCGGAACTCAGAAGAGCGCTGGGCATGCATGCCACACGTGGCCACTCAGGGCCGCTTTAGTTTGATTCTCCCCAAACGAGCCACTCTTCTGCTTCTCAGCTGCGAGCTCCTCATTCAGCGAGGCAGTTAGGATAGCACCTGTGGGAAAACATCACCACCCCAAGATACCCTGTGCGTTCCTTCCTCTGTGAGCCCCAAAACCTTCTCACAGGCTAGTGATGTCACTGGGTGTCTACCACCTGTCTGTCCTACCACACCTGGGTCCCAGAGAGCAAAGGTCGAGTGTGTCCCCAGCAATGGCAAGGAGCCTGCCACATTCCTGCTTCTTCAAGCGGTATTGGAGATGAGCAGCGGCCTGGGGATCATTTAGCAGGACATCAACTTGGCAGCCAGCACCTCCCCCTCTCACTTGCTCTCCCTTACATTTAAGCTCTCCACCCCCACACCACAGGAAGTAGACCTCAAGCATAATGGCGGCTTTGCTGTCCCCACTCTTCTGTTAATCATTCGTAAACACTCTTCCTGTTTTCTGTTAAATGCCTCTTGTCTTCCCTAGTGATGTTCTTGAAATGCTTCCTGCGTCTTTATTCTATCGATCTTGGTTCTCTTAAGTACAAAAGGTGCCTTGTTCAGATTAACTTATACATCAGCCTATGCATCATCCAGGTTATGTGACAGATGTTATTCGAGACTGAATACTAATGGAGATTTTGCCTCTCATACGTCCCCAAATTTCTTATGAAGCCAAAGGCTGGCTGCTCAGGTCAGTTGATCCAAGTATAGTTAATCCATTCAAGACAAGTGGACTAATTTTTATTTTGACCTTTTATGATTTCAGTAAAGTGTTTTTTATTTTATTACACGCCCTGCCAAAAGTGGATGTGTTAGGCTACAGCCACTAATGAAAGATACCGTAGGAGACCACCTAACGACATGAGAAAAAGCTGGCCACACATTGTTTATTAAGTAAGAAGAGTGTTAGAATCCCTACTACATTATGACCCCACATGTGAAAAAATTTAGTAATGATCTAGGGTTGGTAGGCTTTGAATGATTTTAATTTTCTTCCTTATGTTTCTCTGGATTGAATAGTTTTCTTTGATGAGCAGAAATTGTTTTGTATCAATAGGAAAAAAATTTGTAAAAAATCTTTGGCGAGGCTGTCCCAGTGGCGTAGTGGCTTCAGTGGCCTAGGGTTTGTGGGCTTGGATCCTGGGCCTGGACCTACACACTGCTCATTGAGCCATGCTGTGGTGGTATCCCACATACAAAATAGAGGAAGATTGGCACAGATATTAGCTCAGGGCCAATCTTCCTCACCAAAAAAAAAAAAAGAAGAAGAAGAAGAAGAAGAAAAAAAAATCTTTGGAATTTTGGAAAGCTGAAGCTCTCCTTTTCCTTGAATACCCAGAAAGTGAGGGGCCCTTAATTCACAGAAAGACCAGAAGATTCCTGCCACTCTCCAGGGGAGTGAGGAATCTCCACTACCACAGTAGCTTTATGGCATGTGGGGTGTCACCAGTATCAGGTGGTCGTGAACTCGAACCTGTGAATTTGAGAAAGAGGAGAGCGTTCTATAACTAGATAAGTCCTTGATGAGCAGGGGAGCCCCTACTCAAGTTCAGCCTGTGGCCCATGAAGGAGTGTCATTTGGAGAACTCATATATTCAGGTTTGTCTAGGAGACCAGCCCTTGAGGAGCAGTCACTGGGTCTAATCGTGGGGTGCCCCTTTCCTTTTATGGGTGCACACAGTGTCCTCATCAGTCACCTTCTGAGTACCTGGAGTTGCCCAAGGAAGGAAAACACCCAATGATGATAATAACACGGCTGATGAGACAATAGGCTGACTCAAGACTAAAGTCAGCACGGCTGTCCTCATCTCCAGAAAGGGGGGAAGTAACACTGTCAAGTATCTCTTTGTCTACTCTATGAACCCGGCATTTCCCTGCGGTGTTCTGCCTTACGTCTGTAGAACAGACGGCGTCTTCCCTCCACAGACAAGGAAACTGAAGCCTGGGGAGGTAACATGCCTGGAGCTGGGCGGACGCAGAGAAACATCCCACACCTGCTTCCCAGATTCCATCCGGATTCCGAGCTTTCCCACTACCTCGTGCCCCATCCCCAGCAACATGAGATGGTCGTCCGGCCTTGAACAAGCCGGTGTCTCTCAGCTGCAGTTTCTGTCTGTGAAACGAGGCGACTGAGTGAAGTGGATTTTGAGGTCTTCTTCGGCTCTCGCAGTTTATGATTCTTTAATGATTTTGCTCATGTACTAGAGTGAGGGCTTAATACAACTTTTAGTGAAACGCGACATTCTTTCTGGCATTAACCTCATATGGTCTCATGAGCAAAGCACAGCAAAAATCGGTTATGCGTTCAGATGATAGAAGATTCCAGAAAGGCCATAGCTCGAGCCAGCTCAGATGGCCTAGTGGTTAAATTTCAGCACCCACCGCTTTGGTGGCCTGGGTTCGCTTCCCAGTCGCAGAACCACACCACCTGTCTGTCAGTTCCCGTGCTGTGGCAGCAGCTCTCACAGAAGAATAGAACGACTCACAACGAGGCTACACAATGCACTGGGGCTTCGGGGGGCAAAAAAAGGAGGAAGATTGGCAACAGATGTTAGCTCAGGGGGCACGTTCCCTGCAAAAAACCCCAGAAAGGCCATAGTCAGAACTGCCTTTCCATAGGCTTGAGCCTTCCCCCGCTGAACAAGACCAAAATGCTAGTGAAACTGGAGCAATGCCTGTCGTATCTGAAAGAGAATTTCTGAGTGGTACATTTAGTTATGCATTTATATCACTGCATCCCTCCCCTTCTAACTTTTACATGTTGTATACAACTTGGGATACACAAATTAACTTTTCATCCTGTTGCAATTCTAATTTCCCCAAAACCTTTGAAACAAGACTTCAAAATGGCAAATGGAATCACATCCCCCTTCTCTTTGACACTAAACCATGATTGAAATAAATGCACCCATCTTGCAAGCTCATGGTAACAGTTAGTTTTGGTATATTGTGAAGGTCTGGGCTTGTGAGATGCCTACAGACCAAGCAGTTAACAAACACAGCCCTTCAGACAATTAGCCAATTAAGCTCCTGTTTGGACCTTTATTGTTCAAGTTAGGCATTTGTTTGGACTAAACTTTTCCTGCTTGTAATCACAATTAATGTCTGGAAAGGAGTACATTTGAATACAAAAAAAGTCAGAATTTCATGTGTATTTTTATCCAGAGGTAGGATGGGAAATTCAGTCCATAATGTTATCAGTGTGTAAGTGTGTGTTTATAAAGGCACACAAATTATTTTAACTAATTGCTGAGACTTGTTGAGAAATTGGGGATATTTGGGCTTTTTGGATAAAGACTATGAAGAAGAGTTCAAAAGTGTGCAGAAGTGCCCGGTGGGCTCGAGTCTCTGATGGCAGCTGGTGTTCAGTAATTTTGGCCTGGGGACAGGGAGCCTCAGTGGCTCAGCTCAGAAGACAGGGCGTTAGTCCAGGGGACCGTCTAGAATCCAGCTCTGGTGTCAGACAGACATTGGTTTCTACTTGTTCTGCTACGTAACTGGAGTCATGTGACCATGGACACCTTACGTGCACTCTGAACCTCAGTTTACGCGTCCTCCTGAGACAGCGATGAGGTTTGCGCAGTACAGGGAAGGCCATGCTCTTCACTTTTTTTTTTAACTTTTTTCTTTTTGGGGAAGTTTAGCCCTGAGCTAACTGCTGCCAATCCTCCTTTTTTTTTGCGGAGGAAGACTGGCCCTGAGCTAACTTCCATGCCCATCTTCCTCTACTTTATATGTGGGATGCCTACCACAGCGTGGCTTGCCAAGTGGTGCTATGTCCACACCCGGGATCTAAACTGGCAAACCCCAGGCCGCTGAAGCAAAATGTGCGAACTTAACCACTGCATCACTGGGCTGGCCCCGGCCATGCTGTTCAGAGGTGGACCGTGGTGAGTGGGAGGAGCAGGTTGGCGTTAGCCACCATGCCACTTCTTTTCTCTTGAGCTTTGCTGATAACACGGCTCTTTCTCTCTTTTTTTTAAGCATTAGCCATTTGATGGCTCTTACCAATCACTCATTCTCACCTCAAGAAGTAACTCTCACTTTCATTTTCTCATTGTGACTGTTCCTGGTCCTGTGTTTGCAGGAAACCCGAGTTCAAAAAGGCTTATCTCCACCCACCACAGGTCCAAGTGTCGTCTCTGTGTTGGTCTGCACAAGGGACCTATGCAGGCTGGAAAAGCTTAACAGACGAACCGAGGTGACCAGCCAGAAAGGCCTGGTTATGTGGTTAATGCGGCCCTCGTGGCTGTGAAGAAGCCGGAGAAGCTGGTTGACCAGGAGGCCACGCAGCACAACAGGGCATGGGCTGGGGCTCCCAGAGGGGTGTGCGCCGTCAGAAGGTGGAGGGCATGGAGAACCTCCCAGCCACCCTTCACCGAATTGCAGTTTAAACCCTTTTTCACCAGATTGATCACGGTTCTTCCCTGAGTGGATGGCTATCTTTGGTGGACGTCATAAAAATCTTTGAATACTTTAGTCATTTATAAATCTGAAATAACGTGATATAATACCAAAGATATTCTTTATAATTTGGGAAGGGAAAGGATAAATATGAATTTTTAAGTCTTTAATTGCCTCAAAGTGGATCAGAGTACAAGGCCCATCAGCCGTACAACAGTTTTGTCATTGGCTTGGGAGTGGATGGAAAGAACTCTGGTAAAAGGCCTGAATCTTTCAGTGCTAATAAAAGCAGGCAAGTTTGCACACTTCTCTTACAGGTGTTGAATGGGCTGCAGGCAGCCATAAACGAAAACTTGTGAGTTAACGAAGTTAATTATTCTAGAGCATCCAAAGTGTCACCCTTCTACCAATTTCTTACTGAGGACCAGCAAAAGCACAGATGGACAACTGGACATTTTGTTTTCCTGAATGATTGTACCATAACTTTACTTATAGCGAAAGATCCTGTCAGAATCAAAGACTTACCCGCAACAACACAGCTACCCCCGGGCACTCCCTTAGGGTGGGCCCGTTATTGATTCTCCTGGATGTTGGTGTTTTCCCATGGATTGAGGCCATGGGTGAGGGTGTTATTTAGAAACTGAACTGTCACAGAAGAGTTTTCATAAGAAATATAATCATATGATCCATTATCCAGGGAGTATGCCAGATTTTTTAATCTCATTATAACATCAGAGACATACTTTTTAACATTACATATGCCTTGGATTCTGTTAAAAATATAACATCTAGAATAATTTGGATTAAACTGTGCTTTGGAGCTTTGTCCTCAGGAGTATGCTATGCTTTTGATGACAATGGGAAAAAAGTGTGGGTTTTGGAGTAAATGCCCAAAGAGCCTAGTTAAAAAAATACTCTTTAATTGGTTAGGCATATGGCTCGTTTCCATTCTACCAACAAACAAGGAAACCAGGCTGCAAGAGGACGCACAAGTTGTTTCATCTGAGGTTTGAAAAAAGAAAGAAAGAAACAGACGATGACGCGAACAATGCTGGTGAGTCAAGCGGCCCAGATGGCCGCGGAGTGCACGTTCCGTCCTGCAGGAGGAGAGGCTCAGTGGAGAGGACTACACCTCAACCACTGACTTGTTCATCAGTTTTACAGAAAGACAGCTACGTGTCCTCACCCTCATTAACAATGGCATTTCCTCATCTGCTCTATGCTGACGTAGGCGACTTTTCCAAAACACAAAGCTTGGATACTGCTTGACTGTTCATTCATGCTATTCCTATTTCGTTTCAATTGATTGGAACCACTGCTCCATGTTTATCAATGGATCTCTCCCCTCCTTGTGAGAGGGAACCACTCCCTGCACCCCAGGGTATGTTGTTCACAGTAAAATCTGTAGTCTGGGAAGAGGAGGTGGAACTGGGGCCCTGCTGCTGGCTGAAATCCTGTGCCCACCAGAAACCAATAACAACGCGTGGGAGAGATGGAGAATGATAAGCAGCTGGAATACCTGCTAGGAAAGTCTTTGGAATCCTAGGAAACATCAATATTCTGGTTCTAAACCCTATCTTCTGGCAAAGTAGGTTCACACAATCATAAAGAGATTGTCTGATCTGTTAGTTTTCAAAATATTTCTCATCTGCAGGTCCTGTTCTCCAAATCTTAGGCCCATCTCTAACATGACAGAATAAATAGTAAAGATAAAGGAGGAGCCGCTCTAGTGAGAGCAAGGGTTGGGTGGGGACCCCCAGAGGAATTCATGGTTCTAGATGGTTCTAGACCAAATACAAACCCTGAAGAGCAAGGAAATTGCTAAAGCACTATTTTGCTGCTTGGTGATCTAGCTTGTTGGAAGAAAAAGTGCTACTAGAAACCAACTCCTTTTAAAAACACATCGGAGTGACGTTTCTAGTACACATTGTGTCAACAAGAAATATCCGGTTAAGTATGAGGTATATTGATTGAGAAGTGGAGAGGTCTACATTTCAGTTTAGAAAACTTTCTGTTAAGTGGTCAAAGTAGCCAGATGTTAAAGGATTCACCTTTACTTATCTAAACAAGTTACTCTCAGGAGGGGAAACTTCATTTAATGACCCTGGATAACAGATGGTTTGGTACATGTGTTGATAACAATACAAATAATTGGCTCTGCTTTTTACATTTGTGCGCACACCTTTCAAGGCCTGGGAACGCCAAACAACAAGATGAGTTATTTAGCCAGTCTCCTCCCCGCCAGCACCATCACCTGCCTCTCCTGGTCATACCTCGGAATCTTCTCATAATCAAGGTCCTGTGCCCCGTCGACATATTTCCCACTAGTTTCTCTCAGGGTCACACTGCCTCTCGGAGTGAATCAGAGAAAAGGTTCTTCTTTTCACAGCACCGTGGTAAGAACATGGGACATGTTCAGTCCGGGGACCACGAGTTGTCAGAAGCAGGGTCATCTCACAGCAGTGTAAAACCCCACTGCATCCATGGAGACAAGCAGTTTCTGGACCCCATTCTTGGCTCTCCTCTTCCCCATCACAGCCCTCCATGCACCCGTAAGGGGGGAGCAGAGGGAGATCTTCCTGGTGACGAAATAGTCCAATATAGAAATCTGCACAGACAACGATAGGGAACAGAACTACCCACACACGGCAGGAATGGAAATGTCCCGGGTGGATCTTGTAACGAACATAGTTACATAGTGTGTAACCGTGGAGGGCAGCTGGGCAGCTGGCCCGAGGTGGGCAGAGAACTCACTGTACGATTTTTGCATCTTCCAGTTACTCTATGTCAAACAAAAAGTTAACAACAACAACAAAAAGAGCCCTGGAACTTCCCTCCCAGTTGGGACTTGCCCCGTCTCCCCACCTTTCTCCGGGTACCCCACCTCCACAGCCCAGGTGGGCAGGCAGCGGTGGGCCAAGCTCTGGGACAACTAGACTCGGGAACAGCCCTGGAGCCTGGGAAGCTGAGGGACACCCATTCCTTCTCTCGCCCTCTCCTTGGGGTCAGCAAGTCCAGACTGTCTGTGCCCATCAGCCGTGTGACCAGGATGCCCATAAATGTTACGCGTATTTTTGCTGTTTTGCATTCAATATCCGTGTCCAAGTCTGTGTGTGACAGTGTGTGACAGACCCCTTGAGATGGATTTTTTTTAACATAGATTACCTTAGAGGAGAAGCGGTATTTTGACTTTAAAACACACGGCTTTCTAGGTACTTTTCAGTGTCGCACACAAACCCCTATTGTGATAGCAGAGCTAATCAGAGAGTGCTTCACGGGTTCACGGCGGGGCTACGGGCAGGACTCTGGAACTCTTCCTCTGTCAGTTTGACGGGAGGTGCAGGAAATCTAGGTACTTTTTTCCACCAGCATTAAAGTCCTATGTACAATGAGTAATACTATAGGACAATGGGAAAACCCAACAAGAAATTTCTAAGTATTTTCCTAAATATTACTCCTTTGAAAACCATTTGTTTACAGTGGTCACATTTCTTCTAAGTTTCACGCCTATGGCACAAAATGTAGACACAGAGCTTTTCCCTCTGAGATGTGCAAATTGTCCATCTGAAACAATGAAGCAGAATTAAAACACCTTCCTAGTGTAATGAAGACACTGCATGGCCGATTTGTTGGCATAGCCACTGTTACTTCTAATTGTATCATCATTCTAATGATTGTCAGATCTGCTATTTAAAAAGGTTCAGTTGTTAAAAAAAATCTTGGGAAACAATATTTTAGAATTCTCAAATCTCAACTGCAAATGAAATACACTTAAAATTTTCTCAGAGATTTGAGTAAATTATTATTAAAGGATTGAAAGTGAAGGCAAATAACTAATCCTGGTCTTTGAAGTGCATTTGAAATTTAATTGACCATCAGGCCACCAACTATCTTGGCACACGACCGTTTAATAATGAGAAACTCAACCTGACATTAGGAATGAGAGCAGCATAATTCGTCAAAAGCTACACACCATTTACGTTGCTTTCCATGGAGATTTCTTGAGGAAACTGCAGCACACACAGTTTTAAGTAATTTATGAGCTTTTACTAGTGTTATAGCAATTGCGTGCTGGCAATAATGAAAATGTTTGTCGACAAGTATGCTTAAATTTTATTTGACTTGGGCCATGATTGTACCTCGTCTCCTGCTTCAGAAGCTGAGGCTGCAGTTAATGAAGTCATGGGGGCAAAGTTTTTGAAAACATTTAGTGATACTGATAAACTTAAACATCTTAACTGTTTCAACCAGGATAAGACAATAATACCACCTTATAGCCAAACCAAATCAATTGTAAAATTGCATTGCTCTTCTGACAAATCTCACTTGATCTATACTGACCCGATTATTAAAATGTCAATTTAATAATTAGTTTTCTGACTTGAAAAAGCATTACTCTCACATTAACCCTATGGTATGCTTATAACAAAGGAATAGACCAATACCATTTTTTCAAATTTTAAACTGAAAATGGACATAACCCTGATCACTCATGGGCTCCTCGTGGTGAAGACACTGAATTAATCCCCACCAGCTTCTCTCTTTTGAGAGGTCTAGCAAGATATGGCAAAAGAGGGATTCTGCAAGCTGCATGCTGACTTTCCCCCCCGAGGACCTCTACGGCCTTCAAGTTTAGCATTCAGTCTTTCTGGACTGTGGGTTCCAGGCCGTGATTCTAAAATATCCTGCAGAATGATGACTTTCAAGTTTTGTGCATATGAGGACCACTTTTAAAACATCAAAAACTGTATAGAACCCCATTCAATAATAGGTCTACCTTCATGCCCTACTGACGTAAATATCTATCATCAGGACTTCTACTAAGTCGATGTGTAACGTAGTACTCACACTAACATCTCAAAATTCTAAAATTACTAGTATATATGTGTGTGAGAAATGGGATTTATTCCATCTATAAGATCATAAGAGCCATGACTTACTGAGTCAGTATGTGGGAAGCATTGTGCTAATTATCCACTTGACTTTATAAGTGTATATTATTAGTATATTTATTTTACAGATGAAGGAACTGAGGCCTTGGGAGATCAATTAACTTGCTCAAGGTCACAGAACTAGAAAGATGTGGACAGACTGAACCCTTGCAAATTACCCCAGACGCCAAAACTCCCACGTTCCCAGACCGCATGTTGGGTTTCTCATATTCTAAGCTTCGTCATTCCACTACAGTGCTCACTCTTGGTAAATTCTTCCTCACCAATCACCACAACACCAGATGAGAAGACCGTGCCCTGTTTTATTTGTTCCACAAGCATTTATTTACTCAGTTAGATGCAATGATAGATTCTGGACGCATGCACGGCGTAAGTAATTTATTAACTGTGTAGGTGAACCCGTCATTGGCTAATAATGTGTTTCTACTTTGATTCCACATGACTTACAGAATGCCCCAGATTAGAACTGTAGGTGGCAATGTATTTTTGGAGAGCCTGGCTTCAGATGAATAAATAAAATGATGACTTGAAACTTCTTTTCATGGATGCTACTGTATTAATTATCAAATGGTTTGAATGCCTAAATCTAAGCAGCTTTCCAAGGAAACAACAGCTGAGTCTTTCCATGTGCCCTAATGTTCAGTAAGAAATTCCCTGTGTGGATTCTGAGGTATGGCCATATTGTCCACCAGCATTTCTGTGAGGGTACTCACTGTTATGAAATTTAGCACCTCTGATATAATTTTAAATGTCTACGAGCAAAGCCTTATTTTCTACTGCGAACATTGGACAGATAGAAGAAGATGCTGTTTTGAAACTTACAGCAAACAGAAAGCAATTTACCTCTGATGATGTCTGTGTGCTGAATAGAGCTCTCTTCTCTCCATTCCAACCACACTCCTTACGCAAGTTTGTAATTGATTAATCCCACCTGTGATTCAAGAAGACTCTTCACTACAAGACTCAAGTTTTGGGGGGAACAACTACAAATACTCACACCTGATCTTATTGTTATTTGAGGTTGACATTTTGTCTAATCAATCGATGCCTTTCTAATGTTGCACTCTATCCTGTTGCATGAATTCGGTTTCCTACACTGAAAAGCACATTCATGCACAGAGTATCATCATTACGAATAGTGCTAAATTGTTTTAAATTGGATCATTTTGATATATTTATATAAAACCTATTATGAACGTTATTTGCATATGGGATGTTGTTCAAAAGAAATTGTCACTCCAAATTATTTTTTAACCACATCCTTTATTTATTAAATTGAATATTTACTTCAAATAGTCCGTCAGAGACAATATTTCCTTACAGCAACCCACTTATTCTGGAAACATTTCTATGTGATATAATTTTGCAGATGCCAAATGTTCTCCTTTTTCCAGGTTTTATTTCCTGTTTGAAATTTGACCAACAACTTTTACTGATACTTCATATAATTTATCACTGTGCAGAAGTTTTCTTAACAATGTTTTTAATAAACAGGAATATTGTCTCAATGACACTTAGATTGAAAAATAAATAAATGCTTCAAGAAAGTGTCTTGAGATGCATGAATATCCATACATATTTAGGAAGTACTGAGAGAATGACCTGCCATGTTGACCTCACTAACTGAAATTATAACAAAACCCTATGCATTGTTGCTAGTCACAAAAAAAGAGTAAGATGTACTTTTTAAACTTTTCCATAGCCCCGCTTTTTTCCTACAAATTTTATCAATAAAATCTATCAACCCTTTTACTTTTGACCAGAATGATATATTCCAGCTTGGCCTCTCAACATTTGTTTTATATTAATTTTTTTACTGAAGTATTTAGTTGCTATACCTAATTTGTGGCTCATTACATCATTTTGAGCAAAAATAGAAACCAGTAATTTTTTTTCTAGGGGCATGTCCTCTGAAATATTTGACAGATTCTAAAACGTGGTTGGAAGGAGTTTTTGCATGCACTGATGAATTAAATAGTCTTGAATATCTACTAGGTTCTAGATGAACAGTGCATCCGTGAGCACAACAGCTGTGGAGTTTACATTCTAACAGTGCGACATGCACTAAACAGCAGGCATAATAAATACACATATTATATTGCAAGTTACAAAGTGACCTGTGATGAAAGATAGAGTAGAAGGGGATAAAGAGAATGAATTAAGGTGACATGTGAGCAAAGCCTTGAAGGAGACAGGAGCACGTCCAAGGCAAAATCCTCAGGGCTGAGCCATGGCCACGAGGTGAGGCGTGCCTGGGCTGCAAAAACACCAAGGTTACTGAAATCATGGGAGCAGTGAGGGGCAGAGAGGTGGGAGAGAGGGCGA
This sequence comes from Equus quagga, assembly GCF_021613505.1. Classification (NCBI taxonomy): domain Eukaryota; kingdom Metazoa; phylum Chordata; class Mammalia; order Perissodactyla; family Equidae; genus Equus; species Equus quagga. The sequence continues at coordinate 5,195,688 of NC_060272.1, forward strand.
AGGAGGCAGCGTGGCACCAGGTGCTGTAGGTCCTTGTAGGCCATTGGAAAGCCCTTGGCTTTTTCCCCAGAATGAAATCAGGAGCCAAGTGGTCATCTGAGAGAAAGCATTCTATGCAGAGGGAGCAAAAAGGCACAAGCCTGTAGTGGGTTGAATTATGTCCTCCCAAAGATACATTGAAGCCCTAATGCCCAGGACCTATGAATGTGACCTTATTCGAAATTAGCATCTTTGTGGATGTGATCAGGTTAAGATGATGTCATTAGGCTGGACCCTAATCCAATGTGACCAGTGACCTTACAAGAAGAGACAGAGACCCACAAGAAGAGACAGAGGCAGAGATGGCAGCAATGCATCTTCACACCAAGGATTGAATGCCACCGCCAGGAGCTGGAAGCAGCGGGAAGGATCCTCCCCTAGGGCCTTCAGAGGGAACACAGCCCTGTCAACAGCCTGATTTCTGACTTCTGGCCTCTGGAACTGTGAGAGAATGCGTTTCTTTAGTTTTAAGCCCCCGAGTTTGTGGTATATTGTCACGGCAGCCCTGGGAAATTCACACATCAGCTGAGAGTGAGGATGGGGCAGGAGGCGACGGGGGTTTGAGGAGAGAGGAGGAGGGGCCGGCAGGGAGAGTGGAAGGAGCACTGGATCGTGGAGATATTACCGGCTGCTGGCGGTCCTGGGCTCACTGGACCTTTGTGTTTGTGAATTTCTCGGAGGACCAGTCAGCGTGATGCGTGTTTTCTCCTGCTGCACTCAGCCCAGTGGTGGAGAACTGCACGTGGGTACAAGTGGGAGTGTTCCAGGCAAGTGAGGGGCAAGGCAGCAGAGGGTATTGGCAAGGGAGTGATATTAATAAATCAACCTTGGAATTCAAGTTGGGGCTGGGGGAAGCAAGGGCTTGAGGGAGGGCTGAGAAGTCGTGCAAAAGCGGGAGAAGCAACAAATCCTGGGTTAGATTTCATTTTCTACTTCCTGGCTTAGTACCTCACACACAATTTATGTCCAATAAGTCAGCTAATTGAAATAATGCAGCCCCAAAGCTGTGCTGCTTACCGAATTAGGGCTCTGGGTTTAAACATTGTAGACAAATGTAATTTTTTAGAACAGGAAGGAGCCCTAGCAAGCATCAGCCAGACCTACCCACATGTTTTTAGATGAGGAAATACTTGGTCAGTGCACTGCCCGTAATTACATAGCTGTTAAGTCTTAGAAGCGGAGGCATTTCAGTGGTGGTTGCTGCCTAGGGTTGCTGCCCCATCTAAAGCTAACGACTTAAATGTGCATCAACTCGCACAGGACGGAAACAACTTTGAAATGCAGTTCTTTTCATGTGTCTGTTAATGTGTCTATAATGGTTATTTAGAACAGTTTGCTTTACAGAACACATTTTAAGAAGCAAATAACATTAGAATAAAAAATAGCCATTATTATATCTATGTTCTATGTTAACCTATTTACTTTTCCCACTAAACTACACCATAAAAAGAAAAAAATTATTTTTGTATCTACAATTATTTTTGTATCTTTTACTAATGTAAGCAAACGCAGAGTTACGAGGCAATTGTTGGGAGGAGGATGTGTATGGTGAAAAGGAATTGTATTCCCATGTAGTAATTTGCATTAAAATGTCTGCCAGATGCGTGGTGATAATTTATGGACAACGCATTCCCTTGCATTCCCTTGGTTGTCACATACTGAAAGAAGAATATTAGTCATATGTGGGAAATCTGCACTATTGGCCATATCGAATGCACGATTTCGTGTTTCAATAAACTATTCGGAGTGGATGGAATTTCCAACATGGCTGAGTGTGTCTGTTCGTGACCTTCAAGATACTATTCTTTTGAGCAACTTACCTATTTTGAAAATATTAATATAACCTCAGTATTTTAATTTCCCTCCATTCAGCATCTCGCAGCTATAGACACCAAGGAACAAAGACTAGAGTGGAGATGGGACCTCATTTCTGTTCCATTGAAGATGGCAGCAAAGTGGATGCTACAATGCAAAAGTACTTCCATCCTTTCTGAAGTTGAATCAAGGGCCTCTTGTGGTCTATTCTCCCATAGATTGCTCCAGTGGTACCCTTGCTTATGCCTAACTCTCCAGTTCACTGATCAGGTCTCCTAACACAGGACAAATGTTATTTGATTGGCCCCAACGCTTCTTTTTCCAGTGGAGAATATTCCCTCACCATCCCAGATGACTGACTAGATGGTTAACTCTGGGATTGCCCTTCCCCAACCACAGAACAGGCACGTGACTGAGTCTGGCAATTCTGGTATCCCGTGTGCCCTGTGCAGGGATGGGTTCAAGGAGCAGAGACAATTCCCAAGCAGGACCAGTCAGAGTCCTTCTATGACAACTGGTATGCACATGCTGGGCGCAAGAGGCTCTTTCTGCCTCCAGATCACTAGCTTTCTTCCCCTTCAGACATCTCTGCTTCCTAGCTCAGGGATTTCCTGAAACACAGGGACAAGCAGTGAGAAAGGAAAGCTGGCATTTGTCCTCCCACTCCTCACGTTGGGCTTTCCCCTCATCACCGCAGTTTTTCCGGAAGAGAATGGAGAAAGACCTACATGAACAGATTTTGTAATCTGGCTTTTTGTTCCTTCTGTTTGCAAACGTCTAGATGCTGGGTGTTCCTCTCTCTATTCTGGATTCAGGAGCCCCTCCTCAGCCGAGGACCCTTCCCTGACCTACCATCTCCCTGCAGCCTTCTTGGGAGAAGTCTTTGAGCTGGGCTCCACCCAGCTCAGCAGCATTTCCTGGCATCTATCTGGCCAATGGGAAAACTTGGTACTCTTGCCCTCTCCCCCGCAATTCCAGAGGAGCACATTTTCCTGCCTTTCGGTCCTGTCGCTGTGGGCTGCTCCAACCTTCCTCCCTTTCTGCTTCTTGAGGTAAGAGTCAACAGTCTCTCTGTTCAAATATGCCCACAAATTCCAGGGGACGCCTTTCAGCCCCCTGGAGTTCCTGGATGTGCACTTCTTGATCCAACGCAAGTCCTGTGAGATTTTACAGGAAATCTCTTCTTGAAAGTACATCCTTGTTGCCCGACAATTCTCATGGACACCCATCAGTTGACTTGGGAACACAAACATCAAAAAAATCCAAACTAGACCAACAACTCCCTTCAAGGAAAGTGAGCTCAATAATCAGTCTCCTTGAATTTCTCCTCTTCTTTTACGTAGACTGGAGGTGGGTAATGGGAGAAGGATCTCAGAAAAGACTTTGTGCAGGTCCTGTGGTTTTTCCCATTAGTGATGAGGGCAATCTTGCCGCATTGTCCAGAATCTCTGAGGCCCTAGGGAAGTTCAATTTAATATTCCATTACGATGATTTCAGCTTAAGTTGTGTCAGTTGCAAGCAAAGGAGTCCTGACATGCATACCTCCTGTTTCTCATTCATTCCCAAGGCCTGTTTATAGAAACTTACTTCTCCCCTGAGAGTCCTCTGTAAATGCCAGGTTTATTACTGCTGTGTTTCAATTCCCTACCATCCGTTGGCATCCCCTAGGAATTCCCCTCTGCTTACATAGAGGTCCAGAATATTCTCTTTCCCACTCCTTGGCAACAAGTGCTTGATGAAGGCATCAACAGACAAGTCAGCACAAGAATCGATGCGTTGCCATCATCCTGATGTCGGCAGGCCAGTAATTTCTGTGTGAAAGTCCATGAACAATGTGCACAATTACCAATGGTGAAACCATTTTCCATACCCACACAGAAAAGTACGCATCTGTCTCTAGAAAGACATCTGCAACATACAGAGGCAAAGTCTATCAAATGATCAAAAAGACAATGAGGACCCTCAAAGAAAGGGCAATGAGTTTCTACCAGCTTAAAAAAAATGAGAAGAAAATAGAAGCATTCTTTGGGACAAAACCATAGAACACAGATACCCGTAGTATGCTGAACAAAGGTAGCCCTTAGTGAATTGTCATAAAACCAATACACTGGTAACAGCTACCAGGTCAATAAATTGAACAGTGCCAGCCTCCCCAGAAGCCCGGGTGTGTCCTTATTCCAATCACAGCCTCTTGACCCCTCCAAAAAGTATCTTGACTTTTACACTAATAGCTTCCTTGAATTCTTTTATTATTGTACTTAAACTTGACATTCTTTAAATACACACATTCCTGCCAACCCCAATCCCATTTTTCTCTTACAGTTCCTCTGTTGAAGAAGGAGTCCATCGTCGGGTAGTGTTTCCCACAAACTAGATCTTGCTGACTGCTGACTGCACACACCAGTTATCCCATGTCCTCTGTATGCAGCTGGATTCAAAGGTTTGGTCAGATTCAGGTTTGATTCCTTTGGCAAGACCATGGGTGGCACTGTGCTCTATCATCAGGAGGCAATTCACGTCTGATTTTTGCTCCTTTTCAACAGTAACAGCCATTGGTGCACAATGCCTCAATCCATAGATTCTTTGGAGATTGGCAAATTATTCTATTCTATTCTATCACTTTGTTTTCATTTATTAGCTGGAACAAATTTATAAGAAGACCTTTCCCCTCAACTAATCTTTAGTTATCCTGTACTATAGCTGATGTAGGATAAGCGTAAAAAATGTTTGATCCTTTCCTTTTATTTACTGAGGTTTCAAGATAATGGATTCATTACTCATCCTCCTCAGAAAGTAACTGATTCAGTTTTTAAAATTATCATTATAATCTCGGGGATTTAAGCCTATGTGTTAGACATCAATCTTTGCCATTTCTACCTTTATTGAAACTCAAATTGCACCCGTTTGGCCAATGGGAAATTCATCGAGTTGGCTCCTTAGGCCTTTTGAAATGAACGCAGTATTCTTTGATTGCTTCTTCATTATCTGGCCTTACAAAATGTTTGAGGTTAATTGTATTAATTTCCTAGGGCTTCCATAGCAAAGTACCATAAACTGATGGTTTAATGCAATAGAAATTTACATTCTCTCAGTTCTGGAGACCATAGTTCTGAGATCGAGGTGTTGGCAGGACCGTGCTCTCTCTGCAGCCTCTAGGAGAGAATCTGGTGCATGCCCTTCTCTCAGCTTCTAGTGTTGCTGGCAATCCTTGGTGTTCCTTGGCTCGTAGACACATCACTGCAATCTCTGCTCCCATCATCTCATGATTTCTCCCTGTGTGTGTTTACACGGTCTTCCCTCTGCATGTGTCTGTTTCTGTTTCTTCTCCTCTTCCTATAGGAACACAAGTCACATCAGATTAGCCCACCTAATATATTATCTCCTGAGGGTGGTATAAAAGGGAGATAATGTGTCCGCATGCTTTCGTGCTCCATTGTTTAAGCGTTGCCCCATGGCACCCTAAGTCCCCTGTACTTCCAGGTAGCAGACACACAAGTGCTGAGAAAGCATTTCGTTGCGTCTTGAATCTCAGAAGAGCCCAGGGAAAGAGCATGAGATGAGTGGTGTGCGTTTGAGTTGAGGTGCTGTCAGCATGAGGCGAGCGGCAGCCTCGCTGCACTTCCAGCCATCGCTGTGTTTAGAAAGTGAGATGAGGTGGAGAGGCTGGGAGACATTGCACGAGCGCGTACTAACAGGGCTGTGAGACGAGCTCGATGTCTGCCCAGAAGTAGGTGGTACAGAGTTGGTAGGGCAGCTCTGCCATCCCCAGCACAAATCTTTACCCTCTGAAGTCCAAAGTGGATTCTAGGAATCCCTGCCAGTCCTAGGAAGGGCATGTCCTGAGAGTGGCCCCCATCACATCCCGGCAGCTAGAACTTAGTGACTCACATCAGGCTCCAAAGGAGGCTGGGAAATTCCTTAGCAGGTTCAGGCAGGTGTTCTTGTGCCTCCCCCAAATCACCTGGAAAGGAAGAAGAATGGGAGCGTGGGTACTTGTGGATGTGGGTGTCAGCACCCACAGTGCAAGCAAGGCTGGGAGGGAATATGGGTAGCAAAGAGGAGCAACCTAGCGCCCAGCAGAGGAGCACCCTGAGCGCTTGTGAAGGGCAGTGCTGACGGTCATGCTAAGACTGGGGAACACAAGGACAGCCACCATTCGAATGCTGGTGAGATCTCCTTCTTCTCATTAGGTGACGCCGCTCGAGTACAAGGAGCTTGTATTCTCTCTGCTCATACTCAGCTCAACCTTTGGCCTGTGATACCCCACCTGCCTCTTGGCAATACTCTGTCTGGGCTGTACCAGGATCTCGTAGTAACTTTTTCCCACTCTACTCAATGGCCCAAGGCAAAATATATAACAACCGTTCCAAAGAGTTACAAAGAACAATAGCTTAAAAGCATTTATACCTGGGCCAAGTTTTCCAATAAATTTGCAGCGAGATACTTCCAGGAACCCTCTTTACCTCCTCACGCTGGAAGCGCCACACTGAGCCCAGCGCTCGGCCCAGGGCCCAGGACTCAATATATGAAGGGGCCACTGAGCCCACAGTCAGACGCAGGGCACAGGATAGGCTTCCAGGGGAGCGCCTCTCACCACCGGCTGGCTGGAAGGATCCAAACATCCCGTCTGTGGATGGAGATTCTGGAGGCGGGCTGATCCTGGGGCCCCTGGGGATTCTAGTTGTCGCTCTCCTGGTCAAGAATGTAGGTCAATCTCTGAAACTCGGAGCACTCCAGAACCAAATTCAGTTCCTTCAAGAATTCTAGGGCTAAAAGTAGCTGCAGGCTGGTCAGTGCCTGCTGCTGCCTGTCTCCCCTCCTGATCTTTGTCACCCAGAGCTTTTCCACAGGGAAGGAAGGGAGGGGCACAAACCCAGGATGCTAACCTGGGTTCTTGGTACATAATAAAAGCTTAATTAAAGTAGCCATTACTATTATGTCTGTTTCCCATCCAGTTTTATTATAAGATTCCAGAGGGTAGCACCCCGGTGGTATGCCTCATTGTCCCTCCGCTGCCCCACATGTAGCACAGTGAATGCATGGTAGGCGAGATACGGTACTTATTGCTTAGCTAATGTTGGGACTGCAGAAAAGCATGTGACTGGCAATATTCCTAGTCAGCAAGCTGTGTGGGTGGAAACCTGCCCCTGCGGCTGCGTGCGTCACACAGCTTCAGCAGGGTGTCTCAAGTGTGGCCTGCCGGGCTTGACCTCCCAGAATGAACCTTCGCCCAGCTCTTTACTTAGTGGCCATGTGATGTTAGGTTAAGTACCTCTTTGTGCCTCAGTTTTATCATCTATAAAATGGGAATCATGACGCATGGGATGTATTTGGAACAATCCCTGGAATACCTTCCTTTTCCTTTACTCAATTTTGTGCCCTTGAGGGAAAGGCTGTGACTCATTTGTCTTTGGGTCCTCAGCAGACGGGGTTCCTACATGCAGGAGAAGTTTAACAAATGCTCAGCGAACCCCAAATAGCCAAAGCAATCTTGAGAAAGAAGAACAAAGCTGGAGGTATCAAGCTCCATGATTTCAAACTATATTACAAAGCTACAGCAATCAAAACAGTAGGGTATTGGCTTAAAAACAGACACGTAGATCAATAGAACAGAAAAAAGAGCCCAGTAATAAGCCCATAATATATTGTCAATTAATTTATGGCAAAGGAGCCAAGAACATACAATGGGGAAAGAATAGTCTCTTCAATAAATGGTGTTGGGAAAACTGGACAGCCACAGGCAGGCGAATGCAACTGGATCACTGTCTTACACTTACACAAAAGTTAACTCGAAATGGATTAAAGAGTTGAATGTAAGACTTGAAACCATACAACTCCTGGAAGAAAACATAGGCGGCAAGCTCCTTGATATTGGTTTTAGTGACGACTTTTTCGATGTGACACTGAAAGCAAGGGCAACAAAAGCAAAAATAAACAGGTGGGACTAGATCAAAGGGAAAAGCTTCTGCACAGCAAAGGAAGCCATCAACAAAATGAAAAGGCAACCAACGGAATGGGAGAAAATATTTGCAAATCATAAATTTGATAAGAGGTTAATATTCAAAATATGTAAGGAACTCTGACAATTCAACAGCAAAAAAAAAAGAACAATCCAATGAAAAAAATGGATAGAGGATCCGAACATTTTCCCAAAGAAAACATATAAATGGCCAACAGGTACATGAAAACATGCTCAGCATCACTAATCATCAGGGAAATACAGATCAAAGCCACAATGAGATATCACCTCACACCTGTTACAACGGCCTTTATAAAAAAGACAAGAAATAACAAGCGTAGACGGGGTGTGGAGTAAGGGGAGCCCTCGTGCGCGACTGGTGGGGGCGTAAATTGGTGCAGTCAGGACTGAAAACAGGTGCTCAGTGACCTGAACCGAGCTGCTCTCCAGGTCAGCGCCCAGTGACGATCTTCCCACACCTGCCAGAGCTGCAGCATCTCATGAGGTAGATACCACCAAGCCGTATTTAAACATCAGGAAAACATCTTTAAATCCAGAGAGACTGAAGATCTAAGATTTAAGATTTAAAGTTTAAAAACATCTTTATACCCAGAGAAATTATAAAACTTATCTAAAGCCACACAGCCAAGAAATGGTAGAGATGCAATGTGGAACGTCGTCTTGTCCCATCAGGCTCCTCGGCCTGCAACGCAGAGACTACACAGAGCCACTGGCCGCGTGGCTTCGTGAGGGACAGGCTTGACCACCCTGGCAGTCCACGCTGACGTTTCCAAAACCATGGAGATGAATTTCAAGAAAGGATGGGCCAAATCTTGTTGCACCATGAAGCCTTTCTCCCCACCATAAAGCCTATTGTTTTTTCCGTCCTTCGAATATTCGTAATTCATCTTTCGAAACTCCTGATTTTGCAACTGATTATTTCCAGTCTTAACTCAGGGCACGTCCATTTCTCAATCACAGAGCGCACATCCTCAAAGAGCACTTGAACGGAGGAGGCTGTGCATCTCCTGTTCCCACACGGAGCTCCGGGCGCTGGGACAGGAGTGCCTGCCAGAGGAGGGCCTGCAGCGAGGGACGGTCAGATGGAGCAACGGTCAGCAAGCGCAGGCCTCTTCCCTGCCTCTCGTGACAATCCTGACATTACCTGTAAAGGCTTCTGTCCAAAGAACAAAGCCAGTTATCCTACGTGCCTTCCTCAGATCACAGAACACACTTGGGGTCAAGGAAGCGATCCCTCGGAGAGGAGGTCAAAACCAGACGTGAGCTGATGCCCTGGGACTCATGGCATTTCACAGAGGGAGGGGCTGCAGGCAGCACAGGAGGCTGTCCCTTTAGGGGACAGTGGGTCAGGGCCATCTCAGGATGCCTGGACTCATACAACGAGGAGCCTGTGGCTGTCACCATGCCAATGAGGGCGGGGCAGGGGTCTACCCATGGTGGTCCCCTGGGGTCCCTGGAAATCCACTGAGAACCGTCAAGTGCTATGCAGGCTCCATCCTGCACTGCACTTAGCAATACATTGTCACCTGGAGGGCGCCAGGCATGTCTACCCATGGGGGCCTCTGAACAACCCTCCGAGGTCGATAAAGGGCACTGGAATAGGATTTCAAAGATGAAAACTTTGATGTGTTCCATTTGACACATATCTTGAACACTAAGCAGCAAAAGGCTCATGGATTGCCTGCGCCATGCCGACGCCTGACATTTCCACCAGCCGCCTGCCAAGCCTCAGCTCCTGGGGTGTCCATGGGCCCTGGGGGTGGCGGTGGGGTGGGCCCTCAGCACAGTGCATGGCGTGCTCCGGGGCAGCCAAGGAGCAGGAGCGACTCTGCGTGTCTGTGCCGGCACCTTCCAGCGCCCAGCTGGGCGCTCCACATAGGCTCTGTCGGGCCCAAGCCCAGGGAAGGGCCAGAGGGAAAACATTCTCGGCTTTGCGAGCCATATGGTTTCTGTCACAACCATCAACAGAAGGGTTGGAGCCAGGATTCTGATTCAAGTTTATCTGAATCTAAAGCCCGCAAGCTTCCTACGGTTACCCCAAAAACACAGTGATTACTTACACGTATGTGCCCATATACACCAGACACTGTTTCAGCACGCTTCAAAAGCTAACGGGTGTGATTCTCACATATCAAGAATGTGGCTTATTTGATCTAACCTATGAGGTAAGAATTACCTTTATCTCCATTTCAGAAATGAGGAAACTGAGGCACAGAGAGTGCTAGTAAATTGGCGGGGGTCACATAGCTGGCTGGGGTGCAGTCAGGGTTTTGAACCCAGGAAGGCTGCCTGGAGGATCTGGGCTCCTAACTGCTACACTGAAACACAGAGAGCCAAACGTCCAAAGCAAAGGATGTTGTATAATTTAATGCTAAGGTGGGTGACGGGGACTCCAACGGAGCTCAGCATTTAGAGAAGGTGCACAAGGGGCAGAGCTGTCACAGCAGCCCTCCTGAGGGTGGGGGAGCAGGTGTGAAAGGAGCGAGGACTCCAGTGGGGGAGAGCAACGTCTCGAGGGCAGCAGGGGCCAGCCCCGGCTCCACGGAATGCCGTTATTTGCTCCTCGTCCAGACACTTTCTATCCATCCATGAGTGAACCTGATCAAGCCCTCACAATGTGCCTTACTCCATTAAGCGCTTTCATTTCCCTAACAGACTAATTAATCTGCTTTACTACATAGGTAATCAGAGAATATGAAAACTAAACATGGCTTTAAAAACCATCTAGAGAGTTCCAACTCTCCTCCCAGAGGAAAGATTGGCTGAGTTCACCAGCATCGAAAACTGACAAAGGGCTCGGGAAGCGGCACTGCCGTTTTCGGGGGTGCTTATCAGACAGGCTCTTCCTTGTTCGGGGGGGCACACCATCCAATTCAAACTGGCCTGAACCAAAAGAGGGGTGTTTACGGGCCACATACGAAAAGGTCCAGCTCCGTGCCCTCAAAGCAAAGGCAGCTGTCCTCACGAAGTGGGAGGGGGGCTGGCATCCTGACAGCAGTGCGTGTCCACTCCATCCGGCAGTCCTGGGCTGGAGGGTGTGATGTATTGAATGCAAATTCTTTACAACCGAGCTGCCATTTTGACCCCCACCCGAACATTCTGTGACTCTTTACCCCTGCCAGCACCACCCATACGGCAGTAGAGTCCTTCTTTACTTGGCCCAGAACTTGAGAAACCTCCCTACTCATGGAGGGAGGGGTCCCTGGGCTGAGAGGATGTGCCCTGAGAACCTGCACCACCCCCCTTTCAGAACGTGTTCCAGAGACCCTGGACCTGTCTGCCAACCTGGGGCGAAGGGGTGGGTGCTGTGACGTGTGTGCAGGGAGCTGCGTGGCAGGATGGGGTGTCTGCTGTGCACCCACACAAGGCACCCCCAGTGGCAGCACAGGGCCTGGGAGTGAGACGGAGGGGCAGGCTGCAGGCCGGGCACTGGCGGGTCTCCGTCACCGGCAGAGCTGACGTGGTGCTCCCAGGAAGCTGAGAATTCTGAGTGTGAACCTGGACTTGCAGCCCCTTGTGAAGGTGTATTTGTTCAAAGCAGGAGGGTAAAATCGACTGTATTAACAGGTTTTGGGTGGATTGATCCACAGGGTATCTGAGGCCCCACTTGTGCTCTTGCTCTAGCACAGGAAAACACTGTTTTCTTGAGAAATGTGGAGAAAGACCAGGAGGCACAGAGAGAGCAGGTTTAAACGGGAAAGGTCCAGACTCGAATCTTGAGAGAGCGTGAGATGATGATAGAGAAGGAAGGGAAGAGGGAACAGAGTGAGCAGGTGGCCTGATGTGGGTGAGGAGCTGGGGTTGACAGATGTTGGGGGTCAAGGATGTGAGAGAGAAGCTTTGGGGGAGTGGGAGAGTATGGGGGAGAAGGAAGGAGTGGGGGGTTACACATCACTGGGGTAGGAGGGAGATGGCCTTCAATGTTCTTTGAGAAATGCAAGAAAATTGAAAAATCGCTTTCATCTCATTTGGTTAACACGTCATTGTCTTCGAAAGCTAGTCCAGTGTTTTTCAAGCTGTGGATTGCTACTCGTTGATATGTGTAGAAATAAAATAAGTACTGTTTCAAATAAATAGAAGAGATTGGAAGAGAATAGACAACAGAGTGTAGTTAGAAGTTTTGCTCTGGAAACGTGTTTCTGCTGAGTGTGTATGTACGTGTGTGCCTGGTCATGATGTAAAACACTTTTCTTATCTTGGGTTGTGGTGAAAAAGTTTGGAAGCCCCCATGGTCTGCCATGTGACCAGTCACATTTACTTGTGTTACACGAGCATTAAGTGGAATAACATGTATAGAATTCTGGTGTGACGCCTGGTGCATGGTTGGCATTAAACTCGCTTCACTCCATCCTACACCGTGTGGAAAAGGTGTCCTAGAGGTTAATCGCTAAGGGACGAATAGCGACAGAGACGAGTCTGGAATCCAGATCTCTATTCTCGGTCTCAGGTCTCTTTCAAAATTTTAAACACCTTTATTAGAGAGCTCGACCAGCAGAGATGAAGTTGTCACTGCTTCCCAAAGGATTCTAAAGGTTGACCTCAATACACAACACTCAGCAAAAAATTCTAAATAATTCTGTGCAGGAACGTTTTTCATTTTTTTATTGAGGTATAAAGTACAAAAATATTAAGTGTGCAGCTTGGTGAAATTTGTATTTGCATACTCCTGCGGCGCAACCACCATCCGGATGCATCCAAACCTCCCAGAGGATCTCTGATGCCCACCCCCCCGTGAAGACCCCTCTGACACCAAAGAGCAGTCCTGCTGTGTGCGCCTGTGTGCACGTGGAATCACACAGCAGGGCCTCTGTCAGCGGTACTGTCTTGGTGAGAGTCATTCCGGCCATTACCTGCAGCAGGGGTCCGTTCTTTTTCGTCACCGTCTAGTGTTCCATTGCGGGAATGTAACCTATCTTATCACCCATTATAACCTGGACGGTTATTTAGTTTGCTTCTAGTCTATTACAAGAACTGCCAGGAATGTTCTTGTACACGGCTTTTGGTGAAAATAAGTACCCACTTTTGTTGGGTATTTAGCCACGCCTATAGAAGAATTTAATGCCAACTTTGTGTATAACAGAGTTCATCAAAATACTGTTTACAACAGAAAAGAAAGAGAAGCAACAAAAGTCAACAGGGAAAAGATAGATGACTAATGTGGCTCTGGGAACCAGTGCTTATATATGGATAAATGTTCACTTTTATTTTTATTTGCACCATTTACCAAAATAAAAGCACTGGATAAATAAATAAAACCATAATAAATTATAAGATCACATAAGCAACACTTATGTCTGACAAAGAAAGAATTTCTAAATATGAAAATATGTTAAACTACAATGGAAAATAAAGAAAATGTGTACATAGCAATTTTAAACTTCTGCAGATCAAGACACATAATTAACAAAATTACAACTTACATAATAACACATAAAAATATTTATAACAAATATATCACAAAGGGGTAAGAACTTTACAATAACCAAAGTTCACATAAATTGCTGAGGAAAACATTATCAACCCAAGAAAAGAGTTAGCGAAGCTGTAGGAATGGATTTATAAAAAATAAAACACGTGTGGCTGGTAAACATGAAAACATTTCATCCTTGACAATAATCAAAACAGCAGATTAAAACACGGGGACACCCCTTTTCACATATCATAAGGTACCAATATTTAACAATCTTAACTCTGGGAGCTGGAAAGAATGAAAACAGAGAGGGGTTATAAGCTCTTGGGACAAATTCTCTGGGAAGCAGTTCAGTAACACAAAACTTTAAAACATTCAAAATCTTTGAACTGGTATTTCTATGTTCAGGAATCTATCCCTTGGCAACAATGCAAAATAGGAATGAAAATGTATGTATAACGTCCATTAAAAGATTATTTATCCTTGCCAAAAATGAGGGGAAAAGTGGTACCTAACAATAGGAAAATATAGAAAAAGGACGATGTGACCATATGATGGAATATGATACAGTCACGAAATGATGCTGTCACGCAAAGCAAGGACAAACGCCCAGCAGCACCCCTGTCACAGCCTCTGGACCAGCATGAGCAGCACTCACTGGGCAGAAAAGAGTCAAGATGACAGGTGCTGTGCAGAACCCTGTTGTCCATCATGCTTCCGGGCAGTAGCGGCCGTCCAGCCCTTGCATGCGGCAGCGGCGGAACCTTCGACAAGACTGGAGAAGTACCCCCGTGGTGTCTCAGGACCTCGGATAATTCTGGGGTGGTGGTGCAGGTGGAGGTGGCGCTAGAGAACCGTGGAAGATGGTGCGCCGCCTGCACTCGAGACAGAAGAGCTTGTCATTGCTTCTCAGGCAGCGAACGTTGCTGTGGGCTCCTTGAGTTGAGCTAGGTGTGTGGGGGTTGTGGGGAGCACAGGCTGGGGGAGAGAAAGAGCTGGAGAAAGATATGGTAGATATCAACGGATGAAAGAAAGTGCCCTAAGAGACTAAAAATCTGTTGGACCAAACAGGCAGGGGCTAGACAGTCTTCTTTGGCAGGTGGGAGAATTTGAAGCGAAATGAAGGGTAGTACTGTTTCTGCGAGGTTATCTTTACTTTCATGCTGCGCTGAGCTGAGAAAATGTTATAGGCACCCAAGAAAGAGGGAGAGTGGAAAGAATAAGGCCACCTAACTCGCTGAGAGAGTGAGCGGAGGTGGCGCAGTGAGAAGCTCCCATGAGTGCGCGTCTTTGGCTGACGCCCTTGGCTTTCACCAGTTTGTTTGTATGACTTTGTTATGGAACTGGAAGTTTTTCAAGGAATTGAATGAGCAGCAAAAATCCAGCAGCATTTGTCGTAACTTTGCAGGTTCTCTCAACGGTGTGCACAGAGGTAAAAATAACATTTATAGAGTAATTTCATGAATGTTACCCTGTTAGTTCATTGCATGAGCCCTCCCATCACAATTCTCATTGCATAAGTGAGTAACTAAATGCTCAGAATGTCATCTGCCACAAGACCAGGGCCACCACCCTGCACAAATCCAGGGACCACAGTACATAATGTACAATGGCCTGAAGTTGCCTGTGGCTGGATGTGGGAATCCCGACCAACTGGAAGTAAATGGAGCTCAAAACCAGGGTCTTTGTCAGCACATTCCAGGGTATCATGTAGCTTAAGTCTGTAAGTGAGGAAGGAAGATTTCTGCTCTGCCCTTTCTCTCCCATACTACAAAATATAACTGATGTTGCAAATAAGCTTCCATTCACATATAACTCACTGAGGAAATTAGTCATCCTTTATGGACTCAATATCTTTAACATTATCAATAACTTTGTTCAAATATATTTCATTGAGTATTGCTATATATGGTGTGATATAGTACTAACATCAAATGTCATTTAAAGAATGTATATAAAAATAGTTATAAGTTCTAAGTATGAAAACAAAGGAATAAACCATAACAAAGTTTTCTAGATTGAATTAAAAATTTGAAAGCCTTCGATTTTCCCTTTCTGGCAAATTCATAGATTTGATATTTTGACAAATTTCTGCTATAACATACCTATAAGATAAAATAAAAATACACATCTTTTTAAGTTCATAATGAGCTTGCAAGGAAGTAAGAGAAATCCTCAGGGGAGAACACAAAATGGAGCTGGAATCTAGTGGCGAGCCAGCACGATGAATGTTGGCTCCCCAGAGGCACCTGCCAAGGTTCTGAAACCTTGTGCTTTTGTTTTGAAACCCACAAAGAGGCAGAAGAAAATACCTAGTGTTCTTGGAAGGGGAGAGTCTGGCTGGACCTTCTCATGCAGCCACAGACTCCAAGAGCCATGCTCAGTGAGAGGAGGGACACGAAACAGTGTCTGCCTTCCAAAGTGAGAGAAGGCAATTTAACTATCTAGACACAGAGATTGACAGTCCACAAACAAACAAACAGGCAAATGATGATTCAGATACACACAGACACAATCAGACGTCGGAATTCAACACAGAGGCCTTATCTCAAGGTTTGTCTTTAGGGGAACCCAGTGGAAAAGAATGACCAGGTTAGATTTATTCCAGAAATGCAAATTTGGTTTAACATTTGACAATCAATCAATGTAGCTTACCATACTAATAAGTTAAACTAGAAAATATTATCTCAACAGGTGCTGAAAACTATTTGATAAATATTCACATCCCTTCAGTGTAAAACCATCAGCACATTGGAATAGAAGAGAACTTTGAGCTGGAAAAATTGAATCCACCAAAAGCTTAGAGTAAACATGGTCCCAAATGGTTGAATTTAAAATGTTCCCTTTCAAAGATCATGAAGACAAAGGTGTCCTTACACCACGTACTGGGGGCTCTAGACAGTTCAGTAAGAAAAGAATAATAACGGAGTAAGAATTTAAAAGGAGGACACAAAAATCCCATTATTTGTATACTATCTACAAAGAACTACCTCCAAACATCTCTTTTTTTTTTTTTGGTGAGGAAGATTGTTGTTGAGCTAACATCTGTGCCAGTTTTCCTCTATTTCGTATGTGGGATGCTGCCACAGATGGCTTGATGAGCAGTGCATAGGTCTGCACCCAGGATCCAAACTTGTGAACACCTGCACCAAAGCAGAGTGCCCAAACTTAACCCCTATGCCACTTAGGCTGGTCCGCAAACATCTCTAAATTATTCAAATCAATAACAGGGTTTAGCAAAATCGCTGGGTATAAGATAAATTAAAAATCAATTTGATTTCTATACTTAAGCAGCAAAGAAAAAGTATTTTATATACAGGTGCTATCTACAATAGTAAAAAAATGTGTAAGTTGCTGGGATTAAATCTAATGAAATATGTTTAAAATGTCTATAGGAAATATTATAAAAATTTTTAAGGAGTCATTTTAAAATCCCCTGAATAGACTGAAAGATGTGCCATATTCAAAGATAGAAGAACTCAGTATCTTAGAGATGTCCAGTCTTCCCAAACTTATCTAACTTTTAAGAAGGTGGTTCGTCAAAGTTCTCAAGCTGATTCTAAAACATGTAAGAAATAGAGTCACGAATATTCAAGATGCTCCTGCAGAGGAAGGTGAAGGAAGTGTTTTACTGGACAGTGATATTTGTTAATAAAATATAGTAATTAAATAGTGTGGCATTAGCAAAGGAATAAGCAGATTCAACAGCGGAAAAGAAGAGCGAGCTCAGAAGTTCACCCACACAAGCACGGGGGCTGGCTGCATCAGAGAGGCACTAATTAGACCCATGGGCAAAAGCCGAATATCCACATGCTTGAGAAAGGACAGGAACAAATGAAACTGAGCCCCTATCATATACCATACGCAAACAGGTGAATTAATGCCAAAAAGAAAAAAGAAGAAAGGAAGAAAGGAGAGAAAGACCGAAGAAGGAAGGAAATAAACATAGGAATAAATGCTTGTAACTCTAGGGGCAGAGAAATTTTTTTAAACAAAAAAAACCAGCATAAAACCCAAAAAGGAAGTTTGACTCATATGAGGAATTTAAAAATGTAGACAAAGAGAACAGATTAGTGGCTACCAGAGGAAAGGGGGGGTGGGGGTGGGCACAAAGGGTGAAGGGGTGCACCTACAACACGACTGACAAAGAATAATGTACAACTGAAATTCCACAAGATTGTAACCTATCATTAACTCAATAAAAATTCAATTAGAAAAAAAAGGAAGTTTGATAAATTTGATTACATTAAAATTGAGGGAGCCAGCCCTGGTGGCCTACTGGTTAAAGTTCAGTGCGCTCTGCTTCTGTGGCCTGGGTTCACTTCCTGGTCGTGGAACCACACCACCCGTCTGTCAGTCGCCATGCCGTGGTGGCTGCTTACACAGAAGAACTAGAAGGACTTATAACTAGCATATCACCACGCACCGGGGCTTTGGGGAAGGAAAAAAAAAGAGGAAGATTGCCAACAGTTGTTAGCTTAGGGTGAATATCTCCTTGCCAGAAAAAAAATTTAGGATTGTTGCTTATTCAGAATATGACATAAAGAAAATGAGGAGATAATAACAAACTGGGAAAATATATTTTTATAAAGGATCACTATGCAGAATATATAAACAACCCCTGCAAATCAGAGAGAAAAGACTAAGAGCCCACTGGTAAAATGTGCAAAACCTTGATACTCACTAGACAGAAGGAGAACTGCCAATGGCCGGTAAACCTATGAGATGTTGTTCCACGCCTTTAGCAACTGCAGGAGGTAGAAATTAAACCAGGAGATACTATTTTACACTCATACACACAGTAAAATTTTAAAAGTAGGTGGTACCCTGATGGTGAAAGTTTCAATTTGTACACTCACTTTGTGAAACCATATTTAAACAAAGCACTAAAATTGAAGATGGGCAGAATTAAGAACAGTAATTCCATTCCTGTGTCCAGAACAGTGTGCATAAGAATGAAGAGGTATGTACAAGTTATTGTGAAACAGTCCTTTAACTGTTAAAAATTAGCTAATTGTTAAACGCTTTTTTGAAAAAACAAGTAATGTTAAAATAAAAATAAAGCAACTACAAATAACCTAAATTTCCATCGGCAGAAGATAAAAAGTGTTATACATTGATGACAGCTGAAAGGAATGAACTGCAGCTGCATGGATCAAAACGGGTGACTGTCAGAAACGTAAAGTTGAATAGAGACAGAAAGTAGATTGGTGGTCAACAGCGGGTGGAGTGGGGCATCAGGAGTGACTATTGATGGGACCAGGTTTCTTTTTGGACTGATGAAAAGGTTCCAGACTTAGATAGTGGTTGATGATTTCACAACTCTATGAATATACTAAAACCCACTGAATTGCACATTATTATGGTATGTGAATTACATCTCAACAAAAACATAATGTGAAGTAAAAAAAGCAAGTTGCAGAAGAATGTAAATAGTGTGATAATGTCTGCACGATGCTCAAATGTAAGCACAATGTGGAAATGTATTATTTAGGTTTACATACATATATGGTAAAATCACAAAGACAATAAAACAAAATTTAGGATGGTGGTAAGGCCAGGTAATGGAGTTCAAAATATTGGTAATGTTCTCTTCTTTTTGGCGAGGATGACTAGCCCTGAACTAACATCCATTGCCAATCTTCCTCTTTTTCCTTGAGGAAGATTGTCCCTGAGCCAACATCTGTGTCAATCTTGCTCAACTTCATATGTGGACGCTGCCACAACATGGCTTGATGAGTGGTGTGTGGATCTGTGCCTAGTGTCTGAACCCATGGATCCCGGGCCACCAAAGGGGAGTGCATGAACTTAACCACTATGCCACTGGACTGGCCCCTGAAGTTTAATTTTTAATTTTGAGAAATTAGCAACAACAAAGATAGGCAAGTATAAGAGGGTAGTTAAATGAATCATGGTACAATTGCATGGAGGAATGGTATGCAGCAGCAAAAAATGATGTTTTAGGAAATTGATGACATTTAAACATTTTAAAAGCAGATTAATATCTGCATATGCAGTATGGTTTCCATTTTGCCCAATAATATAATGCATATAAAAAGATGGGCAAAAATCCTTAAAGTGCTAACAGTCGTGGTCTCTGGGTGGTACCATTACTAATTTTAATTTTCTCCCATTCATTTTTCTATAGCCTAAAAATTTTCTACAATAAGCAGTTATTACTTCAATAATCAGAAAATATACACGGCATTTTACATTGCAACTGAAATCATTGACCATCTCTTCAAGTGTTTGTTAAGACATTGACGGTACATGGCAGGCTGCAGAGCCACACAGGAATCCACGCGTGCGCTGGGAGACAGAGTGGGGAACCGGCCGGGAAGGGAACTCATGTTGCTATGAAATAATGATGAGAGGGTGTTAAAAGCTTCTGTGGGCAGTGGAGTCCCAGCTTAGCGCACGACCACCATGCCTTCCTTTCAATCGCATCCCAGGTGACATTGGTGAGCGCTCAGCACAGCAGCTTCTTGTACAAACCGCCCTGAGAAAGAAGGCTTGTCAGTTTCTCAGAGACAGATGTTTTAATCAGGTGGATTACAGGCACGACGTGTTTTTTCGCTTCTCCTTCATTTTGGAACGTCAGGGCTTTGCATGTTCATCGTTGCCTAGCCCTTTTTCTTCATTTTCTCTCTTCTTCTCTCCTTCCCCGTCTTCTTTTTGAAATAAGAACATTTCCTGGAATAAACATTACGTTTTGGTTTGTCTGTTTATCGCAGTGGGGTAACCATGGCCTTCCTTGAACCCTCTCTGTGAAGGTGACCTGCTTTAATCGTGGCAGATTTTTTTTTAGGTAAAATTCATGGACTGTAAAAAAACTGTGGTAAAATACGCAATTCAGCGACATTTAGCACTTTCTCATGGTAGATTTATTTTTTCATTTTAAGACTTTGTTTTTTAGAGCAGTTTTAGGTTTACAACAAAATTGAGGGGAAAGCGTGGAGACTTCCCCCGTCCCCACACACGCACGGCCTCCCCCATGACCAACATGACTCACCAGAATGGTCCATTTGTTACCAAGGATGAACCTACATTGACACATCGTCATCCCCCAAAGTCCACAGCTCACACTAGGGTTCACACTTGCTGTTGAACGTTCTGTGGGTTTGGACAAAGGCATAATGATACGTATCCACCATTGCAGTCTCATACAGACTATTTTCACCATCCTAAAAATCCTGCACTCTGTCTATTCGTTTTTCCCCGCACCCCAGCAACCACTGATATTTTTTATTGTCTCCATAGTTTTGGCTTTTCCAAAATGTCATATAGTTGGAATCAGACAGTATGTAGCCTTTCAGACTGGCTTCTTTCACTGAGTAATATGCATTTAAGGTTCTTTTGTATCCTTTCATGGCTCGATAGCTCACCATTTTTATCAGTGAATAATATTCCAATGTCTGGATGGACCACAGTTTGTTTATCCAATCACTATTAAAGTGAATCGTGGTTGCTTCCAGTTTAGGCAATTATGAATAAAGCTGCTGTGAACATCTGTGTGCACATTTTATATGGACATAATTTTCAGCTCTCTTGGGAAAATACCAGGGAGCATGATTCCTGGCTCATATGTAAGACTGATGAGCTTTGCAAGAAACTACGGAACTGTCTTCTGCAGGAGCTGCACCATTCTGCGTTCCCGTCAGCAACGACTGAGAGTTCCTATTGCTCCCCTTCCTCCTGAGCATTTGGTGGTGTTCGTGTTCGGAGTTTGGCCGTTCTACTAGGTGCGTGGTGGTATCTCATTGTCTTAATTTGCATTTCCCTGATGACATCATGTGGAACATCTTTCATATGCTTATTTGCCATCTGTATTTTTTCTTCCGTGAGGTGTCTGTTCAGGTCTTTAGCCTATTTATTAATCAGGTAGTTTGTTTTCTTATTGTTGAGTTCTAAGAGTTCTTTATATATTGCAGATAATAGTCCTTTATCAGATGTATCTTTTGCCAATACTTTCTCCCAGTCTGTGGCCTGTCTTCTAATTTCCTTTACACTGTCTTTTGCAGGGCAAGAGTTTTGAATTTTAATGAAGTCCAGCTTCCCAGTTCTTTCTTTCATGGATCGTGCCTTTGGTGTTGGACCTAAAAAGGCATCCCCATCCCTGAGGTCGTCTAGGTTTTCTCCTACGGTATCTTCTAGGAGTTTTATTGTTTCGTGTTTTACATTTAAAGTCTATGATCCATTTTGAGTTAATTTTTGTGAAGGGCATAGGGTCTGTGTCTAGTTTCATTTTTTTGCATGTGGATGTCCAATTGTTCCAGCATCATTTATTGAAGAGACTCATGGTAGATTTTTTTTTTTTTAGATTGGCACCTGAGCTGACATCTGTTGCCAATTTTCTCTTTTTTTCTTCTTCTTCTCCCCAAATCCCCCCAGTACATAGTTGTGTATTCTAGTTGTGGGTCCTCTGGTTGTGCTGTGTGGGACGCTGTCTCGGCATGGCCTGATGAACGGTGCCATGTCTGTGCCCGGGATCTGAACCGTTGATACCCAGGGCTGCTGAAGCAGGACACAAACTTAACCACTCGGCCACGGGCCAGCCCCTCATGGTAGATTTTTAATGCGTTTATGTTTAGTATCACTGACTAAATAAGATTGTGTTGAATTAATTAGGCCTCCAAACAACAACATGGAAATTAAAAACATTTCCTGCTTTACCAGAACAAAAATTATTTTAGATATACAAAGGAAACCTCTGCTTAGATATAAACTTTCTAAATTTATACAAGTATCCCCATGTAGTTAAATATGAGTCTGAGTAGCAATTGTTTAGGTAATAAGAGGCTAATTAATTGCCATTATATTTCATCAGCTCTTGGAAAGTAGACTTCAAATATAAAAAGCATATTCCATTGAAATAAGGGCTATTCACCCCCCGAACAAAAAGACACCGAGAGTCAGTCTACTTCATCAGAGCTGCTACTTATGACTAGACTCTCCCTTTCCCGATTAACCCCACAGCGAACAAACAGATTTCTCTTTAGCTCCAAAGATTATGCAGCTCGTTCTGATGGTTTTCGGAAATTAAGAATTAGAAGAAACGAATTCTAGTTACTGAAATAGCACATTAGAAATACACTAAGATTTTATATATTAGTCCTCTCCGCTGGAAAATGACATGTTTTCCCCAGAAACCTTCAGCTTCCTTTGATCGGCTTTACTCCTTCTTCCCCTCTAGTGATGGTTAGAAAATAAACCCTTGCTTTTCTGGAACTAAATCTAGAAGTATTTATTAAATAGCTACTTAGTTATGCTATATATCCACTTTATACATATTTTTTCCAGAATGCACAACATGGCACAAGAAATAGTCACTTTTTAGTCGTAAACCTTGTCTGACTCCTCCCTCTAAGGCTCAGGTTCTTACCCTCACCCAGTCCCTTCACCAAGAGACTTCCGAGTTGATTATTCTAGAAACTCTGAGGCCAGTTCATCCCCCTGCAGCCCACAGCCCTGTAACTCACGGCCACATTCAAATGTACATCCCTTAGATGGCCTCTTTGCCTGTCCATAACCTGCCACCTCTCCCTGTGCCCAACATCCATTGCTCCTCTTCCTTCCAGATCATTGAATTGCACCCTCTGGAATTCCCATGTCTTGACCAAAGAAACAAGCCTCCTTATATCCTCAGACGTCAGCCTTTCACTCCTTGGACAGAAGACCCGTAGGTCCTCATGTCTGTGGTCCAAAGAGGATATGACACAGAGCACAAAATAATAATAGCAAACATTTATTGGCTGTATATGATGTGCCAGACAGGATTCAAAAGGCTTGATATACTAATTTTTTGAGATTTTCTATAACCAAAAGAAATGTTTAATTAGAGGAAAAAGTATACAAGTATAATCCAAAAATGTAGCAGAAGATTCCTGACAAGAATGTATTGAGCATCTTCAGTGTGGCAGGTCCTTTAGAAAGGATGCCTAGAGTAAAGAGTGAATCCCCAAATGTCTGGGGCAGGTTTGAGGGGCCATGAGGGGAAGCTCTCTGAGGACGTGCAGTGAAGAAAGGACAGTCTGTGGGACTGAGAACAGGAGGAAGGGTGGGGCTTTAGTTTCCATCTCTGTTTCAAATTGATGTCAACATCCGGTCCCATGTATTTGGTGGCATCTAACAGTCCTCTAACGGAGCAATCTGTAGAAATTCTTGACCTGAAGGCATTTGAAGGGAGTTGCTGACCATAAACAAGTTGCATCTACTCCCAGTTACTATACGAACAAGTTCCCACAAGCCGTCAGCTTGAGAGTCAAGGAAAGGGGGATTTCGAGCCATGTCCGAAAATGCAAAAGCGGAAGAGAAGTGGCAAGATGGTATTTACTTTGGGGGAAATACGGGTTCTAAGCTTTACAACAAAGCCATGAGCTTGAGTGGAATGATGGCAATCCACTGTCCGGACAGGACAGAGGCCACCAACAGCTCTGTGCTGAGGACCCAGGGGGTACTGACTCACTCAGAACAACCCCAGGCACTCCTGGATCTCTGCCTCTCCCTGCCCACACAAAGGACCCCGTGGCTAGAGTCCCTTTGTTCACCAATGACAGCTATTGCGGCACACATCCCCCCCATGAATGCCAACACAAGCAACACAGAGAAAAGGGGTCTTGAGTGCCCTCACAAACACCAGGTCTCACTTCCTGGCTACAGCTTAATTAGCGTCTTCACAGACACTGTTACAACTCAGCTTGCCATGCATCAGACTTCTGCACACGGCAGAAGCCTCCAGCCATCCACCTGCCTCCACGGGGGCATGCTGACTGGTCCTTGCCTTCCAACCAGCCTTCTTTTCCTCCTTTATCTCCCAAACACTTCCAGTAGGTTCTTTCAAGTGCCCATTCCATTGTAAACCTGAGTCTCTGTCTTATCTGAACCCTGGTTCCACCCTGAGGACACCAAATGCCCTTTGCTCCCTGAGGATGCTGCTTAATCAACACCTCTGCTTTCCTCAGAATTCTGGGTCCTTCTTGGTCCCCACTGCTCCTGCCAGCACAGTACTTTCAACCCATAATGGAAGTGTTTCCCTTGTTAAATTTCATCTTCAGGGACCCTGCCTCAGCTTTCATGCCTTTTCTGGGCTGCATTCTAACCTCCCCAGCTCCTCACGTGAGGAAACTACTCACGCCTAGATCAGCAGCAGACCCACCTCGCTGGATTACTCAGCATCGTTATCCGTGGCCCATCCCTCTGCGACGCTCTCCTCTCCTCTGCTCACTCCTGCGATTCCTCACCTGCTAGTTTTTCTCCTGTTTCAGAGACCGCTCCCTCTGGTGTTCTCTCTTCCTGTCCTGACTTTAAATGGTAGGGTGGCCTGGCTGCAATCCAGGGTACTCTTCTCATCTCATCTCTCGCACTAGGATTTTAGCTCACCTCGGGGATTTAAATGCAGTTATATGCCCCTGACTCCCAAACGCATATCTCTGGTCCAAACCTGTCCGACAGTCTACCTGACATCTTCTCTTGGATTTCTAACAGTTATGTCAGACCTCTGGTGTCTACCATCAGTCTCTTAATCCCCCCTCCCCAACCCTTTCTCCTGGGCTGTCTCCCCTGTCTCAGGAAAGGGTGCTGCCATCCTCCGAGTTTCTGTGCAAGATTCTTGCCTCCTTCCCTCACACTCCAACCATCACCAAGGGCTCCTGAGCCTTTAAAAATTAACAAGAATTATTTTATACCTTTGAATATATAATAGATTCTTGTGTTACAAAATTCAGAAAATCCAAAAAGTAACTTGGTGAAATGTGAGGTCCCGCCACACGTCTCCCACTCTGTGTCCCGAGGAATCAGGTCTGTGCTGTTGCCAGCTTGGCAAGTGTGCCTCCAGAGTGTCTATGCATATACACAAACATTTGCTTTTTACAAAAATGGTAGCACTCGACTATACATGCTGTTGTGTGATTTATTTTCCCACCTTACACTGTATCTTCCAACACGACAGGTCAGTATAAATAGAGCTGCCTGCTCATGTTACAGTCGCCTACGATTGCATACATACATAATTTGGTGATTTCCAAATTGTTGACATTCAACTTGCTTCCCAATTTTTGCTATTCCAGACAAGACTGTAATAAAGACACTCCAATACCTATTATTTCACACATGTGCATAATCTTCTATTCCAAACAAGAATGCAGTAAATACCCTTGTAAAGAAATCATTTCATATATGCATAAGTAATTCCCAGAAGTTAAATTGTGGGTCAAGGAACGTGGGCATTTGTCACTTTGATGCATAAGTCAAACTGCCCTGCATAGATGCGGTTTCCGCCTGTACCACCAGCAGCTTGGTGTAGGAACCTTTCCCCACGTCCCGGCAAACACACTGTGTTATCAAACTTCTCGATCGGTGCCAATCTGATATGTGAATGATCGTGCCACTCTGTGGTTTTGATTTGCATCTATCTTATTATGAGAAAGGTTAAGCAAGCTTTCATAAGTTTAAGACTTTCTTGCATTTATTTTCATTACTGTGAACTTTGTGTTCAGATCTTCCACCCATTTTTTAGATTACGCTTTTGGTCTCTTTGTTACTGTCTTACAGGAGCCCCTAAGGTATTAAACAGATGCATAATTAGCACTTCATCTGTGATGCTGGCTGTGATTTCTTCTCAGTTTGCTGTCTGCACTTTGACCTTGTTTTTACTGTATTTTTCCCCACAGAATTCTATTTCAGAAAGTTAAAGTTATCAATATTTCTTTCCTTTTCTCCTAAGTTTCATGGGTTCATGTTTTAATATTTAAATATTTGATTCATCTGATATTTCAGTGAAAGAGGACGAGGATCTAACTTTACTGTGTCTTCAGATATACTTTCCAAGTATACCAACCCCAGTTATGGAATAAACCTATCTTCTCCCCCAGTGAAATAAAATGCCAACTTTATAATACAGTAATTTCCCCTATCAAATTGGACCTATTTCTGTACGTGACCCTATCGGCCCTTTGGGCTATTTGCATACAGGTTCTCTCCCTGTCGGCTTCCTGAGGGCACTGTCTGGATCTGAGATTTCATTTCACTCTTCTTACAAGCTAATCAGGCAGCCCCGGTGGTCTAGTGGTTAAGAGTCAGGGCTCTCACTGCTGTGGCCTGAGTCTGTTTCCTGCTCAGGGAACCACACCACCCACCTGTCGTTTCTCATACTTGGCAGCTGCGTGTTGCTGAAAGCTATGCCACGGGGTATTCAAATCCCAGCAGGGTCACCCACGGTGGACAGATCTCAGCAGAGCTTTCAGACTAAGACAGACTAGGAAGAAGGATCTGGCCACCCAGCCACCCACTTCCAAAAAAATTGGCCATGAAAACCCTATGAATAGCAGCAGAACATTGTCTGATACAGCAGTGGAAGGTGAGAAGATGGCACAAAAAGTCCGGGCAGAGTTCAGCTCTACCATACGTAGGGTCGCTAGGAGTTAGAAGCCACTGGAGGACCTAAGAACCAACAAGGTACTCAGGTAGCTTGTGTTGTGGCATGCGTGCTGGCAGAGGACAAGAGCTTCTTGGGTCTGAGACTCTTGGCACAGAAAACAGCATGACTTGCTTCTGTTCCTCTTGCCCTCCTCTTGCCCTGCAAGCCCCACAGGAGCGACATGGAGAGGCTCAGTGGATGCTACCCCTGCAGAGGAGGTGTCACAGACGATGCATCTGCCTTGGGGCATCCAGCTCTTTTGTAGAAGGAAATAAGCAAGCCTGCTGTTTATCCTGGAAGGAGTCATCCGTCTCCTTATCCATTAGGGAAATTAGCTGCAAATACAATCCCTAGAAATGGCTTGAGTAAAGGGAGCCCGGGGACTTACATATTTCACTCACCAAGCAAGTAGGGTGTGGGAACGGCAGAAACCACGGACGGAAGCCCATCCCTCCGGAAGATTTGCATTTTTCACGCCCACAAGACCACACACAGTGTCTAACACAAAGTCGATGCTTGAGACATATTGATAAATTTGATGGAATCAAACATTTCATTGGGTTAGTATGAAGTTATCACCAGATAACAGAACTGGGACCCATCTATTCAGTATAATTCTACACTAAGCAGATGGTCCTCATACGGTAGACCCAAGCAGGATCAGTAGTGTAAAATATTAGCTTAAAAAAATTAACCTAAAAATAGACTAAATAGAATTACTAATGTTTGACTAATTAATACAAATTTCCATGAAATGAAATTTAGAGACTTTATTTACTATTTTCCTCCCCTGTGAAGTGTTGAGCTGGTAACTTGGAAAGTATGCACTGCTGTAAGCACCCTTAATCTCTTTTACATGGACGTGCCTCATTTATAAAATGGGCACTTGGTTATGATCACAAAAATGTTTTAATTATGCATTATTATGTTTGAAATCATAATCCGATCATGACCAGGAACACCATCCAGAAAAAAACATGGGGAGACAAAAAAGGGTTTCCCTCTCCTGTGAAATTAGCTAGATTGCAAACACCATTTTGAAGAGAGAAAAGTGAACTTGTTTAAGAATTTAAAGGAAAAAAAAAAGAAGCAATGAAAGCAGTCGTGAGATAACAACAGCAAATAGTTTAATTATATTTAAGAAACATTTTGAAGTGAATGACGTGGACTTCAATACCACCAAAAATGGAGTCGTTACTCTCCGACCGGATGCGGAATAAGCCTGGAGGAACGGCAGCGACGCTTCTGCGGGAGCACGTTGAAGATACCCAACAGCTCAGGTGGATGTGCCAGAGGCCGCGCGAGGCTGCGGTCCTGCAGGCAGCTCTCCGGATCACTCGCCAATCAACTTAAATGTCAACTGCTCAACACCAGACATCATAAAATAAAATAAAAAAACAAAAAGACCTTTAAAACAAGATTAATTTTAAAGTTGCCTCGATTTATCTTTTACTTGTTCTCACTTACTCCTTTACTCTCTCCTAAAATTTTAATCAGAAGATAGATCTAGTTAAGCAAGATGAAATTCAGTTCTTGTTTTCTTACCACATCTTCATATCACCTTTTCCCGGAATTTCCCTGAATATCTAACCTGATATTATATAGACACTTTGTGAAACTTCCTAGGCTCAACGATGAAAATCACTTTCTCTACCATATATTATTAGTGAAGAAGAGGCTAAAATAGCGACACTAGGAATTTAAATAAAGCATTAAGAAAATTAAGAAAATACCAGATGAGGGTTGTAATAACATCTAACAATTTTTGTTTCCAAATTATACGTATTATATGTATATGTTACAATATTGTAACAAAAGGTACAGGAAAAAAGAAATTTCTCAAACAAAAATCATTTAAGGAAAATAGTGCCTTATTATTTAGATAGAAAACCAAACAGCCAAAGACCTATGTACTAGATAATTCCTAAAACGTGCTTGATGATTAAGAAATACTTAACGCATGTTTAGTAATTCAGTGCTGGCTGGTTTTTATATTTTAAATTGAGAAGGATATAAATTCACCTGCATAATACAGGATATTCCTACTTTTCTATTAATCTATAACTGAAAAATAATGTGACTTGAAACAATGGGGCTCAATGACAATCTGCATATTAATTTCCTTCTTCATTTGTACTGTAAGGGACACGGGTACATTTTGAAATTGTAATACACTTTCAGTGCATAGAAGTTTTAGAATCGGGTGCATGTTTACCAAACTAAAAACAGCAAAATATCAAGTCTCAAAATATCAACATATTTCATTTTCTATGTGCTTTTTAATAGCAGTGGGAAATATGACTTTTTAATTCTTACTATTTGCTGCCTATAGAGACATTCTTGCAGTACAAAATGTAATTTTAAGAAATTTTCAATAAATAATTCTTTTTTCCCTCTCTCTTTTAGCAAGACGATAGGCTGACATCTTAACAAAGAATTAGCAAATACGAAAATGCAGGCTGATGTTTACACTTCCAGCAGTAATTCTCAGAATGTGTTTATCTGAACGGAAATCTCCATTTAACATTTAACAGCCAGCGGGAAATGGCAATAAGTGGTATCTGCTTTAATTTCACAAGTTGTTGCTTTATTTATTTTCTTGAGAACCTCACTAATCCATATTTCCCCAAGTTGCTTAGTTTAGTTAATATCATTTGTGCTATAAACGTTCTAAACAAGGCAAAAAAATATAATACACATGCAGAGAGCTAATCATTCTTCTTCAACATTGTATGTGGGCTCACAGGACAGGTTACCCAGAAGCGGAATTAAAAGATCTAGGCTCTATTCTCAGTTGTGTTAGAATCATGGAATATTGGCATTATGGGAGATCATAATATTTTTTATTTATTCCACAGACTGGTAGAATCAAATGCCATAACATATATAAATACATTAATAACTACTCTCTCTAGTTATTACTATTATTATTGCTGTTTCATGTAGCAGCTTTTTTTTCATGCACAGATAAAGGACACGTTTGGTAGCAAATATATCAAGTCTTCTGACTCCTTTACTCTATTTGGATAACTCAGCTCTAAATACCACCGCTAACTGAATATCTCTATTATTTGCGTTGCCTAAAGATTAAGACTAAAGCAATTACGAAAGAAGATGTAATTTATACATTTACAGTTGATAAATAAGTCATGAGTACATAAGTTCAAATTATTTTAATAACAAAGATAGCCACATTTGATACTTATTAACTGCCATTTGTTATTTATAGTTTAAAACATATTTTTGTTATTTATTATTTTTAAAATATATTTTCTTTCCCATCCATAGTTTCAGATTTTGCTTTTCAGCATCTCTCAAGATGACTTTGGCTTATTGTAAAAGCATTTGAGATTGATAGGTCAATTTAGTGGAGAAAAACGATAAAAAAGTTTGCTTGTAAGACGAGGAAATCTTGATTGTAACTCTTAGGTTTCCTCTGTAAACATTCCAAAATAACCCTTTGTTTAGATTCTTGTTTGTTTTTATTTTGTAGGCTAGATAATATGATAAAATCTCTAAAATCTTAGACATTGATATACATTTTTTTATAAGACAGCTGCTCTTGGTAAGTAAATATGCAAATTGAGATATAAAAGGTATTAAAAATATGAACATATTAGTTTGACATTTACCCAATTATTAAAAAAATCAGTTCTTAAACTTCCTAACGTGTCCATGCCTCATCTGTCATCTGATGCTACCCTTAGTCCCTCATTGTTGGTATTTCTTTGTTTCATCTCAAATTGTTTCTATCAACTTATGAAAGGATTTGTGCAAAGCAACTGTGTGTTAGGCTGCAGCCAGCCTTCCACCAAAGCAGCCACCACTCTGGCTGCGACAACTCGCACAAGAGCCACTTCTGCCTTGGGAGGAAGCATTACCAGTTGGTGGCAGCATTCACAAGAGCGGGTCACATTTCCGCTGTTATCTTTAGGTTGGATTTCAAAACAACTCTAGCAAACAGACTCAAAGGCAAGCCTAGAAACAGCACGTGAACAACTGCAAAAAAGTGGAAGGTTTCTGACTCCGATCCAGTTCCACAAAACACTAGAGCATCTGGCGAAAAGTGGGGTGGCTCGTGTCCTGTTTACCTCCTGAGCAGTTTACAAAAAGGGTGAAGGCTGCTCCTACAACAAACAGCGGGATCAATGAGCCCCGGCTGATCTTTCCCCTCCCAGCACTTTCGCTCTGTTCAGGGACATTCCCAGCTATCCTCACTGCTCACCCTCCTGCCTTGAAATTGAAATAGAGCTGTGTCATTTTAGAGACTTTTTTTTAATGTCATCTGCTCATGATCTACAGATTGAGAAGCAGACAATTTTGTTCTGCTCTGACAGAAACAAACAAACAAACCCACAAACAATGTTTTAACCCAGCAGCCAGAACACTAACAGCAAGCACTACACAGGGCATCAATTTAGTCGGGCAGAACCCAAGTGCTCTGTGTCACAGGGCCAAGCATCCCGAGGAAAGGCACGTCCTAAAGAGGAGCACTTTCGTTTTTTTTTTATGATTCAGCAATGCTATACAGTCATTAATGCAAAATTTTTATTCCTATCATGGAAAGTCTTTTGGGAAAGCTTTTTTTAAATCTAGAAATACATCCTCAAAATTCAAACACAACAAAATCCAGAGGCGAATTAATAAGAATTTTAAGTTACTAACTGCAGTCACTTTTTAATTGGTTGTTTGGGTGTTTATATTTTTTCAACACAATTATATTTAAAATGAAAATGTTTTGAATATTGGGTCGCTGTACTTGTGCCTACTGCATAACTGAGTATTTTTCTAAACGGTATTAATTCAATTCCTACACTTTTCAGAAGGATTCTTACTTTAAAAGTTACAGTTTTGCTCCAGCACATGTGCATATGAAAGATCATTTACTTTACAAAACCCCTCCACACTTCAAATGAATATTGAAGAAAGAGACTACTTAAAATATACCAGTATTTTTAATGAGCAAAATAAAGACTGAAGTGGAAAGCCCTTAAAACTTTCAAGGAACTGATATAATCTATTAACAAATCCTGATTCCTTAAACATTTGCAAAGTTATGCATGAGTAGTGAATGATCTAAACAGCAGTGACATTCTCTCATGTAAATCATTCTGTTGCACAGAATTAGCAGAATTAGCGTGTTACAAAATTCTTGTGAAATTTCAGTTGAAACATATTAGCAAATATATTTGTCGGAAAAAAAAAACATAGCTGCTAAAGTGCAGGAAGTTCCTTTATGAATTCTGCATGAGGAAAGTCTGTCTGCAATGTTCATTCATCAGAGAAAGGGAACGTTTATTACATGAGCCACTGGAATACATTATTTTATAAAGCAAAACGTGATGAAATGGCACTACTCTTTTTAAGGACTAAATATATCCCTGGACATAAACCTCTGAAGTTAAAATCCCTACCTCCTAGAATACATTTTAAATTAAGGTTATTCTAACAGGTCATATAGTATTCCACTCAACGACCTTCTTAGTCAGTTTTTAGATTGAGTTCATCTAGATAGAAAATAATGTCAAACAGCTACAGGGTTAAGAATTAACAAGAAAAAAACCCTCACAAGTACTGAAATGTTATCTACTTTTCTCATCCTATTCACGTCTTTCTCATGTGAAACAGGGAAGAGAAGTAATGGTGCTGACTATTCTTATTAGTAGGAGTAGGATTTGTATGATGGATTCGTGATACATTTTTAATGTTGACATTTTTATGAAATTGACTACTTTATGAAAGGTAATGAAATTATTCCAGAAAGGTCTTTTTGTTTTAATAAAAGAATCATTGCATACAATTCTATGTAAAAAAAAACCAAACCAAAACAAACAAAACAAAACAAAACAAACCAACAAAAAACACTCTTTGCTAAAAGATATGGCCATTTTGTCATCTGTGAAAGGAAAGAGAACTTCCAACGAAAGATCTTGGACCATGAGAAAAAATTTCATCCAGGCTGCTTGCTGGCAACAGGCCATGCACGAAGCTCCCGGCCCTGTGTGGAGAGCAGGTTGGCAGATGTTATTAGCTGACTTTTGCTGAAAAAGTATGGGAGAACAGTTGGATCATCACAAGGTGTCGAACAAGCTTTAAATAAATAAATAGCTTATTTGGCAATAGAAAGGGAGAAAGACAACGAGTTCCCGCATCGAGGAAGAAGACTGGGATCCTTCTATTTACAGAGCTCCTTACTGCTGGCTTCATGGACTGATTTCTTAATGAGAATGGAAATTGTACTCCCACACTTGTGTTTGCAGGTTCTAGGACTGCAGAATGACAATTAGTTTGCAGTTTTGCTGTAGGAGACTTGTGATCTTTAGGGTATGAGAACACTGCTGATGTAGCTGATACTTCTTCACACTTCCCTCTTCTGCCTCTAAGTTGGTGACTGAGGCAGCAGGAGGGGAAAGTGCCAACTGCCAGCTTAGAGTTTCTGACACCTTAACTTGAATGCTGGCATTTAACACTAGAATAGCCCTAAGGGAACAAACAAACAAACTCAAGATGACACTTGTTAACATCTGAGGGGCACAGCAAATAAATATTCAATGAATATATGAACATTTGAGTTTGCATATAAAAAGGCAAAAGCAAAAAGAAAAGAATGAAACAATTGCAAGAGATTCTTTCTCCAAAGAAATCATTATGGCATGATGCTGAAAAGAGCTTGTTCCAAGGTCATCTGCTAGTTAGGGTTACTGAACTAACAGGCAGGCTCATTTACAGCCCTGAGAAAGTGGGATGCAAATGATCAGAAAGCCAAAAGAGTTGGGCCACATTTTCTTCAGGCTCCTAGATAAGAATCCCTTATCTCTCCTTTCTGAGTAGACACATTGCTAGGCAACATTTGTTAACACAGAGAGGGCAACAAGATCTAAAAAGAATAGAAAACTAAAGCACAACGTCCATAAAGGTGGTGCCCCCAACACACACACAATCACACACACACACACACACAAACACATTCCTAGAGGTCTTTTCTAAAGTATGGTTTAAAATGGAGGATCAACTTTAAGTCTATCTCTTTGAGGCAAATTCTATTATGATATTTGCTTCACTGCCTGTTCTTCCCAGATTTATGCTACTGGTCAACAATCTTAACTGTATACACGCTAAGAAATGAAAACGCTAAGATTTTGGGGTAAGTAGGGTTCTCTTGGCACATATTTACTAGCAGAATCTTAAAGTCACATTCTTACGAATACGTTACGATATCTATTACCCTTTAAAAATTACAACCTTAAATTATTTTCTTTAAGATTTCATTACATTTAAAATTAAGATTTTGATATACATAGAGGGCATTCAAAGGCAAACTTCCAGGAATTAATAAAAAATAACCAACATTATTGTTTCAAATTATTTCATGGAGATAAAAAATTAAAAAAAAAAAAAAAGAAAAATAATGACCAGGCTTGTTTTGTTGGCTTCTTAGTTTTTGCAGGACCTGGAGTCTGCTCGGATCTGAACTCGGGGACTCTCACCCTCATCAGTTGCCCTCACTTTGTCATTTAGAAGATGCGACTCCATGGGTCCTTATTTGTAATCGACTTTGGAAGTCACCAAAGCCAAGCGGATGTAAAAACTCGAAGCACTTCTTCAAGGGCATCCTCAACGCGGCAGTCGCTGCCTGGGAAGGGCGGGCGCCCAGGTCTGAAGCCGTCCACGTCTGGCACCTCCGCGCGCGGTGCAGAAGGTCTGGTGGGAGGAAGGCATGCCGCCGCGGGGACCCGGCTCCTGGGGCTGTTTTCTCGCTGGAGCCCGCCCTCTTCCCGGCACTATGGAAACTGCATTTTTCTACGCCTGTTCGTCCTCCTCCTCTTTCTCCTATTACATCCCAAACAGACATTTCAACTTCCTGAGAACCTGACAAGTGAATGGCGCTGATGACGCCCCGGAAAGAGCCCACGACCCGGCTGCGGGGGAAGGGCGCCCCCGAGCGGGTAGGACCCCGGGAGCCACCCTCGGCCAGCGAGGCCGGACTGGGGGCGCCGCGCCCGCGTCCCTCCCGCACCCCGGCTCTCCTTCCAGGAAGGGGCGCGAAGCTGCTATCGATCCAGAGCTCACCGGTGACTAATGTGATGCTCGTAAACAAGCCAAGGGCCGGGCACCCGGGAACCACCCAAGCGCAAACCCGCCGCGGCGAGCGGGTGCGCGCCCACCCCGAGTTTGGGCGCCTGATCGGCTCGCCTAAGTGTGTGTGTTGAGGGGCGGGGGTTACCAGAGGGCAGCCAAGTTCATTGCCCCTTCTTGTCCCCCGCGAGTGGGGCGGCGGCGGGGCTTTGCGAGGCCCGAGGGAGGTGCTGCCGCCACCTTTCCCGCGCCTACCCCGGGCGGGCGGCCTCGGCCCTTGATCTCCGCCAGCCTCCGCCCCCTGCAGTGTCCCCTCTCAGAGACCCCTCCCTGGCGGAAGCTCCGAGCCTAATTAATTGAGTCAAAGGCGGGAGGAAAGGGCCCTCCGGACCGCGGCCGGCCGCCGCCCCTCCTGCGCGCCCCTTTTCCCGCCCTGGGTGGCATCTCCTCCGCCGGCATCCACAACGAGCCTCTGATTAATGAGGCTCGGGCCGGCCCCCACCCCGCCCGGGCCCCGGCCGCCGCAGGAGGGGGAGGGGACGGCGGGAAACGCGGCCCGGGGAGAAAGGGGGGCGGGGCGGGGGCGCGCGGCCCGCCCCCCCCCGCGCCCCGCGCCCATTGGCCACGCGCGCCGTCCGTCGGGGGGCGCGGCGCCAATACGGGCGGCGGGGCGGGGCGGTCGCGCCGTGTGTGCCTGCGTAACGCCGAGTCACATGTTGTTTTGCTCTTCTTAGTTCAGTCACTCGGTGCGCGATGTGTTACTCACTGTGCGGCGGGGACCGCGACGAGCCCGGGTCGCCGTTGGCAGCAGCACCAGAAGCAGGAACCCCGGCGGCGGCGCAGACCCCGAGTGCCCGGGCGTACCCCGGCACCCCAGAGCGCGGCGCGGCGGCGGGACCGGTGCGGCCGCGCGCGCCTTAAGCTCGGCCCCGCGGCTCGGGGACCCTGACTCTCGGCCCAGCCTGCGAGTCCCCAGGCGCCGCCCGAGAGCCCGGGAGGCAGCGGCCGAGGGCAGCCGGGCCAGGGGGCGGCCACCGCCCGCGCCGGGCATCCTCTGGGGCCCCGGAGCGCGGAGGGCGCTGCGCCACCGCGCAGTGCCGGCCCCCGCGGGCCTCCCCGAGCCTTCCCCACCTCCTGGGCCCGAGGGACGCGCGCTCCGGCGGGCGAGCAGGGGGGAGGGAGCCGCCCCCGCCCGCGCCCCCTCCGCTCCCCCCCAGCCCCGCCACGCCGGGCCGGGTGGCGCGGCCCGAAGCGCCCGCGATGGCGAGCCCGCCGCTGCACGGGCCCCCCGGGCCAGCGGGCGGCGACGGCCCCAACCTCAACAACAACAACAACAACAACAACCACAGCGTGCGCAAGTGCGGCTACCTGCGCAAGCAAAAGCACGGCCACAAGCGCTTCTTCGTGCTGCGCGGGCCCGGCGCGGGCGGCGACGAGGCGACGGCGACAGCGGGCGGGGGGCCGGCGCCGCAGCCGCCGCGGCTCGAGTACTACGAGAGCGAGAAGAAGTGGCGGAGCAAGGCGGGCGCCCCGAAGCGGGTCATCGCGCTCGACTGCTGCCTGAACATCAACAAGCGCGCCGACGCCAAACACAAGTACCTGATCGCCCTCTACACCAAGGACGAGTACTTCGCCGTGGCGGCCGAGAACGAGCAGGAGCAGGAGGGCTGGTACCGCGCGCTCACCGACCTGGTCAGCGAGGGCCGCGCGGGCGCCGGCGACGCGCCCCCCGCCGCCGCCACCGCCGCGTCCTGCAGCGCCTCCCTGCCCGGCGCCCTGGGCGGCTCGGCCGGCGCCGCCGCGGCCGATGACAGCTACGGGCTGGTGGCGCCCGCCACGGCCGCCTACCGCGAGGTGTGGCAGGTGAACCTCAAGCCCAAGGGCTTGGGCCAGAGCAAGAACCTGACGGGCGTGTACCGCCTGTGCCTGTCGGCGCGCACTATCGGCTTCGTGAAGCTCAACTGCGAGCAGCCGTCGGTGACGCTGCAGCTCATGAACATCCGCCGCTGCGGCCACTCGGACAGCTTCTTCTTCATCGAGGTGGGCCGCTCGGCCGTCACGGGCCCCGGCGAGCTGTGGATGCAGGCCGACGACTCGGTGGTGGCGCAGAACATCCACGAGACCATCCTGGAGGCCATGAAGGCGCTCAAGGAGCTCTTCGAGTTCCGGCCGCGCAGCAAGAGCCAGTCGTCGGGCTCGTCGGCCACGCACCCCATCAGCGTCCCCGGAGCGCGCCGCCACCACCACCTGGTCAACCTGCCCCCCAGCCAGACGGGCCTGGTGCGCCGCTCGCGCACCGACAGCCTGGCCGCCACCCCGCCGGCCGCCAAGTGCAGTTCCTGTCGGGTGCGCACAGCCAGCGAGGGCGACGGCGGCGCGGCGGCGGGGACCGGGGCGGCGGGCGGCAGGCCCGTGTCGGTGTCGGGGAGCCCCCTGAGCCCCGGGCCGGTGCGCGCGCCGCTGAGCCGCTCGCACACCCTGAGCGGCGGCTGCGGCGGCCGCGCGGGCAAGGTGACGCTGGCGCCGGCAGGGGGCGCCCTGCAACACAGCCGCTCCATGTCCATGCCCGTGGCGCACTCGCCCCCGGCCGCCACCAGCCCCGGCAGCCTGTCGTCCAGCAGCGGGCACGGCTCGGGCTCCTACCCGCCGCCTCCGGGCCCGCACCCGCACCTGCAGCACCCCCTGCATCTCCCCGCGGGCCAGAGACCCTCCAGCGGCAGCGCCTCGGCTTCGGGCTCCCCCAGCGACCCCGGCTTCATGTCCCTGGACGAGTACGGCTCCAGCCCTGGGGACCTGAGAGCCTTCTGCAGCCACCGGAGCAACACGCCGGAGTCCATCGCCGAGACCCCCCCGGCCAGGGACGGCAGCGGGGGGGAGCTGTACGGGTACATGACCATGGACAGGCCCCTGAGCCACTGTGGTCGTCCCTACCGCCGAGTCTCAGGGGACGGGGCCCAGGACTTGGACAGAGGGCTGAGGAAGAGGACTTACTCCCTGACGACACCTGCTCGGCAGCGGCCGGTGCCCCAGCCCTCCTCCGCGTCCCTGGATGAATACACCCTTATGCGGGCCACCTTCTCCGGCAGCTCCGGCCGACTCTGCCCGTCCTGCCCCGCGTCCTCTCCCAAAGTGGCTTACCACCCCTATCCCGAGGACTATGGCGACATCGAAATTGGGTCCCATAGGAGCTCCAGCAGTAACCTGGGCACGGACGATGGCTACATGCCCATGACCCCTGGCGTGGCTCTCATGGGGGGTGGCAGTGGTAGCTGCAAGAGTGACGACTACATGCCCATGAGCCCCACCAGCGTGTCTGCCCCCAAGCAGATCCTGCAGCCTCGCGCTGCCGCCGCCGCCTTGCCCCCCACGGGAGCTGCGGCGCCTGCGCCCGCCTCCGCGGCCGGCAGGGCCTTTCCAGTGAACGGTGGCAGCTACAAGGCCAGCTCCCCGGCCGAGAGCTCCCCCGAGGACAGTGGGTACATGCGCATGTGGTGTGGCTCCAAGCTGTCCATGGAGAACGCCGACAGCAAGCTGCTTCCCAACGGGGACTACCTCAACATGTCCCCCAGCGACGCGGGCCCCTCGGGGACCCCGCCCGACTTCTTCTCCGCAGCCTTGCACAGCAGCGGGGAGACGCTCAGGGGCGTCCCTGGCTACTGCTACAGCTCCCTGCCTCGCTCCTACAAGGCTCCCTACACCTGCGACGGGGACCACGACCAGTACGTGCTCATGAGCTCCCCCGTGGGGCGCATCCTGGAAGAGGAGCGACTGGAGCCGCAGGCCAGCCCGGGGACCACGCCGTCGGCCAGCGCCTTCGCCACCGGGGCCGGTGGGGGCGGCCACACGCAGCCTCCTCACCCAGTAGTGCCTTCGCCCGGGAGGCCGAGTGGCGGCGGCAGTGGCCGCCCGGAGGGCTTCCTGAACCAGCGCTGCCGGGCAGTACGGCCCACGCGCCTGTCCCTGGAGGGCCTTCCGACCCTGCCTAGCATGCACGAGTACCCTCTGCCGCCCGAGCCCAAGAGCCCCGGCGAGTACATCAACATCGACTTCGGCGAGTCAGGAGCGCGCCTGTCGCCGCCGGCCCCTCCGCTGCTCGCCTCGGCGGCCTCGTCCTCCTCGCTGCTGTCCGCCAGCAGCCCAGCCTCGTCCCTGGGCTCGGGCACCCCGGGCACGAGCAGCGACAGCCGGCAGCGCTCCCCGCTCTCCGACTACATGAACCTCGACTTCAGCTCGCCCAAGTCTCCCAAGCCGGGTACCCAGAGCGGGGACCCTGTGGGCTCCTTGGATGCCCTCCTGTCCCCCGAGGCCTCGTCCCCGTACCCACCGCTGCCCCCGCGCCCTGTCGCCCCCTCCTCCTCCCTGCAGCCGCTGGCCCCCCCTCCGCCACCCCCAGGGGAGCTGTACCGCCTGCCTCCAGCATCCACCTCCCAGGGCCCCGGCGCCGCCTCCTCTTCGTCCTCGGAGACTGGGGACAATGGTGACTACACCGAGATGGCCTTTGGCGTGGCTGCCACCCCGCCACAACCCATCGCGGCCCCCCCCCAAGCCAGAAGGTGCCCGCGTG
The DNA here is from genome assembly GCF_021613505.1 of Equus quagga. NCBI lineage: Eukaryota > Metazoa > Chordata > Mammalia > Perissodactyla > Equidae > Equus > Equus quagga. The sequence goes on from NC_060272.1 coordinate 5,234,986, forward strand.
ACCAGCCCCACGTCCGGCGTGAAGAGGCTGAGTCTCATGGATCAGGTGTCGGGGGTCGAGGCCTTCCTTCAGGCCAGCCAGCCCCCAGACCCGCACCGAGGGGCCAAGGTCATCCGCGCAGACCCGCAGGGGGGCCGCCGCCGCCACAGCTCCGAGACGTTCTCCTCGACCACCACTGTGACCCCCGTGTCCCCGTCCTTCGCCCACAACCCGAAGCGCCATAACTCGGCCTCTGTGGAAAATGTTTCTCTCAGGAAAAGCAGCGAAGGGGGCGGCGGCAGCATCCTCGGTGGGGGAGATGAGCCCCCTGCGTCCCCCCGCCAGTTGCAGCCACCGGTCCCCCAGCAGGCGCGGCCGTGGACACCGAGTCAGCCTGGTGGCTTGGTTGGCTGCCCCGGCGGCACTGGCTCTCCAATGCGCAGGGAGACCTCTGCCGGCTTCCAGAACGGCCTCAACTACATCGCCATCGACGTGAGGGACGAGCCGCCCCCGCAGCAGCATCCGCAGCATCCACAGCATCCGCAGCCGGGAGACAAAAGCGCCTGGGGCCGGACCCGGAGCCTTGGGGGTCTCATCAGCGCCGTGGGGGGCAGCAGCACGGGCGGGGTGTGTGGGGGGCCGGGCCCTGGTGCCCTGCCATCCGCCAACACCTATGCCAGCATTGACTTCTTGTCGCATCACCTGAAGGAGGCCACGGTTGTGAAAGGTGAGGCCCTTGGGGCTTGGGCGGGTGGGAGGAAGCGTGGGAAAGTGGGTGAGCGTCTGTGGATTCACTCCTTTTCCTTTCTCTGGTACCTTGCTCTAAATGCCAAAATATTGGCCCAAGCTTCTTGTTTTGTTTTACTTTTGGCTCCCGTTTTCTCCTGGTTCCCCAAAGACCTTGCCAGGAGCAATCAAGTCGTCTTTGAGTTGAACGTGAAGCTTCCGACTGGAGCGACTTTGATTTGTTTTTTTCGGCCCAACCCCTTTCTTCTTTCCCACAGCCTTTCTCCCCCTGGTTAATACTGGACGTGCTCCGCGGGTCAGCCACCCCACGGAGGCAGCAGCCAGGGCTGCTTGCTCGGAGAGGTGGGAACTTCTGCCGGGGAGGGACTTCAGGTTCTGACTGCTCTGGGCTGCAGCCTTCACCTTTTTCTTTGTTTTCCTGAGCTGGGCCCCAGCTGATTCTTGCTAAGCCTCAAAGTTTATAAAAACAAGCCCGAAAATAGTTTAGGAAATGAGCATCCATTTTGGCTAAAAGGGAACGGTTAACCATTTACCGTTTACCCATAAGCTGTCGGAGCTTTCCCATCAGAGAGGTTCTTTTTGTCTTAAGGGGCAGAGAGGGTAACACTGCTTAAACACAGCTCTGAAGCAGTGGTTCTCAGACTTGAGCGTCCCTGGGAGTCACCGGGGGAGTGTGCTGAGGCCTTGATCGCTGGCCTGTGTGAAGCCCCAGATTCTGAAAGAGTAGATCTGGGCTGTGGCCCAGAATATACCTTCCTAAGGTATTTCCAGATTGTGCTGATGCTGCTGGCTGGGGGGCCCATCCTCTGAGAACTCTACCCTAGCTTAGACTCACCAGAGGAGGTTTGAGAAATTACCTATTGGCCCTCACCCCAGACACATTCAAGCAGAGCATGCGGTGGGCAGAGCCCAGGCAGCAGCGTGTTTCCGTTGCCCAGGTGATGTTAATGTGCAGCCAGAATTTAGAATCAGTGATTTAGGGAAAACAAGGGGAAGACGACAACACAGATCTTTGGAAGAACAATTAGATGGGATGGTGTCCTGCATTGTTCCTCCTCCTTCTCATCAAATATCCCTGAGGAGAGAGAGATGTGCTTGCTTTGCAGCTGGCGGCGCGTTCTAACTGTCTCAAACTTTGAATGATGAAGGGGGGGGGGGGGGCGGCGAGAGGTGTAAGGGAGGTGGATGTTGAGGAGAGCTGCTTTAATTTAGTCAATGTTTCTGTGCGGGGGTACTGGTCAGGTAGAGGTTCTGGGAACCACAAAGCACACAGCAGTGAAGAGTGTTATTTGGATGCTGGCCGAAGGTCAGCAGTCCGCAAGGCTCACAAGGTGATGATGATGGAGGTGGCTTGGAGATCCATATACCTTTTGTTCTTAAAGCAAACACCCATTTCATGCCATCTAAATCCAGCATATGTTTGATAGTATCCATGAGATTTAAAATTATAGCTGTAGGGTAAATACCCTGTTATTCTTATATAATAGAAGAAAAGCTATTTGCTTTTTTTATTAAAACCATATAAAACCATTTCATAAAAGATGAAAATAGCCACAGATTTATCAGAAATATGGGGCTTCAGCATCTATTTAAATCAGTTGGAAGTTGTCAGAATGTGTCCCATAAACGATGACTCGGCTGAAGGTCTCTTTCTTGGAGTTACCTTAAGCCCCACTGGTATGTCCGAAAAACTGCTAGTATGTCAGAGAGTTGAAGGATTAGCTGCCATCCAAGACACAGGCCATATCAGCACCCCAGCATAACTGGAATGGAGTGGGGGGAAAATACATACACAGACAAATGTATTTGGTATGCCCAAATGGGTGTATGTCATCGTGAACATGAAAGTACATTTTGTTGAAATCTGATTCTAATCAGAAGAACAGCCTGAGAACATAACACCTTTTACTGCTTTTGGTGGAGTAGGAGGTGGAAACCTGGACTGGATCGAGGAGGGTGCCAGGAGTGGGTTCTCACAGTAACGGGGAGTGAGGTGGAGCTTGCGCCCGCAGGCCTAAAGGGATTCAAGGCCTCTCTGATAAAGTCGATACATTCAGAAACGTGATTCATGTGTGCTTAATGCTCTTCTCAGTCTAGGGAAAATGTTAAACTGCAGGAGATAAGTTCAGTTAGAGACCTCATAGCTTGTTTTTTTTAAGATTTCCCACCAGTATAAAATTCCTTTCGACCTATAGGATCTGGGATTCTGAAATCAGAACAGCGGTTTGTATGTCCCGTGGTGGTTGAACAAAGATGAGAGACTGTTTTGGGTTGTTGTTTTCCAAAGTCCGTGTGGGCATTATGGTAAACATCCTTTTAAGAAGGAAAACGGCTATTTTTAAGCAAAATAGATAACTGCGATTGATCCATTGCGCCAAAACCACATTTTGAAGAAAGGACCACAGGCTAAATGGATTTCTAGTAAACTAATTTGAACACAGAGAACAGTAGACTAGGCAAGATGAGGATGTCATCTTAATTAACGTGGAACCTGTGTTGTGGGCTGTGGATTCGGAAAGAGAACATGTAGAAACTCAGAAGGACCGTCCGCTTTGATTTAACTCACATACACGTGTGGACGTTTGTTTGTGGTGTTCATGAATGAAAAGTTCACAGGAGATAAGTGTCCTTTGAGAGAGATTTATGGAAGGAAGGCTTGCAAAGCATTTCTTTGAAGATGGAGTGGAAAAGGAAGTTCCTGGGTCACTGTGTGCAGTGCCCAGGCTCTCAGAACTGGCGTGTGTTTCCATGTTGAGCTCCTTGGGTTCTGTGTGGAAAAACTTCCTTAGTTATGCTGGAGCAGAGCAACTTGGGGTCACTTGGGTAGTATTTGGTATTTGCATAAGCAGTAACAAAGACTCCAGCAATGTCTGACAGTTGTTCACAATAGAAGTAGGAATGGGGGTGGGGTTTCAGCACTGGAGCCAATTAAGAAGCGAGGACACCTTAGGGGAGTGTGTGTGTGTATTAGTCCAGAGCAAATAAAAATTGAACTCTAAATTATGCATCTTATTTGGGAGTCGGGAAAGGTCGCTTACTGCATGTTGTGTGTGTAGAAGAATCTGGCCAATCTCTTAGAGTGTTGTTGTTTGGGAACTGGAAATATGTTACTGAACTTACTGTGCTTTAAAACTGCTTTTCAAAGTTAACTTTATATATTTTCGTGTTATGATTATAGATTGGTATATATCATAGAATATGCTATCTTCGTGTTCCTCGTTGGTGGGATTTTTATTCTAAAATTGCTTTATATGTATGTACAAGGCAGGTTAGATAAGAATTATCACTGAAAGCATTTGTATTTAAATTTTGTTTGGTAAAAGGAGTATTTATTCATCCTACATAAAAGAATTATGGAAGGAGAATGTTTCCAAAGGAACAATACAATCACAATTTATGTTTGAGTATTGCCTGCTGAAGTCTCAAAGCAAAGAACTTGAATGTTTTTAGAACTCCAGTGAGATTGCTTGACAAACCACATACCCTTGCTGTTTGGTGTTGTGTGTGCTTTTCCGCTTTCGTTGGCTAGCTCTGCCACAATAAGATGATAGCACGCCCCGCTCCAACCCCGTTCCCCGGGAACAGACAACTAAGGTGCTAATGAAAACACACTCAGGCTTTCGTGAATGAAAGTCACGTGACTTGTTCTGTTTCCGTTATTGAAAGAGAAACCTTTACAAAAATAGTACTTCATAGAAGGAAGCATAGTATGTGGAACACTAAACCAGGAATCAGGAAACCAGGTTTCTAGTTGCTGATCTTAATGAGTCATTCTGTGACTAGAGGAAGCCATTTAATCTCTCTTTCTCACTTTCTCTTTCTGTAAAATGGGGCAGTTCTAACCCTCTCCCGTCTGTGTCACAGGGCCACTGGGGGGTCCGGGAGATCGCAAACATTGAGAGCAGTTAAGCTCTTCTAAAGAAATGTGCTAACAAGTCCAATAATTCTGTTGATGTTTATGACTTGGAAACCATGAGTAAATACAGGAAAGACACTTGTAAATGGGTGTTCTTAAGTTCAAAAACAGACAACTCACAGTCGTCTGAAAATGGAGCCAATATCTTCTTAAGACATCCCTGCCTTTACTGCTTGATTGCTAGTTCCACTCCAGTCTCCAAGAAGCATTGTTTTTTCCCCTCTTTATTTAACTTGAGATTTTTTTCATAGATAATTATCAATTGTAGTGAAGTACTGTTTTAAATTACATAGTAAAATAACAATTAAGGAAAATAGCATCCTAATCCTGAAACTATATTAAGACCGTACTTCTCATTACCTTCAGTTGACAGTGTTGGCTCTTCATGCGGGATGTGTTAAAAGAAAGAGCAGGAGCCTTAAACTTTCAGTTGTTGAATGATCCATGCTTCAGCCTGGGGTTTCACTCTCCCGGTTGATCTAATTAGGGTGGTCACTCCTGCGCTGTGTTGCTGTGTTTGGTTGTCAGACAGAGTAGGAAAACCTCCAGCCTTTGATTCTTTTGTTCTTCCACTGGCCCACTACTCCCAAAAAAGGAATTTTAATAGATAATTAATGTTTTATTTTCTTTAGAACTATTAGTATTAAAATGAACCTCTTTCTTTTTTCTGAAGAGGAGAACTGGCAAAAGTTTTGTTAACAGCACGGGTATAATGGGTTTTCTGTTAAAATTCCCACGAACGCACTTTCTGTAGAAGCGTCGTTCCAAGAGCTGGTTAACTTTTGGCATCAGATTTGGCAAGTGGAGAGGTTTTTCTGTTTTGTTTTTTTTTTGGTAGAATAGAATCAAGTGTTCCCGTTTCACCTTAGAAACTTAAGGGAAAATCTAACTTTCCTCTTTTATCTGTGTTGCCAAGTGGAGCGGGGAAAGTCGAGCGCTGTGCCCCGCCCCCAAAGCCAGCTCTTCACTCAGGCCACTATAATTGGGGACTCCTGGGCACACTCTGTGCTACAGACATGAGCAGAATTTGTATTTCCATACAAGATGGGCAAGGCATTTAATGTTGGCATTTTAATAAGCAAATGATAACAAAATTTTCTGAACCTCCAAAATTATCAGTTCTATCCGTGTTATTCATCAGGTGGTGGGTTTTATGAAGACAGTGCTATCCGAATTGAAATGGGGACGCTGTGTTAATTTTTTTCATTTGAATGTATTCTTCGAGATTGCGGTGGTTATTTTGAATCATTCCAGGTAGATTATCGTGGACAGAGTTCAGTGGTAGATTTTTTCTGAAGAAGCATCACTCTGAGTGGAGGAAATGCTGAGGTTGATAATTGCTGCTGATTATTCCATTTCCTTCTAGATAGCTACCAACTTACATTAACCACACGCTAAAGTAAAAGGCACTGAACAAAGCTTGAATAGAGAGAGTCAGAGTATATGTTGTGTACTGATGTTTTGCTCCGTGGGTGCAAATAGGGCAAGCTAGGTCTCTGCTTGGTGGTCTTAACGTTTAAATCGAATTCATTGCATGAGAACACTGACGTAGAGCTAGGGTGAAGACTTACAGGCTGTGTGTTTACAATGACGAAACAGTGAGGTTAGTGGTTCTGATTTCTTTTTGATTGGACTAGAAAAATATTAAATTTGCATAAAGTTGCCTTTACATGTCCAGAAACTTTGGACAATTTGATCAGGTAAACGTGTCTTCAAACTTGGCCCGGTTTTCTTATGCCATACACAGTAGTTACACACACAGACAAGATTTATATAATATTCCTTGCTTATTATGCTTTTACTGAAATTTGGAATATTTGGTCAGATATTTTGATCCATAATATACTTTAAAGATAAATGATTGCATGCATAGCACTTTGTAAATACTGGGTTTTTTAGTACTGATTTTAAAAAGTATCGAACTTTCCAGAAATAAATATTTTGGGGGTGTGTGTGTGTGGGGGGGGGGTAGTTCCGTAATATCTCATCCAAGAGGCTTGATGTAGATTTTTTTTCTTAATTGAAACTAAAATATTGAATAATGATGTGTTCTCTAAACCTGTTCAAACTTTATAACCTTAAGCACAGTTATAGTCTTCCTATTACTTTAATCTATGCACATGGTATTGCTACAAATACTTGAGTGAATTATTATGATGAAGTATTAAATTTCAGTTTTCTCAATGTGTAAAAATAGGTATTATTACAGAGTTCATTATATTATGTGATTTTAACAGTTACCTTAAAATTCATATGCTTCTCTTAAGAGTGACTTATGCTTTTGCGTAGTATTAATGCACAATCTTTAATATTTATGAATGTGACATAGTCCTTGCTCTTTGAAAATTTAAAAGTAGTTACTTAAATAGTCCGTCTTTTGCCTCCAGATTATAAGTGTAGCTAACAATCCCCAAATGTGGTGGACAGTGAATGATTTTGAAAGAATGCTGTTGGAATTGGAGATGGTGGAAGTATAACCATTATTCTGATCAATATTGAAAAATAATCCCATGCGCCTCGCCCCATTGAATTGAAAGAATTGTTTAAAATTCAAAAGATGTTTTTCTTCACTTCATAACTTGAAGACATTTTCCTACGTATAGTATCACGTAATCCACCACAAACCCCTACTATGTAGGTCAGGCCACCTGGATCCCCATTTTTTGGAGCAAGGAACTGGCATCGTAGAGAGAAGTCCAGTGACTTGCTCTTGATCCCTGAGCCAAAAGGAGAAGTGTTGGATTGAACCACGTGAAGATGCTGATTTACCAGGATTTTCCCATGGTTCCACCTCCTACCATCAGATCCCCACAGCGGTGCTGGCAACAATCTGTCACATTGTTTCCATGTCCCACAAACCCTGTGTGCTTTGGAAGCTCACTTAGAATAGCTGCATTAGGATTTTACTGGAGACCCCGCCTCAGGCACCTTTCAGGTTAACATTTTTTTTTTAATTCTCTTGGGGAATAATGACATAATTTCTCCCTTTTTCCCACCGTACATTATTCACTCAGAGTAAAATGGGGACAGTTAAGCAGGAAGACAGGACCTTGAAGGAAAGCCCCCAACTTTTTTCCTTGCACCTGTTTTTACACCGGGCAGTTCGAAGAGTTTAGGATTTGATCCCACGTTCAAGGCTCTCATTTTGTCAGTCAATTTTAGGGTTGAATCAAGTTGTCGGTTGGTCTTCTCTTCTGGGGGTGTCCAGTCTCGCTTCCTGGACTTCAGTTGGCCTGCAAAGTGGAAAACTTACATTCTTCCAGCTGTTTTTGTTTCAGTAAAGCAAACTGTATGTTATACTTGACCAGAGACCCGCCCCCCCCCCCCCCCCGCCCCCCCGAACGCAATAAACTCTTCCCCCACAGTGTGGTGACAATCAGAAAAAAAGCAAGGTCATTTTGAGGGTAAAGGGTTGGCAGCCATTGCTATAACATAACTCATTTGAAGGTTGTGAAAGCAGAGGCCAAGGGAAGTTGGCCATCTTTCCCAAGGTCACCTCTGTCATCAGTTAGTAGAGATGTTTGTAAATATTATCAAGAAAGAAGAGGGGATGCTGTGTCTCTGTGGGTCTTTTGTGTACTAATGAATAACTCTCTCCCAGGATATGGCCTGTTTCCTCTAGAACGACTTAGTGTTTGTAGAAGTGGTATTCATCTTTTTGCTTTGGAACACATTAGTAAATTGCCTCATGCATAGACCAAGAGGTAGGCTGGTAGACAGAAATAGAGAATGCAGAGGTGCCTAAATAAGGAAGCCTGTCGTTCATCAGAGGAATATGGCTGCTCACCGTCACGCGGGCAGGGTTTTCGGAGGAGGCAGAAGAGTGAAGGTCTGGCCAACGTTCAAGATCATGTGCTTCTTGTAAAAACCAAAAAAAAATAAAAAAGGGAAGAAGAAGAAAGAAAATTCTTGGGATAATTCAAATCGAAAGGCCTCTATTATCTGAAAAAATGTAACTCCTTGCTCTTTATAGGCTGGTTCAGCCTGGACCACTGATCCAGTACCTAATGGGTCAGCTGGTGTTTTCAGTTTAAGATGCATTTATTCTGGAAGTGGAATATCATATACTCCTCATTATTAATAAGTCCAGTAACAGTTTCCGAAGAAATGAGTCATTAACCTATTTAATAATGAGTTCATTTGAAAACTAACCAATTTAGAATCTGCCTAAGGACCATGTAACCAATCAGTTGTTGCTAGGTGGCAATCTTCTGGGGAGTGGATTTTTTCACCAGTGCCCCTCTTGTTTTTAAGATCCTTTTTTCCTGAGAAAAAAAATGACTTAACTGAATTTTTATATGAAGAGAAATGGTTTTTCAGAAGGCGTTAACCCCATTTTCAGAAGCATAAAGGAAGATGTAGGCAACATAAAAATTCATAAGCCATCCATATTTTAAGAAAATGAAATTGGGAATCTGTGGCCTCGTGCTCCTGCCGGTGACTCAGGGTTCTGTTTACATTAGCTGTCAGTCTCTCCAGCATCCGACGAGAGAGTACTTCCTTCCTAGCAGATGGCAGCCTCAGGGCCATGCGCCTGCCATTATAAGCAGCGTGCACCAGTAATGCACCCAGCATTGCTGTTGACGACAGGGCGGCATGGAGACTGTCTGCCGCACAGGATAAACAAAATAGGGAAATGCTTTGTCCTTCTATCAGGGATTGATGCAGCCATGGAACTGCTTTTCAGGTTAAGAAGAAAGCAATGTTCCAAATGCCCCATCTTACAGTGTAGAGTCTGTGCACAGCTTTGCAAGTTCAGGAGAAAAGCTGACAGGGGAAGGGTTCTGATGTGCTCTCTAGGGCTTTCCCTGGGCGAGGTTTGGATCCCTTCTGTGAATCTTGCCTTGCTCTGAGGAACTGGGAATTAAACACTGGCTGTGTTACTCAGTGCTGGTGGTGGGAAGCCGCTGAAAATAGGGACTGAAGTCAGTGACCATCTGATGCCTGCGAATTCTCAGCTCTGTCGTAGAAGCCAGCCCCAAACCATCATGTGAGTTACACGCCCCGGCCACGGCCCAGCTCCTGCCCGTCAGGGCCTCCCTCCTCCCTTTCCTTGTTCAGGGCTCTGTGAGCTCCTTGGTGGATGAATGGATGGGAGAAATCGAGGCGGGGGGAGAAGTTTTGGAAATAGGCCAGGATGTTCTTACTAAATTTAAAAACTCTGCAAATAATACTTTAGGAACGGCGGGCAATAAGCAGGATTAAGCAAGGCATGGATTAAAGCGTGTTGAGCAGCTTGATTTTGTTTGAGATCAGAAATGGAGGTCCCAGGACGCTGGTGTTCTGTCACATTGCACAGCTCCTGAACTTATAAGACGACAGAAATGTTGAGAAAGGGAGGTTCCAGTGGTCAGTTTCTTACAGCACAGACAGCCTGGATGCAATTTTTAAAAAATAAAGGATTTATGGCAGTGATGCTTCTGTTTTATTCTTATGTGATAGTAGTTTTCTAAAATTGTTTTGCAGCATAAAAGTGACCTAAAATAACACTCTTCCTATGCAAATGAAACAAAGCAAATACACAAGCTACTCATGTGCTCTTCCAGTTATCTTTATCAGGTAAATATGGCGAAACTTCTACAAAAAGCTTGTGTTCCTTTACCAGGTTGACTCCTGATAAATGTATAGCTTCACTGAAAATGTTTAGGTGTGCTTTAGCAAAATACAAAAGTTGCAGAACTGCAAAATCTGTATTACCTCCTTCTTTAGAATATTATAAATCCAAGAGTGTCAGTTTATTTTGCATTCAGTTTCAGGAAACTGGCTACAACTGGTTGAGTAAACAAAAAACTTTAAAACTTCACTAATGAATGGTATGGAAATACTAGATATGAAAACCTGATAAACTTAGAAATATAAACATTAAAGAATTTTTGAACCTTCTTTAGATTTTATTTACTTTGACAAATTTTTTTAATGAGCGTTTTCTTTTAAAGTTTAGGTAGTTCCCAAATATAATGCCATTTTGGTGTTTAGGGTTGTAGCAAAATTTTAAAGGTGCGCTAGAACTGGCTTGCCTTAATTCCGATTTTACTCCTTATCCTTATTTGCAGCTCAGTTATCAGTAGAGCTGGTTTATTGTCATCTTAGTTCCAAATGAAATAACCACTGCGGTGAAATAGCCAAGCTTCCCCGGTGTGGAGCCTTTAATTAAGTTCCTGGAATAACTCTGGGTGATAAGCATTCATCTTCACGGCTCCCATCCGCGCAGGTCAGCTGCAGGGTTCCGAATTCATCATGTCTTCAGCCGTTTCCTGAAGCTAGAAGACAGTTGAGCCGATCAATTTATTGAGAGTTCAGTGTGTTCCAACACAGGAGTCGATGTTCCAGGAGATAGGAGGGAAATCTGAGACGAACCCCTGCCCCCTGGGCGGGCGCCTTCATCGTCCCTTCGGACGGCACCCCACAGCTGTATTCTGGGCAGCCACTGGGAACACCTCAACAGGTGCCCGCTCTTCAGGCATTCTTGGCTGAAGACAAAGTGGGATGTCCCTGCTGGGACTGTGGGTGCCCTCGTTGGAAAGTTCTGATGGAGCCACTCACACTCTAGCACCCTCTGTCCTCACACTTGGGGTGCAGCCCGTGAGGTGGAAATTCCGGCTCAATTTTCTTCTCTGGGAAACCATAGGTTTGATTTTTGCCAGGGTCCTCGGTCCCAGGGTCAGCTTGCTCTCGCCTCTTGGAGGCCTTGCCTCTTGTAAGGATCCTGGAATTTCTCTTTGTTGTCAATGCCAGCGTTCCAGAAACTTCCCAGTGCTACGTTGTGGGTCTCTCTTGCGCCTTCTGATTCTTCTCTGCTCACCCTCAACAATTGCTTAAAAAGGCGCTCCCTCTTTCATCTGGGTGACAGGGGTTCTGCGCGTGGGCCCCTGTCTTCTCTCGTCGCCCTTCTGTGCATCCATGGCTGCACACGTGGGGAAGCTCACGTTTCAAATGCGTCCCGCTGCTTCTGTCACGCAGCGTGCGCTTCCATAAAAGTAGACATGTAGGTTTTAGTTAAAATATTTCTCATAAATCACCCACAAACATTTAATACAATCACAGTTCTTTTTATATTTTATGCTTCTTCAGATTGCTTCATTTTTAGTCCTCATCCTAATAATTTCCAAATAGGGTTGTGTTTTCTTAAGACCTGCCTGGAATGGCGTGCAGGTGTCTCTGAAGCCGGGTATAAAAGCGCGCGTCCGTCCTTTGACTGCTATCGTGGGCTGTCCGGGAAGGCCCCGCCCCGGGCACAGGAGCCCCTGGCCGGCAGCCCCTCGCCCCCTGCTCTGGGCCTGCGCTCCCACAGCCCCTGCCCACCTCCACCTGCCCACCTGGGCCCATGTGGTTGGAGCTGGCAGCCCCGCTTGCTGGGGCAGCTTTGTGTCACCAGCCCATCAGGCTGGTGTGGAGTCCGTTCCAGGTGAGTATCCTGTCGTTCTTACCTTTTACCACCTTTCAACTGTTCTTCCCAGAAAAAATAAGCAAAAAGACGACAGGAGCGTCACTTAAGGATAGAAAGGTGGGCTGTGTGTGGGGCAGGAAAGACAGGGGCAGAAATGGTTAGATCTCTCTTTAACTTTCAAATTTAATTAAATGGTCAAATTTTCCTATCTTTTCATTACAAAGACACCGATTGTTACATATTAAATAGTTTAAAAATATTTCACCCATTTGAAAAATATTAAAGTACAGCCTAGAAAGAAATAGGTTTGGTTTCCAAGCTGTAAAGAAGAAACAAAAGGTACTGAGTCTTCAAGACTACCTTTGAAACCTAGGAAGTAAACTTAACTTTGAAATGTGTTCAGAACGTGAAGTATTGTAGGTGGAAATAAATACTCCAGAAAATAAAGCAGGAAAGGGCGGGAGGGAGAAAGGTGACAACTTGAAGGTGGTGAGGAAGCGAGTCTTGTAGATATGTAGGGGGAGGATCCATTTAGGCAAAGGGAATGGGTAGCCGTGCAAAGGCCCTGGGGCAGAAAATTGCTGGTGTGTTCCAGAGTAAGAAGTAGACCAGTGTGGCTCACAAAGAGGGAGTAGGGAGAGAGTAGGGGGTGAAGTGAGGAGGTAAGCAGGAACTGTGACAGGCGGAGCCTGGTCAGCCATCCTAAAGACTGTAGTTCATATTGACAGCATGAAAGGGAAATATAGTTTCTTTGGAACAATGTGTAGAGCATTTAAAAACTTTTCTATTGGAGTCATCTAATTCTGTCATAGTACTTTTCTTTCTTTCTTTTTTTTTACTTAGTGAGGCATATGTCAGCTTTTGAATTTCTTTCTCAAAAATAGTATGTAAAATGTGAAAAGACCTAAGAGTTTCAGGGAAATGAGGACAGCAGGATGTAACTGAGGTGGGGAAGCCAGGGGGGAATTTTCACAAGATAAACGAGAACATCAGAGCACGTGTCTAGTCGCAGGATGACGTGCTTGATGACCCGGGCGTTCTTGTTATTTATAAAACATTTTTTAATGGTGTTTAACCCTCAGAGTCTCCTGGGAGGGTAGGTTCTCGTTATTATCCTTACTTTTTAAAGGAAACGGCTGCGGGTGGAGAGCCTCGGCTCCGGCCCGTCCCCTTCCTGGAGGGGGCTGCCTGGCTCTGTGTCTTCTGGGGTCACAGCGCCTCCGTTTGGGAAAAAAGGCCCTGTCACTGGATAGACCCTGTGAACCCCTTGGCGGTGGCCTGGGACGGGTGGCCGCCGACCCCTGCCCGCCCTGTGCAGGGCACCCCAGGTACTCGCTGCCAAAGGGAGCACTGCCTGCTGGCTCTGCGGCCGGTGGAGCTCGTTCTTCAGTTGAGTTGGAACCGAAAATGATAGATGATTTGTTATTCCCTGTATTTCACAGATTCTGTTTCCCAAGGAGGCACCGGTGGAGTAGGTTGGAGCTGACGATGCCTGCCCTGAGAGAGGCCAGGGCGCGGGGACAGAGGCTGGGGCGTGGGGACAGAGGCCGGGGCGCCGGGACGCCGGGACAGAGGCCGGGGCGTGGAGAGAGAGGCCGGGGCGCAGGGACGGAGGCCAGGGTGTGGGAACGGAGGCTGGGGCATGGGGACAGAGGCCGGGGCATGGAGAGAGAGGCCGGGGCTCGGGGACAGAGGCCAGGGCGTGGGGACGGAGGCCGGGGCCCGGGGACGGAGGCCGGGGCCCGGGGACAGAGGCCGGGGCGCGGGGACAGAGGCTGGGGCGCGGGGACAGAGGCTGGGGCGCAGGGACGGAGGCCGGGGTGCTGGGACAGAGGTGGGGTATGGGGACAGAGCCAGCCTCCTGACCGTGGGGAAGGCGTCCCCTTCCTGACGGCAGGTGGGGGGTCGCCAGGAGCTTGTAGGATTTGAAAAACACCTGCTGTTTTGGTCTGTCTTTAGAATTTAGGCTCAGTTTTACTTATTTTTTCCTGAAATACGTAAAAAAACGATGGCGTATATAAAATGTCTTAACGAAACTTATGCATTTTAATAAGGGCAGAATGATGACCACGTCGTAATTATTTAACTGTATTAACAGTTATTCCTTCCGATAAGGGGTTGCTCTGACCTCTTGCAGACCAGAAATGTGAAATTTAGGTTTTTACTGTCAAGGGTATGTTTTAGAAAACGTTTTATGCTTGTGGATCTCCTTGGACTCTCTGGTTCCTAAAGGAATTCCTGAGAGGCTGATGGATCTGGGGTCGTGGCAGGACGTGGGGGTGACAGGAAGCTGTGCGTCTGCATGTTGGGAAGGTTTGAGACCTGCACCCAGGGCCTTTGGGGACACTCTGGTGGGGCTGCCCCTTCCCCCTCTGTGGCAGATGCTGATGCAGACTGTAAATAAGCTGATTCACTCGGAGTCTTGTCGTATCTGTGCGAAACGGTTTAGAGTTTGAGCAAATTTACTCTCCCGTCTTTCTGTTAGTCTGTTTAGGCCACTCTGAAGCCTAAATCCCATCACGTTCAGGTCAGTGCAGCAAGCAGAAGTGGAAGGACAGCCTCTTAGCTCTCTGTCTGAGGAAAATAGAGAAAATAACCATTATTTCATATTAATTCACGTGTACTGGGCCTCATGAAGTCACACAGCTGCTGAGCGTGAAGCCGTGGGAATGATTTCCCCGGATGCAGTACCGCTGTCTGTGCAGCCCTCCTCCCAGGGCAGGGGACGGGTGTGGGCTGGGTGGGACATGGTGACACGCGTTAAGTACACGCTTGCCGGCCCAGGCTGTGTCGTTTGATTGCGACCGAGGAGGTGGTGGGGAGGTACGTCTCTTTTGCATCCGCTCTTCCAAGTCTTGAAGGACCCCTGCGCAGCGTGGAGGAGCTGGGTGTGCCATCTTGTCAGTGGCCCTCACGGGCCAGCCTTCTTTGAAGGTAGGAAGTGTTGTCTTCATGCTGAGTTGGTCGTTCCTCTCCCCAAGCCCTCAGCAGTTCGGGGGCTGTGGCTTTGTGTCGCTGGGAAGTTTGCTCCTTTGCTCGCTTCTCACTGGGGAGGAGAGGATGATGGGAGGCGTGATTGTGATCACGTGTGTCTCAGCAGGGTCCCCAGTGTGTCCCCGTCTGGACAGCCGGGCCCCCTCCGTCCCTGGGCATGACCGCCTCCCCACGCTGGAGGCAGCAGCGGGTGCCCTTCCTTGCTCCGAGTCCAACAGTTGGTGGCCCTGGGCTCTCCAGGAGGGCTTGGGGGCCCAGGTTTCCCACCTGCCTGCTCTTGCGCATCTCTCAAGGGGCCTGTGACAATGCTGTGGTCCCGGGCCCCTGGTGTGCGAGGTCCCTCCCAGCCGATGAACACGTGGACCGTCTACTGGATCCCACCAGTGTAGGCTCTGCCGAGGCTGCAGAAGTTGGTCCTCAGCAGGTGTGCTCTGCTGAGACCCAAGTTTTGAGTGACATCATAGTAACAGTTGAGCATTTGGGCTGAACGAGCATGTGCTGGAGCCTGACCTGACCTGTGTGCTGTCTGGATGCGAAGCTTGGGGTGAGGGTGGGTCATCTGCAGCCTGGGTGGGGAGGAACCACGGTGTCCCCTGGGGAGGCCTGGCCATCAGCTGCCGCTGTCCTACTTTATTTCATGTTTTAGTAAATGATCTTTATAAAGATGGTTGTAACTTAGCATTTTCCATTCTTCATTACTGAAATTTCAATAAGTCGTCTTCATTCGGATGAAGTCTCTCTCAGCTGCCGCAGAGGAATTTAAATGTCGGTCTACGTTTTGCTGCACCTTTGTGTATAGACCAGAGAGAACAGAAATGCTGCCCCTGGGCGCCTGCTAGCCGGACCCCAGCTCATGGACGACGCATCGTGCTTGCTGGGCACATGCGACGTGAAGAGGGGTTTGTGAATTCTCAGATGCGCAGCTGCTCACACAGGGATGCACGCGGCCCCTTTCTGGGTGTTTTGTCCCATCCGCAGGGCGTGAAGAAAGCAGCCGGGCAGGCGCTCTGTGCAGCGTTTGAGGACTATTAGCTTCAGATGGCCCAGAGTTACCCCCAGAAAAACAATTCTACTTCTGTTCCGCCTCTATCCAATTAAAATAAGTTTATTCATCTTATTCTGGGAGCTATTTGCCATTGTTTTCGTGCATTCATCAGTTGTTTATTTGCTGCTTGAAGTTGTAATTGTTTGTGATGTCATTCATGGATATAATTTTGAATGAAGAAAAGTCTGTGATGGCGAATGTGCTCAGAGATACCGCGGCTGTGGCTGCACAAATTAGCCCGAGAGCAGGGGGAGGAGTCAGGCTTCCCGCGGCAGCTCAGGGCTGCCGGCTGAAGACGTCTTTGTAGCTCCAAACCAAACATGTGGTTACATGTCTCCATCATTTGAAGGCGCACGAAGGAAGCTCAGGGATCCAGCCCCAAGATGCAAGTCATGCTACCAGCATGTGCTTCTCTGTGTGTGAAAAGAATTCCTATCTTTATATTTTGTTTGAATTATTTATTTATAAATTTTATACATAAAATCTCATGTGATAGTTTCACAGTGGCCTCGTGAGGAATTCAGGGCGGGAGAATAATGAATAATGTCCCCATTTACATAAGAGGGAACAGGATGGTGAGTGCTGGCTCCTGGGCCCCAGGTCGCTGACTCTGATGGGACCAGTGGCCGTCCACACCCACGTTGTGTTGAGCCATGGGAATGGCATGTGGTCTTAGGGTGGTGTGGAACCGGCTTGCCCTGAGTCATTCCTAGGCTCCTGGGAATGCTTTTGAGATGGCTGATGGTGGGAGAGAGTCCTCTGGCCTCAGCCGGGGCCGAGAGAGCATGCGCTCAGTTTCTGAGTGGGACTTGACACTCAGCCTTGACCTTATTCCAGACCCGACACCTAAAGGCTGGGTGCCCATTCGCATAAGGACTGTTGCGTCAGATACATTCTTCCCCCAGTGGACAGAGCTGACATCCTGTCCTACACGGATGTTATAGATGCAGGGAGGTTACCTACTGTTGAAGCAGAGGCTGCTCAGGCCGCCGTGTGCTGGTGCCCAGCGGAAGCTTGGTGTCTAGAAGGACGATGGCCTGGTCACTAGCTGGGCTTGGGGCGGGGTGCCGGGGGGTGACTACACAGTTTCGCCCTTTTTTCTTTAATCTTTTCTTTTTCCTTTTTTTCCTGTAATGAAAGACGAGCACTTCACTACACCCTATTTTGAATACATTTCCAAATTACTGCATTATTGTTAAATGTGAAAAGCAGAGTATAGTTTAGAATCCCAAAGGTGTACCCTTGTAACTATACTCATAAATATGTTCCCTACTCAGTAATATTATAGAGGGAATTTGAGTTGTATTTGGCGTAATTTCAGACTTCCAGAAAACGCTTATTTCAATTTCCATAATAAAACACAAAGGAATTGAATCGTAATACTATAAAAACCCAGTAGCAACTCTTAAATGTTTAAATATTTGAAGGAAAGAAAGGTTCTTTTGATGATCTAGAACTGCAGGATATTTCGGGATGGATAGATCTTGAATAAATTGTTTTCTACATTCCCTAATTTCATAGGAAAAACAATATTTAGGTTTGAGAACTTCAGATAGAAACAATATAAACATTTTTACAGTGTACATTAGATACATATTTTCTGCATCAGTTTAAAATTATAAGTATAATTATGTGTTAAATCTGAAGAAAGAATTACACTCTTCATAGGATATTTGCAATTTTAATGAAAGTTATATCACTTGGCCCGAACGTTCTCCTTGTTTTGTAGGTCAGAAATGTAATGCTTATATTCACATTCTCAAATGACCCAAGACTCAGAAAGGATTTGGACCCTTTTTGAATTGCAGATCTGATGTATATAACTTTATCTCTGTTAACGTCGAAAGAGTAGTACTATATATTTAGTAATAATCATGATATAATATGATTATTCAGTACTTTTGTGTTGTGCATAAAAAACCAAATAGAAGAGCCATAAGTGAGGGAAATTAACTCCAAAAGTGTGCAGGCTTCGTAAGCGATTCTACGACTCCCTTCCGCATTTTCGGTAAAGTCTGTAACAGGAGAGCGTGGTTTTTAGTAGATAGTATTGCATTTCTAGGGTACGTAAGCCTGCAGATAATTTTCAAAGGGGATATCAATTCGTCTCCAGCTGTAAGACAGATGGTAATATGTGGTGTTATTTTGACAAATGTGCCCTCCTTTCTCCTCGTGTCTTCCTTATGTCTTGGGGCACGCAGTCTCCCTCACAGCCGCTCAGCTCTGCTGTTCAAGTGCGAAAGCAGCCACGTGCGCGTGAATGAGCGTGGCTGTGTTTCAATAAAGCTTTATTTACAGGCGCAGGCAGTGGGCCAGATGTGGCTGTCGTTTACTGACTTCCATCTTGGAACGCCACTCTGGTGAGGTGAAAAAGGTTTTCTTTTCTCTTGGGCCTCAGACATTTCTGAAATGTGTACTCTGTTAGATTTTATTTAGCTTTTCTGACTGTGAGAAATGGCCTAAAGCCCCTGGGTTTTTATTTTAATTTAACTCCGCGGAGATTTAGGAAGGACCTAACAAGCACGGTGCCAGATGCTGGGGACAGGCACGGTCCAGCCCCTCCACCAGCCGGGGAGACAGACGCACAAGGCAGAAATCCATAGTCTGTGCAGTGTTTGGTGTCCTTGGGGAGAGTTTTGTAAAGAGCTGACAGTACTCTGTAAAAGTTTAAACTCTGGGCCCAGGTGAGAGCTCCAGACCTCCCACTCCTCGCCCAGTCCCACCCCTCTTTCGTTCTTTTCAGAAATGGACAGTGGTGGCCCCAAATGGAGCAGTGAGGAAAATTCTGGGGGAAGGTAAGGACTCTCCTATCCTGCTGACCAGCTGCGAGGCTTGGGGCAAGTCGCCGGTGCTCTCCCGTCTTTATCTAGAAAGGTCTGATATTTCGTGATTTAAGAGAAGGATCCACCAGCAATTCAGGGGGCATTTTTGCCTCTCGGCTGTTTGTGCTGGAATAATCAATAATATTTCTCCTGTGATGTTGGACAATGCTGCACGTATGGTGAAAAACTCTTCCCATAGAAGAATAGATGATAGGATGCACATGTTAGGCTTTTTAATAACAAGGAGAGAAAAGAAACGAGTTCTTAAGTATTATGATACGAAGTCAGCTGGGGCTATGCACTATAAATGGTACAGGTTGCTGTGGGTGAACTGTGACTCTGGATTGGAAGAGCAGTGGTTAACAGTCTGGGACCCCAGTAGCTCTGGTCTTTGGTGATTAAGACAAGGTCTTATGTGAAGGATTAAACAGGAGCTAAAGAAGTAGAAGTACCTTTTATTAACCCCAGCCGTATACGAAAACTAGATTGTCTCATCCTGTTTCGTGTTGTGTCATTAACATCAAGTTACGACTTGATGCTAGGAAATTTCTTTAATAAGCATTCAGGATGAAATGATTTTAATTGTCAGTGGAAATGATGAGCTCATATAAAAGAAAGTTTTAAATCTTTCACAAGTAGGCTTGGGAAAGTAATGTACTGCCCCCATTTGTCTTGGGAACTTCTTCCTTATTTTCTTTTTAAGTGATTTTTTTCCAATTTAAAAGAAAAGTTCAAGTAACCGTTTTTCTTAGAATCTCTGGCTTGTTTGTTATCACACCCAACCTTCCTTTTTTTTTTTTTTTTTTTTGGTATATTCTAAGAGTGTTTTGCTTTTCCTAAAGTAAAGAGATACTGAATTATCAGATTTGTTTTTCTAGGAATTTCTTATGTAACTGAGAAGTTTCTTTTTTCCTGTAATTCTGTGTTTAACTTAAAGGGCTAAATGGGCCTGAGGGACATGTCTAGGCTCACCAGACAGTTTCTTTGTTTCTTAATCATAGTTGCTACTGGAAATATAAATTTTAATTTTAGGAAGGATATTGATTCATTTTGTCATGCAGATCAATACTACAGCGCTCCTGATTCAGATATGCCTGGAAATGTTCAGTCATTTTTACCCACTAAATGGATTTGCACTCTGTTTGGTCCAGTGCTGCGCACCCAAGGCCTGTGGGGTCCCATTCCCCTCTGCCGTGCTGCGGCGCCCTCCCTGGAGCCTACGTGGGACTCTGGCTACATAGGGCTCCGCGTGAAACTCTGCATTGGGCTCCACAGGGGTCTGAGATGGAGCCCTGCATGGAGCTGTATGTGGGGTTCTGTGTGGAGACCCCCGTGGGCCCGTACATAGAGCTCTGTGTGGAGTCCTATATGGGGCTCTATCTACATGGGTCTTCACATGAAAAGCTACATCGGACTCCTTGTGGGGGCCCTACATGGGGCTCTACATAGAACCCACGAGACACTCTGTGAGAGAACCAGGGCCTTCATGGGCAGAGTAGCTATGACCCAGGTGTGTGTACTGAATTCTGAACACTGAAACAGGACCGTGAAGTCAAATGTGCCCGAATCCACATTCTCATGAGAAGTTATAACGACAGAGTCGTGCATCCGAATGTGTGTTTAGAATGCTGCTGGAGTTTATCTGCCAGAGTAAATTTACCCAATTTATTCTAAAACATTCCAGACCTGGTGCTCACTGTGTTTTCCACTGAAGTAACTGGAACTGTGGAGCCCAGCGCACGTGGCCTGACAGTCAGTGTTTTGACATTTGTGCTGTCCGCGGCAAGGGAGCTTTTCCATGTGTTTTATTGACAAAGTTGTGGTCATTTGTGGTTTGTTTGTTTTCTCTTTCTCTCTTCCTTTTATCTGTAAAGTAGAGCAGATTGAAGGTGGGGCCTTAACTGACAGTAGTCTTGCTCATTTGCATTGTGATTACTCTTTAAAATGAGAGAGAAAAGGGTGGAGTTACTGCTAATCCCCAGGGAATTATGGCAACTGACACATGGGACTGTGTCCCTCCTATGAACATCATCTGTCATATGTGACAGAGCAGAAAAAAGAAGGGGATGGCTGGCCTGCGTGACATGTCATATGGAACAACTTTAATCTTTCTGTTGAAATTTTTTTTGTCTAGTAACTCTTGCTTGGTGCTTCTGTGAATGGGTTTCTTTACAAAGCAATGTCTAAGCTACAGAATAGTACGGTGTGTAATTATATGACAAGTTCCGTGTGTATCAGCAAGTTTAAATTATTCTTAGTGCTTTATATCTAAGAGCAGAATTGGTGCCCGGGATTCTGTGATTGCATTCATGAGCAACGCGTGAATCTTACTGTCTTTCTTTTTTGTTTTCCCGCTGCACCTGACGAGTTCAAAGAACGTCTCTGATCTTAATAAATATTCAGTGTGGAGTGATCATAAAATTAATAATTTGTTCTTTGCGTCTAGTAGAATTTACATAGATAAGAAATAAATAAAAGTTTGCTGGAATGTCATCTATAGGAAGCGTAAATATTTAAAGGTTGAGGACGTCAGGTTAGTAACGTTAGAAGACTTTTTTTCTAGTCTGGATGAACCAGACTCATTTTCAGAGGAGGGAGAACAACTTGCTTGAGACGTGAGTAAATTGAAAGGCGGAAGTGTGCACAGAATCCTCCGCTCCAGCTCCTGCCTCCCCCTCCTCTTTCTGGGGATGGCGGGGTTTCTCCGAGGGAGTGGTGTCCAGGTGGTTTCAGGACCAGGGGTTTGGCTTCTGGAGGCCCGCCTGAGCCACAGTGGCGGGCGCTGAGCCTGTGGCCCTCTCGGCCTCTTGGCTGGCGTGTCTTTCCCTCGGGCTGGGTTCCTCCTTGTGGTCCTGGTCCAGAGCCCTGGCGAGCACGTGTGCTGGTGACCCGGCCGGCTCGCATTGGAAACGGTGTTGAGCTCTCAGGTGAGGCAGACGGCTTCGGTCTCAGCCTTTCTTTCTGCAACAGATTAGAAATTACAGTTGGGCCCCTAAAACGGATCCCTTTTTCCTGGTCTTTACGTTTCATAGAGTTTATCCTAATCTTTTTGCTCAGCATGTCATCTTGATCGGATGTGGTCTTCCTGGCCTTTGCGTCTGGACAAAGAGGGCCTCTGCTGGGTGGCTAGTTGTGTTTGCGATTTGCGTGGGGACCTCCGAGGCCCCCAGTTGGCCCTGCTCGGCCGCAGCCCATGGGGTGGGCCCGTCTCAGGCGAGGCCGGGGAAACCAAGTCGGGGTAAACCGCAGGTGTTGCAATGCAGGCTAGGGGGCGGCTTGGACTGACGTTCCACAGAAATGAGCGGGTCCTCGGGTCTCCAGTGTCTCTTTGCTGTGTGACAAGAGGCGTCCCTGGAAAGCAAGTGTTTTTTACCCTAGTAGGAGGCAGGTTGAGTGCACATTGCTTTTGCTCTAGTGCATGTCTGTAAATTTAAAAATGTGTTGGAAGCACAGCACATGCCATGCCTAGATGTCTGTCTCTGAGCGGGTGGCCATCCTCTTTCTGATCCCCCTGGCCTCTGCCTGCTCGGTCCTTCCCGCGTGCGTGAGCGGTTTGCTCTCCCTGTGACAGCACTTCTCGGCCTCGGCATCCTGGGGAATTGGGTTCCTTCCCGTCCCAACGTGGAGCCGTGTCGCTGGGTTGCTGCAGCCGTCACTTCTGTTGCATCTCTGCAAGGGCTTCTTCACACTCTGGTACCGGCCGCCCGGCAGCCCTTCGGTATTCGGGCCTCTGCGGAGTGCAGTGCTCACGTTTGAAAGGGCTGCTTCCACTCCGTCCCCAGGGAATAGCTGTCCTCTTACTGGTGAACGTCCCATTTGCCTCACTGAGGCCCCGCACCCAAGTAGAATAAAAAAAACAAGATTGTTGAAAGGTCAGTGTGTGAATAAATGCATGGATGAGTTATATCCTTGCCTTTTATCGGCTCTTTTCTTTCATCATGCTAACGCTTAGAAATTAAGGTTTTGATAATTGTATCATACTTCAAAAAATAAAATTCCATGTTCAGCTTGATTAGAGCTCACGAAGACCTACTGATCGGAGCTGTTCATAGCAATAAAGCGTCCTTAAAAACAGAGTGAATCTGTGCCTGGCCCCATGAATTTCCAAATGGAAATGTGGAAAGTAAATTTTTCAGCAATAATTAAGCCCCATTCATATGACTATGTGTTTAAGTTTGAGGAATTAAAGAACTTAACTTGCTTAGCTGTTCTCAAGATAATGGGTTTAGAGTTAACACAAGACAATTTAGCCACATTTAGCTAATCATTAGTGTAGAAGCAAAAGAAACGGTGAATAGAAATCTTTCTGCAAGCAGATCCACGGGGGTCTTGATTACCTACTCTGGGGTGGCCCTGGGACTCGTCTCACAGTCAGGGCATGGGTGACAAAATGCAAACTTATGTTAGAGTGAGACGCAAGCCCAGGTGGGTTTTAGCAGGTGCCTGCTTTTTAAGGGATGAAAATGTTCAGGTTCGCACTGTAGTCTCTTGAACTGGAAATCACAACGATGATGAATGAAATAGTGGAGGACACATCTTTCTTCAGGAAATTTTGGGTTCTGTTTTCTGTTAAGTTTCATTTCCAGAAGAGGTTACCTGTTACATTTTTTAAAGGACATAAGGCTTTTTAAAAGTGGTAAGATGAAGTACACTGCCTCAAATTGTCACATTGTAGGAAACTTTTAGAAACAGTCCTGAAAAGCTGCAGTTTCTCCATTGTGCGCTGACTGCACCGTTCCTGTACAGGCTCCGCTTTTCTGACTCTGCGCGCCATGCGGAACCCGAGTTGGTACCAGGGGACCGCCCGTGTGCGGAGCAGGGACCAGGTGGTTGCAGGCGCAACACTGGAATTTTCTCTCTTGCTGGAATCAGTCTTCTATTCAAGATGAATAGAAAAGAATTAGATTCACAAAAAGGTAAACCAGGGAGTGGGGTGAGAGTCTAGCATCAGAATGATGATGATTTTACAGGAGTATTCAGAAATGCCGGTTTCGTAAACATAGCTGCAGAGGCAGCAAGAGAGGGCGGGACCAGCAGTGCTCACATGTGACAGAGTAGCTATGACTGTGAAGAGGGGTGAAAATGAACAACTTGGCATTTTTTTCAAAAGCCAAGAAACTTAAAAAAAAAAAAAAAGGCAATATGCTATGAAATGTCAAAGTCTCCCAAGTTGATCTGCCCCTGAAAGAAGGAACACATCAAGTAAAAATAGGCTGAAAACGTTGGAAACTGGGGAAAGGTTAAGGAAGTTAGATCTTTCAGCCTGGAGGGAAGGAAGCAATTAGAGCTGGTTGGGGTCCTAACGTCACGTCCTCGCCACATCCTCACCGAGCTCAGCGGGACGAGTAGATGTCTTCACCCGGACCCTGGGGAGGCGGACAGATGAGGAGGGTGTGTAACAGCCAGCATGTCGCTGCAGGAGCTTTTGAAATTTTGCGTTGCCTTAGGAATAGGATAGATTATCCAATTGGAAGGGTTTTCTGAGGGCAGAAATGTGGTCTCATTACTCCTTTCTTACTGTGATGCGCATTTGCATAATCAGTGTTGTTTACGTTGCACTTGAACACGCGTCATGTGTGTGTTCATCTTCTCGGCAGCCCCGTGAGGAAGGCAGTGTTTTTTCCCACAGTCCACACAAAGAACCAAGACCTAGGCAGTTCCAGGGGCCGTGGCCGGGTCACACAGCTTCTCTCTTTGAAGGGCAGAGACATCCTTCCACGTCTCCTTCAACAGAATGACTCACAAAAGCACATGTGAATAGTTTTTCCAAACTGAAAATGTGACCCTCACCGTATGGACCTCACAACTCACTATAAACCTAATAGTTCTGCCTCCAGGGAACCTGAATGAGCATTCGCCCATCGAACTTGTTTCTGGAAAATGGACCGAGGACAGTCTGCTTCCCAACGTGCATCACTTTCTGGACATGACACAGATCATCAGGGCCAGTTAAGAGGGACTTTTCCTCTGACTCCAAAGATGGCTCTGCTCTCGAGACAGCCACTGATGACTTCTCTCCTTTCTTTTTCAGAGTGAAGATCTGTCTGGCTTTATCACATGACGTCACACATCAGAGAATGACATTAACAGGAGATGCTCAGCATTTTTTAAAATCTGAAGCTGCTTACAATTTTCTTTTGGATCTGAGCAATGACTACGTTTTGAAACATCTGTGACTATATTGGTCACGGAACCAACAAGGCAAGAACGCCCAGCTCTCTCCTTTGTTCCCGTCAGGGGGCATTCCTCCTTGTGCTGTTTGTGTTGTGTTGTGTTTTTTTTTTTTTTAACAACGTTCGCTGAAGAAGTTATTCTCAAGAAAATTGGATGTTTTCATTGGCCCTTTAAATTGTGGCCAGTGTCTTAATTTCTTCTTACTTTCATTTTGGCAAAGCAAATTTATCCCTCAGCATGCTAGGAGATTCTACCAATACCCCTTAAAGTGGTAAAATCTGGTATTTACTGGCATACACTCAAAACTACCACAGTCCTACCTCAGTTCCAGGTGAAGCCGGATTTGCGTGGTCGGGGGCCGGCGGGACCTCCCGTGTATCTGTGCAGAATGTGTCTCAAGTGTGGTCATCAGCCTTATTAAACTGGTTCCCGTACACAGCTGCTTGTTGAACTCCCATCCAGGTACCTGCGTGCTTGCTCACAGACAGCCCAGTGTGGGACTGACTCTTCTCAATAGAAATGAAATTTGAGATTGGACTTGGAAGATGGATTAATAAATAATAATTATTATATGTAACTGAAGCAACTACTTTTGAAAATCATCAACTGTATTGGGTAGGTGGGGGTGGGAGGGGAGGCGGGTGGGCAGGGGGCGAATCTCTCTTTTTACCTTTAACAGACTTGTTTAATCTTCTCTCTCTAGATGTTTATGTAGGTACTTCACATTGCAAAAGCCTTTGATCTATTTACAAGCTCAGACGTCTCTGCTGTCCTTAATCTTGAGCTTGCATTTCTTTAACCAAAAATTCATGTAGGCATGCCAGCGATTCATGGTGGTCACGGGTCTGGCAGATTTTTAAAAAATGTAGGATCTTTACTATCACGTGATCGTGTCGGCCAACAAGGCTGCTCTGAACAGCAACAACTAGAAAAAACAACGGAAAGGAAAGCAACACAGAAGAGGCATTCCGGCCCCTTTGCTACTGATAGAAAAAGGAAAAGAAGAGAAACCATCGCACAGGGCACATCGGTGGTTGAAGAATTCCTGACGAGCCTACCCTTGTTTCATGTTTTCAGTGTTCTGAAAATGACGTCAGTGTTGTGCCGATCACTGCAGGTGTCACCTAAAACTGCTGACCTTGACCGGCAGAATGTCACGTCATCTCGCTGCTCGCTTGACATGTGATGGAGGGCTGTGGACCTTTCCCTCCCGCGGGTGCGTCCCGGTGCCTGTCTTCTCTGAGGGTCGTGTGGAGGTTACACTAATTCATTGGAGATGAAGATGGGAGCTTTTTTCTTTCTTGTTTTCTTTTGGAGAAAAATATATATAAATATATAGATATATTATCATTATAGAATAATGCATTAATAAAAATGAGGCTTTTTTAGAGGAAGACCAAAAAATTCAATGTCTTAAAAATATATTTAATGGCAATGCAAAAGTCTTCCTGCTTCCACGCTGAACTTTTAGAACAGAGGATTGTATTGCAAGACAAAGTTGAATGTAAAGTGATCCCCCCGGAACATTTTTAAATTTTTACTTTTCTAAAATTACACGTCGCAACAGTGCATAGACCAGACGATGTTAGTTTGAAGGTCAATTTCAGTGTATAATATATATACTTTATTAAAATGTATAGAATGCCCTAAAGTTTTGATCTAGTTTTGGGACTAGGAATCGATGGGTGGCGTTTGCTCTGGAACTCCCCCGGGGACAATAGGACTGAATATGGACCCCGCTGACTACAGTGTATGACACGTATTTCAGTAGTTCTCTATACTTAGAGTAGTCATGCCACTATACACATGGTTCATGTTCCTACTGCAACTTGAAACAAGCAAAATACAAAGTTGATAATGTACTAAATTGTCCTCTATCCTGTACATTTCAAAAAAAAGGCATATGCAATATTTACATTTTTAATTTAGTTTACAGAATGGAACCAAAATGTATAAATGTTATGTTTGCGAAAACTTCACAATGTATATTGGGTCTTTGTACATTTTGCCTGACTTACCTTAAATTTAAAATATTTTTTGCTATATAAACTTTAACAGTTATTAAACAGTGTTTTCTTTTTTGGTACGTATTGTTTCTGGATATCAAGATGTTAAATATATTTCTTGCTATTGTGATATGACAAAAGACTTACCTTATCTTGCTCTGTCTTCCACTGTACACGCTGTATATAAGGGTCAATGTGACGCTGCTGGAGACGAGAATAAATGGAACTAGAATAGTGCATTGTATGTAGTCTGTATTGATCATGGATGCTCTCCTTAATAGCCATATGCAATAAAATAAAATACATTATTTATGAAATGAATAAAGTCCTGAGGATATTTTTTATGTG